>NC_080087.1:65035842-65352231 GCF_950005125.1 Chionomys nivalis
GTGGAACATCTGTATAGGCCCTTCTGGTGTTAGAGTGTGCATTGAGTGTCAGGAGTTAGGATTCCACAACCCTCACCCTTCACCTCATCACCTGGGCCCTGCCCCTCTACTGGTAGACTTCCACTGCTCAGGTCCAAGTCACACCAGTCAGAAGAACAAATGAGTGACCTGTCTGGCAACAGAACTGCCCCACTCCCTTGATTCTGTTCCCCAAGACACACCCATAGTCCTTACCTTCCCATTTCACCATCCCCACTGCTGCTAGCCCTGAACTCACTCTGCTGCTGAGGTTCAGGTCACAATAGTCAGAAGAATATATGAGTGATTAGCCTGCCAGATGAACTGCCCCACTCCTGAGATTCTGTTCCTCAAGGCTCATCCCATAGCCCTTGCTCTCCTCCCTCATCATACTCAGATCAGAGGTCACACTGGCTGTCAGAAATGTAAGCCATAAAGATCAGAATACCAAAGAGAAAATATGAATCAAGAAACAAAACACCTATCCAACAAAGACAAACTCATAATTCAGGACCTAGACCTAATTATCTCAAACCCAGATGCCTAAATACCAGAATAAGAATACAATCAAAAATAGCCATGGCAATATGGCACCATCAGAGCTCAGCTATCCTACAAGAAGACCTGAATATTCCAATGTAGCCAAAGCACAAGAAAATGACTTTAAAACCAACTCGATGAAGATTACAGTGGTTTTTAAAGAGGAAATGATAACACTCTTAAAGAAACTGAGGTAATGAGGATAGGGAACCTGAAATGAACCTATCCTATAATCATACTGATGAATATCTTGCATATCGCCATAGAACCTTCATCTAGCAATGGATGGAGATAGAGACAGAGACCCACACTGGAGCACCGGACTGAGCTCCCAAGGTTAAAATGAGGAGCAGAAGGAGAGAGAACATGAACAAGGAAGTCAGGACCATGAGGGGTGCACCCAACCACTGAGACAGGGGGGCCGATCTATTGGGAGCTCACCAAGGCCAGCTGGACTGCTACTGAAAAAAACATGGGATAAAACCGGACTCTCTTAATGTGGTGGACAATGAGAGCTGACGAGAGGCCAAGGAGAATGGCACAGGAACTTTCATCTGGCGATGGATCGAGAGAGAGACAGAGACCCAATTTGGATCAACCGTCTGAGCTCTTAAGGTCCAAATGAGGAGCAGAAGGAGGGAGAACATGAGCAAGGAAATCAGGACCACGAGGGGTGCACCCACCCACTGTGACAGTGGAACTGATCTATTGGGAGCTCTCCAAGGCCAGCTGGACTGGGACTGAATAAGCATGGGTTGAAACTGGACTCTCTGAACAAGGCGGACAATGAAGGCTGATGAGAAGCCAAGGACAATGGCACTAGGTTTCGATCCTAATACATGAACTGGCTTTGTGGGAGCGTAGCCTGTTTGGATGCTCACCTTCCTGAACCTAGATAGAAGTGGGAGGACCTTGGTCTTCATCTAGAGCAGGGAATTTGGACTGCTCTTCAGTATCGAGAGGGAGGGGGAGTGGACTAGGGGGAGGAGAAGTGGAGTGGGGATAGGGGGAGGGGAGCGGGGGGAGTGGGCAATATGTGGGAGGAGGGGGAGGGAAATGGGAAACGGGGAGCAGTTGGAAATTTTAAGTAAAAAAGAATAAAAAAAAAAGAAACTGAGGTAAGACAAACAAAAAATCAGAGGAAATCAATAAATCCCTTAAAAAATGCCATGAAAACCAACAAAACAAAACCAAAAACCAAACAGGTGAAGGAAATTATTGAAGATCTAAAAATTAAAATAGAAACAATAAAGAAAACACAAAATGAGGAAATCTTAGAGATGGAAAAATCTGGGTAAGTAAACAGGTGCAATAGATGAACATAAATTAATAATAACTGGTCATTAATATTTCCCAATACCATTGGACTCATTTCTCCAATAAAAAGACACAGGCTAACAGAATGGATACGAAAACAGGATACATCCTTTTGTTGTATGCAAAAACATACCTAAACATCAAAGAACGACATTACCTCAGAGTAAAGGGTTGGAAAAAGATTTTCCAATCAAATGGACCTAAGAAGCAAGCTGGTGTAGCTATCCTTATATGTAACAAAATAGACTTCAAATCAAAATTAATCAAAATATATGGGGGACATTTTATCCATCAAAGATGATATCTCAATTTTTAACATCTATGTCCCAAATGCAAGGGCACCCACATCTGTAAAAGAAATATTACTAAAGCTTAAATCACACATCTAACCTCACACATTAATAGTGGGTGTTTTCCCCACTCAAGTCTCACCAAGAACAGGTCATTCATTTAGAAACTAAACAGAGAAATAATGGAAATAATAGATGTCATGACCCAAATGGACTTAACCAATAACTATAGAATGTTTCACCCAAACACAAAAGACTATACCTTCTTCTCCCACCTCATGCAACCTTCTCCAGAACTACCTATATATTCAAGTCACAAGGCAAGTCTCTACAGATGCAAGAAAATCAAAACAAACCCTCTGTATTTTATCAGACCATTATGGATTAAGGCTGGATTTCAACAACAACAGTAACAACCGAAAGCTTAAAAACTCAAGGAAACTGAGTTACCATGAAAGACTTCCTAGAATTCAATGAAATGAATGCAAAATATACCCAAATGTATGGGACGTAATGAAAGTGGTGCAAATAGGAAAATTAATAGCACCAAGTGCCTTTATAAAGAATTTGGAGAAATCTCATACTAGTGACTTAACATCATACTTGAAAATTCTAGCATAAAGAAACAGACACATCCAAGAGGAGTAGATGGCAGGAAATAAACAAACTGATGACTGAAATCAATAAAATAGAAACAACAGAACAATAAAAAGTATAAATGAGACAAAGAGTTGTTTATTTTCGAAAAGCAACATGATAGGCAAACATATACTAAACTAAGTAACAAAAGCCAGAGAGAATATTCAAATTAACAAAATCAGAAACAAACAGGGGGACATAACAGCAGACACTAAAGAAATCCAAAGAACCATTAGGTCATACTTAAAATAATCTGTACTCTACAAAACAGAATCAAAGAAGACATTAAAAATATAATTCACCATGATCAAGTAGGCTACATCCCAGAGATGCAGGGATGGTTGGACATATGAAAATCTGTCAATGTAATCTACTGTGTAAACAAACTGAAAGGAAAAAAACCACACATGATAATCTCACTAGATTTTGAAAATGCCTTTGAAAAAATCCAATATACCTTCATGATAAAAGTTTTGGAGAAAACATGGGTACAAGGGACATACATAAATATAATAAGGACAATTTGCAGCAAGTCAATAGCCAACATAAAATTAAATGGGAGAACTTAAAACAATTCCATTAAAATCAAGGATAAGACAAGGCTGTCTACTCTCTCCATCTCTATTCAGTATAGTACTTGAAGTTTTAGCTAGAGCAGTAAGACAGCCAAAGGCAATCAAGATGATACAAATTGTAAAGGAAGAAGTCAAAGTATCACTATTTGTAGATGATATGATAGTATACATAAGGGACCCCAAAAGGTTTAGCAGTTAACTCCTACAAGTGATAAATATTGTCAGTAAAGTTGCTGGATACAAGACTAACTCAAAAAGATTTATAGCTCTCCTATATATAAACTATAAATAGCCTGAGAAAAAAATCAGGGAAACAATACCCCTCACAAAGGTCACAAATATTATAAAATATCATGAAGTAACCTTAACCAAGAATGTGAAAGATTTGTATGACAAGAACTCCAAGCCTTTGAAGAAAGAGATATCAGAAGATAGAAAGACCTTTTATGCTCTTGAATCTGTAGAATTAACTTAGTAAAAATGGCAGTCTTACTAAAAACAATCTACAGATGCAATGTAAATTTGAAATTTTAATACAATTTCTTACAGACCTCGAGGTCCAAATATACCACTCCTGGGCATATATCCAAAGGACACTCCATGATACCACAAGGATATTTGACCAATTATGTTCAGAGCAGCTTTATTCATAATAGCCAGAAACTCAAACATACTAAATATCCCTCAACCAAAGACTGGATAAAGAAAATGTGGTACATTTACACAATGGAGTATTACTCTGATGTTAAAAACAATGGCATCATGAATTTTGAAGGTAAATGGATAGAACTAGAAAAGATCATCCTGAGTGAGGTAATCAAGACCCAGAAATAGAAACATGGTATGTATTCCAATTAGTTGTAAAGTAAGGGGCATTCATGCTACAATATACAGACCAAGAGAAGTTAACTAACAAGGAGAGCTTGGGGGTCACTTTAATCTCACTGTGAAGGGAAAATAAAATTGAACCTGAGGGTGGACAGGAGAAAGGTTCTGGATGGAGCTGGGGATGGAAACAGGAAGGATAAGGTGGGGATAGGGTAGAGGGCAAGAGTACTGGGAGAGACAACTGGAATCAGTTCTTCTCTGGGAAAAGCTAGAAATCTGGCACAATGGAAACTGTTAGGATAACCCTAGCTAAATAAGACTCCTAGCAATGCGTTATAACGATCCTGAAGTGGCCATCTTCTATAACTAGGGATTAATTTGTAGCTCTCAGTGCAGTGATTGGTACACCAATCCAGCTAAAAATTCTTTGACCTACAATTTGTCCTGCCCGTAAGATGTGTTAAGGTAAGGGTGTCACAGAAATGTGGGGGTGGTCAACAAATTTTTGGTTCAGCTTGAGGACCACACCATAAGAAGGAGTTCACTTTTATCACTGCCTGGAGTACCAGAACCCAGAGGCAGGATAGCCCAGAGACCTGGGATAGAATCAAACATAATATTCTGGTATACTCACCGGTGATTATTGCCTAGCTCAGTGAATATCATGTCCCACCAGGTTGTGCAGTTGTTCAGTCCCAAAGAAAACACACAGAAGTCTACATTAATTATAAACCGATTGATCTATTATCTCAGGCTTCTTATTAACTCTTATTACTTATATTAGCCCATAATTCTTCTCTGTGTTAGCCACATGGCTTGGTACCTTTTTCAGAGAGGCAGTCACATCTTGCTTGCTCTGTCTCTGGCTTCCTCTATGTCTGGGTGATGATTGCAAACTGAATCTTTCCTCTTCCCAGAATTCTCATCGCCCTGCTTCTACTTCCCGCCTAGTCGCCCCACCTATAATTCCTACCTGGCTACTGGCCAATCAGCGTTTATTTAAAATACAAACGGTAGGGTAAATATCATTGTCTCACAGCACTCCCCCCTTTTATTTTTCAAACAAGAACTCTAAATTGAATCTTATTTGTTCAGCTTTTCTCCTGACCCTTATCTATAACAACTTGCAACCAGCATTCTAAACAAAGACAAACATCCATAATATATTGTTTGGGAATGTGGGTGTAGTTTTCCAGGATACTTCCTGTTGATTGGGGGCACTGATAATTTTATGGGGACCTAAAGAAAATTTTGAATTGTGGTCAAGTCCTGACTGCATGCAGTATTTTGTGAGGCTTGATTATCTCAGGCAAGTGTCTTTGATTTGAACTGTTTTGAATGTAGAATTCAGATATCTGGGCCATTCCTCCTATCAGAGATTTCTCAGGGGGGGGGTCTTCCTTGGTTAAATCTAATTTTTCTTAATGCAGAATGAATCTACAGAGCTTTTTATTTACTGTGAAAACAAAAGCAAAACTTCTCCAAAGCAACGTAACTTTGACTTCAATTTTGAACTCATTCAAAATACCTATCTTGGATTAATTCAAGAGCATTTATAAACAAATATCTTTTAGCAGCTGTTGCTTTTTCCTTAGCATTCAAACAATTCAAAGAGAACATAATAACATACAATATCCAGATTCTCTGCATGTTTTCCATATTTACACGGCTTTATTTTAAACTCTATTTCTTTTATTTTTATTTTTAACTTTTGGTTTTTTGAGACAGGATTTCTCTGTCTATCTTTGTCCTAGAACTCACTCTGTAGACCAGGCTGTCCTTGAACACAAAGAGATCTGCCTGCCTCTGCCTCCTAAATCCTGGAATTAAAGGTGTGTGCCACCATACCTTGAATTCATAGAGGTTTGTCTGCCTCTGCCTCCCAAGTGTTGGGATTAAGGTGTATGCCTCCACACCCAACTACTCTCTTTTTTATTTTTGATTTTAAGGACTTTATCCTTCTTTTTTTTCCTTTCCCAAGTCTACATATATTTTTAAACACAATTTTAAATTGTTTAGAGGCATTTTTGTATGAAACTATCTTTACTATATTTCTCTTTTTCTGACCACATGAATCTTTAATTTGCTAAGCAATATGGATAGGATTAAAGCTGTGGTTTTGATGGCTGGATTTAGCCCATTCCTTAGCTTTCTGAGATTCTAGCCTCATGACAAAGGTACTGGTTGGAGCCATGTTTATTGCCACAACTGTACGGTGTTTCAAGGTCTCTGCCACCACCAAAAAGTATTCAGTTAGCTCTTCATCAACACCATTTAAGTGTTTTGTGGCAGGACCTATCAAAAGAGCTTCAAGGTTTTGCATCTTAAGCTTAGTCAGGAAGCCTCTCTTAAATGAGAATGCTATCATCTAGCAAGCAAAGCCCGCATGAAAAAGTCCTGCTATCCAGAAGCTGTGCTTAACTCTATTCTTTTCTATCTAGAATAACTTCTCAATCTCTCTGAGGCTTTTAAGTGGATTTGGTCAGCCCCACCTTGGCACTTGGCATTACCAAGCCAGGTGACTAACAAATACAAGAATATGGGCTAATATAAGTTAGCGTTAATAAGAAGCCTGAGCTAATAAATCAATCAGTTTATAATTAAAGTAGGCCTCTGTCTACTTCTTTGGGACTGAACGACTGTGGGACTGAATGGGACAGAAGACCTCTGTCAACAAACTAGCAGTTGATGAAAATAGATGCAGAGACCCAGTCAACATTAGGCAGACCTTAGGGAATTCTGTGGAAGGGGGGAGTAAAGGATTGTAGGAGCCAGAGGGGTCAAGGATACCACAAGAAAACCCACAGACTCAACTAACCTGGGTTCATAGGAGTTCACAGAGACTGAACTGACAACCAGGGAGCCTGTATGGGACTGAACTAGGTCCTCTGTATATATGTGACAGTTACATGGCTTGATCTACTTTTGGGACTTCTAACAGTGAGAATAGGGTCTATCTCTTGACTCTGTTGACTGCATTTAGGATCCTTTCCTCCCAGTGGGTTGCCTTGTTCAGCCTTAATAGGAGAAGAGGTACCTAGTCTCACTGCAACTTTCTACACCATGACTAGTCGATATCCATGGAGGCCTGCTCTTTTCTAAAGAGGAGTGAATGGTGCTGGATGGGGAGGGACTGGGAGGAGAGGAGGGAGGGGAAAGTGTGCTCAGGATTTAAAAACAGTAAATAGATTTAAAAAAAAAGAAGTCCTGGTCAGGTCTTGGTCTTTCCCCCTTGCAGCTTTTAGTATTATTTCTTTTTTCTGCATATTTAATATTTTTATTATTATGTGGTGAGGAGAGTTTCTTTTCTGGTCTAATTTATTTTGTGCTCTGTATGATTTTTGTATTTTCTTTGAATTAGAGAAATTTTCTTCTATGATTTTGTTGAAAATATTTCTATGCCTTTTAGTTGTATTTCTTCTCTTTCCTCTTTTTCTATCAATTTGATCTATTCATAGTATTCTAGTTTTCTTGGATGCTTTGTGTTAGGAGACTTTTAGATTTTAGATTTCCTTTGACAGAGGTATCTATTTCTTTTATCATATCTTCAATGCCTGAGAGTCTTTCTTCCATTTCTTATATTCTGTTGGTGAAGTTTGCCTCTGAGGTTCCTGTTTGAGTTCCTCAATTTTTCATTTCTGGATTTCCCTCAGTTTGGTTTTTCCTTCTACTCATATTTCCACTTACAGGTCTTTTTTCCTCCTACTGTTTGTGTTTTCATAGATTTAAGGGGTTTATTAATTTCCTCCTAAAGGACCTCTATCATATATTTTTTTACAAAGATGATTTTAAGGCCTTTGCCTTAGGCTATGTGGCCACACTGAGGGCCTGCCATGGTAGTGTTGCTGGGTTCTAGTGGAGAAATATTGTTCTGGTTGTTATTGATTGTATTTTAAAGCTGGTACCTAGGCATCTGGGTTTGGAAAGGTTGTAATTCTAGGTGCTAATATCTGGTTTTGTCTTTGTTAGATGAATAATTTGTTCCATGGTGTCTTTTGCCATCTCTGATTCTTAGGAGATGGAATGCCTCTTGCAGTTGGGGCCTGGGACAATGCAATGAATAGGGGAAGATCTGTGTTGTCTGCTATAGACTGGGACAGATAGGAAGGGGAGGCCACATCAGGTGATTTGCTACTGAGTTGGAGAGAACATTAGGGGATTGGATTTGGAGGAACTGAGAGAGAGATAAAGATCTGAAGTTAGCCTATCTGCTTCCCTGGCCAGAATAATCGGTGGATTCCCAGGGAATGGGGTTGGAGTCTCAGATAATGCAGTATGTGGGGGGAAGGAGGTTAGAAGGGGAAAATCTTTGTGAACCACTAAAGATGGGGTTAGGGAGCAAAGGGAGTCTCAGTTCCTGAGCCAGGCCAGTGAAGTGGTTGATTGCTAACTTTCCTTTTTTTCGTTTATTATAAAAGATGAGGAATTAAGAAGGGGTGATGGTGGTATGTACTTTTAGGTCTCTTACAAATACATTGAATGAGGGTGCTTTGTTATTTAGACAAGGCAGCTGTTTCCAGTTCCAACCTTCGCTCCCCACCACAGCTGGTGGCACAGTGGCTCAGCAACACGGTGACTTGTTGTGCTGATTAATTTTCCTCTCTACTTCATGTATGAAAAAATGTGTAAATGCTGTGGCCACACGAATGTAATTATATTTTAAATGTATGTTCTATACAGCCTCTATGTCTCTCTTGTTATAAAACTCCCACTGTTCAACAATGGCACTGGGTTTTGATCCTACTGCATGTACTGGCTTTGTGGGAGCCTAGGCTGTTTGGATGCTCATCTTACTAGACCTGGAAGGAGGTGGGAGATCCTTGGACTTCCCACAAGGCAGGGAACCCTGACTGCTCTTCGGGCTGCTGAGGGAGGGGGAGTTGATTGGGGGAGGGAGAGGGAAATGGGAGGCTGTGGCTGGGAGGAGGCAGAAATCTTTAATAAATAATAATAAAAAAAACCTCCCACTGTTCAAAAAGCATGGTTTCTCTATACAACACGTGACTGCTGTCATTTTGACTATGGTCAGGTGACCTCACCACTATCTTAAATAAGGGCAGGTGACCTCACTGCCATCTTAACTAAAGTCAGGTGACCTCAATGCCATCTTAAATAAGGGCAGGTACAGGTCAAGTGACCAAGTCCTGCCATCTTTATTGAGATATTCTCTGCCTAGTCCCATGGTTTACTTATGTTTTGTCTCTAAATTCTTCTTACTGACCCTGTTACATGTGTGTTTTGCATAGTGGCATGCCTTTGATAGCCCACCAAAAGCATCCACTTCACCCAGCTCCTGTTTAATGTGTGTGTGTGTGTGTGTGCATTCATGTGACTTGAGTTAACTATGTATAAACATAAGTTAGTTTTAATTCTGTGTATATGTGTATAAAACTTAAATTCGACTGGGTGTGAATGCACGTATGTTTACGGTTAAATGTTATAATTGTAGATTCATTGTATCTCATCCCAGACTAAGAAAGTAAGAAGTCTCATGTTTTAAATTGGTATGTATTTTTAAGTCTCTTAAAAATATACTGTATATGTAATCCAACCCTGCTTTAATATATATTAAGCTGTTCTCTATTATTTTCAGCTCTACCATTAAGCTTCTACTGCAATCAGGTTTTTCTTCTTTGTCTTTTACAAGTATAAATCTTATTTGTTAAGTTGAGAGCCAGTACAATCAAACTTGGACCCAGTTCTTAAGGCAGATTCTATACTGTAGTTATAACTTATCCATGCCCAATAAATAGCCCTCAACTGCTCAGAGATCTGGGAAATATTAAATGTTTAATTATTAAAATACTTTTCATGATAGAGAGAAATACTTTGGCTCCTAGCAGCAGCACTCTACTTACTCCAAAGAAGACAGAAGACAGATGGGCACAAAACAACGTCCATCCACAATTCACTTCATCAACTTCCAAGTGTTGACGACTTGGCAAAACGGTCTTTCATCTAAACTGAATATCTCCAGACAGTGGACAGAATTGCTGGAATCAACAGCCTAGCTGCTCAGGTCAAGGTAGGCTTGTCTTTCTACAGATTTCTTAGCCCATAGGGTCTTCTGGAATCTGGCAGGCCCTGTGTTAAACAATAGAAGACAAATACAGTCCTTATGCCCTTGCCCTCAACAACGACCATGGAGGACCCATGAATGACTCTAAGTAGCTAACCAGCTCTGAATTCAGACTGACTCTAGGTAGCGAACCAAGTAAGTTCTCTGTCGCTTATTAATTAATAATTCTCTTTGAGAATTATTCTTCTCAAAGATCTCTGATGCAGTTTGACAGCTGAGGGGTTTTATTGGTTTAAAAGGACAACCTCACCAAACAAACTTCAGTAAGATACAAATATAAGTTATTAAGGTGAATACTTGCAAGTTATAAAGATGTGAGTACAAATACAAGTTATCAAATTTCTCTTTCACTCTGCCTTTCTTAATCTTAAAAATACTTTCCATTATGCAAAAATATCTGTTACAGTTATTCTGGTATAAATATGCTGCTGTTCAAAACTTATGTTTTCACAAACCCAAAAAATTCTTGTGAGTTCCAGGGAGCCTAATTAAAGGATCCACCTTAAAAAGGTCAGATACACCCTTCTCAATTCCCTGGTCTTGAAATTTTTTCCCTAAACTTAACTTTGTTCTCTGTTCTGCCAACACCTTGCCAGGTCCAAGAGACACCGAGTAGTTCCATATGGCAAACCATGGACAGGAGTAAAGAAATCAGCTACCCAGGATGTGACCAGCACCTAGGTTTCTCAGCCCCCCCCCGCACAAGATGACACCCATTAATAAGCAGGAAGCAATATTGAGAATCCACTACCCTTCCTTCCTTTAACCTATTGTGCCTAACTTCCTGCCTTTTTATTATAAGAAAGAGATGGGAATGTTTGATTTGCTGGTCTGACCTGTCTCATGGGTACCCTGTCTATTTAAGAGAAAAGCCCCGCCCACTCCCCCTTCTGCTGAGGCAAGCAGATCTTCCTCCTCCTCCAGCCTGTGCTCGTGCTCTCTCTCTTCTTGTCCCTCTCCTTCTTCTGAAAAGGTTGCCTCTCTCTCTCCCCCTTCCCTTCTAAAATCCACCAAATAAACTCTGTGCCCAAACTCTCTCTACATGGTGTGTCTGTCTCTCTCTCACCAGCCGTGGTCTCCCACCTGCCAAGGGAACCTGCTGAGGCCTCTGGGGACCCACCAAGTGGTGCCTCGTGGGACTGGCCTCCCGCCCATATCTTAAAAAAGAATAACACTGGAGTGTCATCATCTTCAGGGCACCGTTCATCCTTACCATCAGGGCATATTTGTAGTCATGAGCTCTAGCTCTGTGGCTATCTGTTTCCTGTATCAACAACTGACTAATTATTTGATTAGAGAGTTTTTAAATTCATTGGAGAAACAGAGAAGAAATTGATAAAGCAGAGTGTGATTAGTGGAAGCAGAAATATGAGAAGAAGAATCATTAGGAAGAGAAATATTCACTTCCATATAGGTTCTCAAGGGCCCAGAGGCTGGAGGCATGGAGCTATTCCTTACATTTCTGGAGGTCTGCTTGAAGTTCTTAGATTTTGTTTTTTACTATATCTGATTGTTTAGCATAGATACAACATTCCTTTTGGAGGAAGAAGCAGAGGACACGTTTTAAAGCTATAAGATCTAGTCTCCATTTGTTTTGGAGTACCACCATAGTCAAGGAGTCAATTAATCCTTCAAGGGTAAGTATGGGCCACCTGCTGGAGGTCCTGGATGAACTGGAAAGAAGATTGATGATACAAGGTCAGGGAGATGGCTAGTATTACTGTCCTGGTGGCAACACCCACAGCTGTTCCTGTGACAGCCAGAAGGGGCAGAATTTAAACTGCCCTTTTATTACATCAGGCAGCTATTCAGTTCATGATTAAAATCAGTAGGGGTTCTTCTTCATCTATGACTCCCAACTTATGGAAGAGAAATATTAGTGCACAAACTCCTGACGAACTTGCAGTTAGGCAAGAGTAGACCTGAATACCACAAGAATGTAGGAGATAAGAACTATAGGTTTCTGGGGCTGAGGTGTGGTGTTGAGGGTTAAGATTTTGTTGCAATTTAGGAGATCTAACACCCATACAAAATATTTTCTAGAGGCTTTAAAGCAATTTTCCATGCAAACACAGGTGATAAAAAAAGGTAGGGAGTAGTAGCAATACTGAACTCAGGGCCAGTGGTGAATGGTGAGGTAAGGTTAATAAGGTTACAGGAGGAGCTATAAGCATCACTTGTGAGCTAGTCCCAGAAGGAATACACAGACATCTCCAAAGTGGTCTGATTGGGTGACATTAAGGAGCTGGTAGATCTAAGTCAGAGTCTGAAGCAGAAGACAAAACGATAGGATTGTGTTATTTAGGAGAGGAAACAGTAAAGAGGTTACGAACTTGGGGGAATGTTTAAATTCCTCTTTTTCCTCTCCTATTTCCAGGGTTTGAATAATTGGGATTTATTTTCTTTGTATATTTATCATGCTCATGAGGTTCCAGGAGTAGAAGAAACAGTAGAGCTTCACACTTACGATTCTCTAGGAAAAGGGCCTTATCTTGTTGATAGAAGAGGGAACCAGAGTGAGGATGTATATGTGGCAAATGATATTGTTAAGACTGATAAGGGCAACTTCCATACCTGTCTGGTCACTTTTTATTATAACCTTTAGTCAATCATAAGGGGAACAATCATAAGGGAAACAGACAAAAAGGTCAGGAAATGAAGGAGGAAGGGTGGACATAAGGGCGACAGGAATAATAATTGCTCCTGACAGTCTTCTATGTAACAATTTCTCAACCTTGTTTGGAATGGCTGTTTGTTTCTTGACCCTCAAATCTCCATATGTAAGAGTAATCCTGGACAAAAGCAGACAAGAGGGAAAGGAGGAAAAGTCTATGCCCAATCCAATAGAGTTGAGCATGGCTGCCAAAGTGAAGTCTCATTCTTCTTGAACCAGGGACAAGGTGGTTGGTTCAGGAGTCCTCTGAAACTTAAGGGAACAGGGTCCTGTTGGAGTTGATAGTTAGGCAGGGAAGTTATCTTGATGTGGAATGGTAAAAGGCTTGAAGTGGAATAGGTGAATCCAATAAGGGAGGCCCTCAAGGTTAGCAGATGTGGAGGTTACAAAATTTACATTGAAGTGACCCTGAAAAGGGAAGGGTGTAATAGAGGGGTTGGTCTGGAGTAGAGAGAATGACCTCATCCCTGGTGTTGATTGGGGAACAGACAGGGTCTGGCACATGGTCAGGGTAGGCAGTGGCCAATAAAATTCTATAGTGGAAGCAGAGATAAGGGGGTGAGTAGGTGATCAGGGTGAAGAGAGGGTTTGGGTGAAAGTCTGGAGGTCAGAACCAGTCATCTATACATGAGTTTAAGTGGCAGAATCGAAAGAGATGACATGGGGAGAGCATGTAGGCTGAGAAGGGCCAGCAGCAAATTTACCTAATCGAGGTGTTCTTGTGACAGTTTGACAAGGGTGTTTTTAAAGAAATGGTCAGTTCATTTTATCTCTCCTGAGGACTGGGGATGGTATCGAATTTGGGAATGGGAAAGAATGCAGGGAACTTTAGACAGGATTTGTAAAATCTGGGAGTTGAACTAAAGACCATTGTCTAACTAGAGGGGGGTAGGGATTCCAAAGTCACCTCAATGAAAAGGTCATATGTACCTTGATTAGGCTGTCCATCCCAGCAACCTCTTGCAAAGGGAAAACTGAGGCTGGGTTAGGCCAAGTGGGGAGAGATAGAAGGGGTGTCCTTGCAAAGCAGGAATGAGTAACAGGGAGACTTAAGTCTGCTGGTGGAGTGGAAGTGGGTGCCAGTGCAGGGTGGTTCGAGGACTGTTTCTGGAGAGGGAGAAGAGGAGACTGAGGGAACTGGAGGACAAGGAGTTGTGGGTCAAAGCTGCTAGTGTGAGTGGGGGGGGGATGTTAGCAGGATGAAGAGTAGTGGAGGTTTCCTCTAGTTCATCTTCCACAGCCAGAAAGAGTTGAATGAGGGGACAGAAAGGGCAGAGGGGAAGACATAGAGCAAAGATAAGAGAAAGCTTGGATATAGGGGAACTTTTTCCATTTTCCCAATCTCTGGCAGTAATTTTAAAGGTCCTGTATAATGTTGGGATTCAGAGTACCATTAGGCAGCCATTCAGATTGGTTTATCTAAGGGGTACTCGGCTCATATTTGACTACAAAGGTAGATGAGTTTAGAGGCCCTTAAGTCAGGTACTATGTCTAGAAAGAGGTCTGATGTTTTCCAAAAGGTATCCCAAAGGAGAACCTGGAGCTACAAAGTGTAGTGCAGTTCCCACAGGTGAGATAGAGGCCCAAGGCACCACAAGGACTCAGGAACGACTGAATTAAGGAGGCACAAGTTGAACAGTGGCTCATCATCCACAGCTTGAGGGCCAAGGCTACAATCTTAAGGAGACACGGAAGTCTGGTACTAGCACTTTCAAATGAAGCTAGAAGGCAAAAACTATCCTCAAAAATGAAGTTTCACCCAGGGGAAATAGTCAGAGGTAGGCATCAGCAAAGAGGCTCAGTCATAGCCCTAAAGATCATGGCTAGGGGTACCTCTGTCTCCAAAATTATCAGAGGGATGCTGAATACTCAGTGGTCATTCTCTTGGATCCAGGAAAACATTTATGCAAACCTGGAGGGAAGACTTACCAATTGTCTGTGTTGGATGGAGAGTCCAGTTTTCAGTTAGCCTTTTGCAGGTAGGGTGGAGACAGGGTCTGGGGTACCTCAGATTTCTGGTAGCAGGATGAGTGTGCAGCCACCAGGAGAACCTCCAAAGTCACCAATGTAATGACTTAAGCAGCAGAGGCTCCTTGGAAGGTTGGGTTCAAGGAGCTCCACAAAGTCACACCATAGAATAGATCTCACATGAGAGGTTTATTAGAGGGGGGATGCAGAGGCAGACTCTGAGCAAGATAAAATGGAATGGGGAGAAAAGGCATTGACTTTTTATTAGGGGATAGAGCATGTGTATAGGGAGAATACAGCGCTAGTGAGAACAGAGGGAGTGAGTTAAATCTTGGCAGCTGCTGCTGATGTGTAATAATTGCTGACAATATCACTACTACTTGACACAAATGAGTGAGAGTTAATTCCAACAGATCTACTCAATTATGACAAACTATGAAACCTAGAAAAGCTGTGGGATGATGATTTTTTACACTAAAAAGGTTTTTCACTTATATTGGTTTAATAAAACGGTGATTGGCCAGATTTCACATAAGAGGTTTTTTACACCAGGCAGGAAGTATAGGTGGGGCAACCAGACTAGGAGAATTCTGGGAAGAGGAAAGGCAGAGACACAGTCACCAGTCAGATGCAGAGGAAGCAAGATAAGAATGCCTCACTGAGCAAAGGTACCAAATTATGTGGCTAAATGTAGGTAAGAATTTAGGGTTAATTTAAGTTGTAAGATCTAGTTAATAATAAGCCTAAGCAAATAGGCCAAACAATTTATAATTAATACAAGACTTTTTGTGTTTCTCTGGGACTGAATGACTGTGAGATGAGGCAGGACAGAAACTTCTGTCTACATGGACCACCAACTTTCATCCTGAAATAAGATTGTAAGTTCAGTCTCAGAATGGAACTGTTTAACTTCCTAAAAGGCATCAGGATAGTATTTCAAGTACATTGTTTGCTAATTTTTCATGTTAATCTTCATTCCAAAAATACACCTGGGAGAAAAGTAATCAACCAACTTACCCAACTATGAACTCTTTGAGTTACAATGACAACTGTCTTGACAAAATATGCCTACCGGTACAGTAGTGGCATTAATGTTATGAAAGAAACAAACAAGGATTGGATTTAAACCTACTCCATAAGCAGATCCCATACCTGGTAGAGTCAACTGTGCCAAGAACCTGTGTCTGGCCTATGTCATAGGCCTTGGGAAAGAACATAACACTACCTATTAGTTGGGTCTATTTTTAAATTGCCGCATCTGTCCTTATACCTTTATACCTGTAGATCTGTGCATCTTCCAATACTCATCAATAAAGTTTTTTCTTGTAGTATTATAGTATATTATTTAATACAGTGACATGCATCTGTTAAATATGTAGCAAATAAGAGCCTATGGAGTGCTAAGCTTTAAATGGTATATCTATATTATACCTGCTCTTTCAGTGCTCAGGGATCATTGTGGAAGACAGAATGAATGACTGTAATAATCAGAGATAGTGAATGACTGCATTAAACCAATGTTTCCCAGATATGACAGGGTCATGAACTCACAGTGGTTATGTTCATATGCATAAGACCTGCACATACACAATCAACCCATCCAAAATTCCAGCACAGAATATAGAGGGGCTTATGACTCCCATCCCTAGCTGAGGAGCCATTGATAGTTTCTGGAGGAAAGGAGAGTCAATTTTCTTCATGGATGCAGCCCCGACAGGTTGCTCATGTTCCAGTAAATGGTCTACTCACAAGCGATACAAACAGCACTAAGTGGATTTAGTTGGTTGAAAGGTCACCTGAAGCTAGAAGGGAAAAACGGTGATGAGAAAGGGATTGAAGACGAGGGTTTGATGAATACATATTATTTTAATATGTAAAATTTCAAACAAAAAATCCTTCATTACATGAACTAAAGATAAATTTATTAAAAATAATTTGGAATTTTTTCTATTTTCTCTTCTTGAAATATTTTATTATTAAAGCATTTTCAATCCCCTTCTTCTAAAACATATGGAGGCAAAAATTTTCAGGATATATAGTCTCTGGAAAACTATTGAAAATAGTTCTAGTTTTTTAATATAAATTTTATATATTTATAATTATATACTTGCATATATATTTATTTGCACATAAAAATAAATATATTCACAAATATTACATTTTTGATCCTTTTTCTTATTACTTCCTTAGGGAGAAGAAACAGTTTAAGTCATATTGACTAACAATGGCAGCACACAGATTAAATTGAAGTAAATTTGCTTTGTTCATGTACTTGTATAGGTCTTCCATTTCGTATCTGTAAACTTAAGAAACTTTCATTACATCAGAAGTATGTCTCCACAAAAATGTTGTATAAACTCATATGAAATTTATGACTTAGTTCTTATAAATGGAATTAAGCTATACTGTATATCAAAGCATCCTTGAAAGCATGCCTTTCCTAGTTTCTTGTGTATTTAAAACTGTGGGCTCGCGATAATAATATAGTCTTGTTTACAGGGCAGTAAAGATTCAAGTATATCAGAATTAAAAGAGCAATATGGTTAAACTTAATCCTTGGTAATAGCCTTGTGGGCCACTGGTTTGCTTTTGAACTGAGAGCACACCTGCTTCCTTTTGCATCTTTTGCCAGAATGTGTCTGACACTTTGAGCTGAGATTTCAAGGATAGTCAATATAGATTACTGCAAAATCTCATTTATATGACACCCTGGGTGTTCTCAGAAGAACCTGGTAAACCTAGACAATTGTTTACAAACCAATAGGACTTCCATATTAGGCTTTTCCTTGTCTCTGGGCATGATATGGGCCCAATTGCATAATCCCTTTTGATGGAGAGGTACTTCTTGCAATGAAAGTCAAATGCATTATTTTGGCTACTCACTCCTCTCAGCTGGCCCATGTCTTATTTTATGTTGAGTGTGCAGCTGGCTACAGCTGTCTAGACCGTTTTATTTATCAGAGTCTTTTGGAGGATGGTGATACTTACCCAGACTCAGACCGTGGGAGATAGGTGGCACCACTGTGATGCTGATAGGAAAATACAAACAGCTTTGGGACTTCAAGTGGGTTCTTTAGATGGAAGGATTCTGAAGCCTTAGGTTCTAGTACTGGATGCAAATACTCTGCTTTGTGGACCAAACCACTTATAATTTTTGAAAATTTCCTTTACTTTTTAATAGTAATCTTGATCATCTTGTCTCTATAAATCCTCAAAGCATATCTATATCCATAAAAGTCAATATAGGAAAAAGTCACAATATGATGGCCTTTCAAGATCTATCTATAAAATGACCCAAAATTTTGATATTATGAACTAAGTTTTATCTATTATTTTTTAACTGATATTAAATTACACAGATTCATGTGGTACCATGTAATGTTTTAATATTGTTTATGTATTATTAATTTTCCAATCAGGCACCACATTCATAACTCCTTTTTATTGTTTTTATTGAGCTATACATTTTTTATTTGCTCCCCTCTCTTCCTCCCCTTCTACACTCTCTCATGACCCTCATGCTCCCAATTTACTCAGGAAATCCTGTCTTTTTCTCCCTCCTATGTAGATCCATGTAGGTTTCTCTTAGGGTCCTCTTTGTTGTCTAGGTTCCCAGGGGTCATGGATTGTAGGGTAATTTTTGTTTGCTTTATGTGTAAAAGCCACTTATGAGTGAGTACATATTATATTTGTCTTTCTGGGTCTGGGTTGCCTCACTCAATATGCTCTTTTTCTAGATTCATTCATATCCCTGATAGAATTTTTTGGGTCACCTTTGTATACTGTCATATTATCAGCAAATAGTGAGAATTTGACTTCTATTTTCCAATTTGTATTCCCTGATGTCCTGTTGTTGTCTTAATCCTTTAGCTAGAATTTCAAATACTATATTGAATAGATATGGAAAAAGTGGACAACCTTATCTTGTTTCTTATTTCAGTGAGATTGCTTTGAGTTTTTTCCATTTAGTTTGATGTTGGCTGTTGACTTGGTATATATTGCCTTTTTTTTTATTATGTTTAGGTCCTTGTATCCCTTGCTCTCTCCAAGACTTTTTTTTTTTAATCACAAAGGAGTATTGAATTTTGTTGAAGGAATTTTCAACATCTAATGAGATGATCATGTGTTTTTTCTTTCAGTTTGTTTATGTGGTAGATCACATTGACAGATTTTCATATGTTGAACCATTCCTGCATCTCTGGGATAAAGCCTACTTGGTCATGGTGTATGATTTTTCTGTTTTGTTCTAGGATTTGGTTTGCCAGTATTTTATTGCATCAATACTCACGAGGGAGATTTGCCTGTAATTCTCTTCCTCGTTTGAATTTTTGTGTGGTTTTTATATCAGGGTAACTGTTGACTCATAAAAAGAGTTTGGCCATGTTCCTTCTGGTTCTATTGTGTGGAACAATTTGAGGAGTATTGGTATAAGTTCTTCTTTGAAAATCTTATAGAATTCTGCACTGAAACCATTTGGTCCTGGGCCTTCTTTTGGTTGGCAGATTTTTGATGACTATTTCTATTTCCTTAGAAGTTAAAGGTCTATTGAATTTGCTTATCTGGTCTTGATTTAATTGTGGTAAGTAATATTTATCCAGAAAAGTGCTCATTTTCTTTAAATTTTCCAATTTTGTAGAAAACATGTTTTTGAAGTATGACCTGATGATTCTCTGGATTTCCTGTGTTTGTTGTTATGTCTGCATTTTCATTTCTGATTTTGTTAATTTGGATATTCTCTCTTTTCCTTTTGGTTAGTTTGGATAAAGTTTTATTTATTTTGTTGATTTTCTTGAAAAACCAACTCTTTGTCATTTATTTTTCCTAGCTTTTTTGAAATACACACAGCATTATCATCATCTATAGTTAGCCCACTATGCCGTAGAACACTAGATACTGTTACATATGTGGATTCTTCATGAGTTTTCAGTGGTTCCTATTCAGAGACTGTTCTCTGTATCATTCCAATTTGAGTATATTACTGCTAAAATGAGAGAAAAGCTTATAACACTGACAGACTTTGTTACCACTCTTGTTGAATAGGATCTTAGGGATCAATACTAAACTCTGAGATGGAAGGTATTTTGAGGATGTCAGAATAACAGTGAGAAGAAACTGAAATCGAGTTCTGGATGTTCATACATGGTCTTTTGTAGATATTTCAGGGCCCTTCATTTGCTTTTTCTCACTGCTAGAACATTTTCCAAAAACAGTCTAAATTCAGAATTATGGTAATCTTTAACATCAGAGAAGGTGGTTTACAGTTTACAATAAGTTCTATGATGTCCCTCATTTTATCACATATGATGTGACATGTACATTCTAACTCATATAAAATCCTCAAGTCTATCAAGGAAGGTTGAGAACCACTGGTTTACACAGTTGTGTGAATCTCAATATTATAATATCTTGGACAATGTATAAGCCACATATTTGGAACATGTTATTGAAATATACTTAAAGTGTATTCTTTTGCAATCTTGATTACATTAGCCAAGATGAGAAAACCTATCCATCATTGGTGGTGCCATTCCAGAACTGTGATCTTGGACTCTATAAGCACAGAATGGTTGCTGTGTAGCAGCAGCATTTATCTCTGCTTTTTGACTGTGGTTGCAATGAGATCAGTTTCCTCAATTTTCACTGCCATGAATTCTCCATCACGATAAACTATACTTTCGAATGACAAGCAAAAATACACCCTTTCTCATTAACATTGATTTTTGACATGGCATTTCTTTTTATCACTGCAACAGAAAAATAACTAATTAGAAATACTCTTCTCTATTATATGCCATCATAGAGGAAAATGAAAGGTAGGTGTTCTGGCTGGGGTAGACTGAGGCCAGAACAATCTTGTCCCTTCTGTCTTGATATTCCAATCATGTTTGAATTCACTAAGACTGTAGAGTCTTATGGAAAAATAAGTATCATCAAACAATAGTGTAATAGTTTTTTTAGTTCATGATGTCTGGACCATTCATAGTTTGGAATGTTTGTTCTTCATAACATTTGTAATAGCTACCCACAATTATTTTAAAGTAACTTTTCCAAGCTTCTCTGAGACTGCTGTTAAAAGATATCTTTTAGAAAAACTCTTAAGTGTTAGTCCTGGTTTTAAAAAAGTTAAAGTGTTTTCTCCAAATTTTAAAACCTCTTATATAACAACGTGCTTTGAGAATCAAATGTGTCTGTAGTTTACCAAACTTATTTTACCACAGAATCTAGTTACAGCTTTTTGAAGAATTACATTTAGACTTTAATATTCTTACATGAGATGCATTTTAAGATATGCTATTTTGAAGACTTATTGGACAGCTGTAATATTAAAATCAAATTGGTAACATTAGCTCAAGTTGGGAGTTGGAACAGGATTAGGAGCCCCTCCCATTAAGGATGATATGAACCATTTGTTCTTGTTGAGTCCTTTATAGATAAAGGCAGAAGAAGACTAGGAAGAGTAAGAGGAGGATGCTCAGTAGTTTCTAATTTCATTCTTTATCCATTGAGGGTCCAATAACATTTAGAAGGTCCTTTTGTTCGTAAGAGAAAAACCTGACTTTTGCTGACAGAGCATAAACCGTGCTTTCTTTTCTGCTCCTTCATGTCTTTGAACAGCTTTTCAATTTGTATTGAGTTTTTAAAGCAGTGTGTCAGAGTCTAATGGTCCTGCTGGCTTAAGGAAAAATACTCTCACTAATAAATCATAATAAATCATAATGAATCATCAGTCTCAACAGGCCTGTGACCTTCAATCAGTGGGGGGTTGGGGGCTAAATTCCCATTCCCTTCTTCTTGCTGGAATCACTCTACTTGTTATAGTCTGTCCTTCTAATTTATGGGTGGGCTCCCCACAGGACAGCTCACCTGCAAAAATAGTTCATGCTGTGGTGTTTATTATACTAAGTAGGTTTCATGCTGACAGAGAGCTTTTACAAGAGGATGGAGTTTCCGTCAAGATCTCCCGTCATCTGAGCAAAGCTGGCACTCAAAGTCTCTCATACTTCACTATATTAAATGTACTGGGGGTGGAAACAGGATGGAAGAGAAGGGGCTAGGAGGCAGTAGTGTGAAGTCTGCTTAAATGTCTTATTTAGGGGCTTGCTCAAGGCGATTTCAGTAAAATGTATCAACAGGATAGCAAAAAGGTTTGCATTAGAGACATTAAAACTGTGTTGACCTAGTCGTATAGAGTGATGACAAATCTCTGTAACCTACGTGAAGGAATGCTAAGATCTACAGTTGTAAATGATGCTTCAATGGACTCAGGGAAATATTCATTTGACATATTTTCTTTATTATCCAGTTTTAAACATTTTTGACTTATTAACTTAATATGTTATCTTTATAGAACTTTTGAAAAGAAAACATGAGAGTGAGAGGGAGAGAGTATACAGGATCCTACTGTGTTCTCTTAGGAGCAATAATTCTTAACACTTCAAGTCCTCCCACACCCTATGGTCTTCTATGCACTTTTCTCTAATCATGAAATAATATGCAAAATTATATGCTCACTTTATTTTTTTCCTATCATCAATATTTATCATATTACTGGAACCCTTGTGTGAAAATGCATCATTTTTTTTTGAGACAGGGTTTCTTTGTAGCTTTGGAGCCTGTCTTGGAACTAGCTCTTGTAGAACAGACTGGCCTCGAACTCACAGAGATCCACTTGTCTCTACCTCACCACCACCGCTCAGCAAAAATGCATCATTTCTAAAGCTAAATAGTGTTTTCCAGTGTTCAAGTATTACTTTCAATTCTACTGGTGAATTGCCTTATTACCATTTGTAGTTTCTGTCTTTCTCCTACATTTCTTCTCTACAAAGGCTCAAGTGTTAAGTCCTTTCCTGGGCTCAGGACCCCTGCACAGACATTTCTTCCTGTGGGGCTTTCTGCAGATCTCTGTAGGAGGGAACCTGGGAAGTTATGAGGAGTTAAAGATGGGATCATTCACTTATTTCTTGCTCTAGTCCTCCTGCAATGTTGGCTGCTTGTCTGCTATGTTCATCACTGCTTTCCCAACCCTTCAATGAGCCTGGTACACTGTAGGTGGTCCATGGGTCTTTATTGATTGATTGTCTGATATAAGATCATTAGGTTGTTCTTTTGTTTTGGGTTCTGGTAACCTTATGAAAGAGATTTGTGTTTAAACTTTTAACCTGAAGTTAGGATAACCTCTTTTGAACCATTTTATTGAAAATTCCCAAACAAAGGATCTGACCATTTTAACATTCTTGATACGTGTCAGTTGGCTTTCACGACAGGGTATGCCATTTATATAAACAGTGACATGTTCTTTTAACCTTTATCTCAACTCCAATTGTCATTTCTCCTTTTTAAAAAGATTAGCTTACTTTAAAGGTAAATAGAGCACACTCTGATTATGCAAACTTAATTGGATTACTGTGAATTAGAAATCTGTTCTTATCTGTTTTTCTCTTTGTCAGCCAAATGAATACTTTACCCATTGCTTCATGACTGTCTTTGCACCTTCTTAACAATTTATATGATGTCTTTATGGATCATAACATTAGTCTTCAGTCTTATAGAAGTTTCTCACATTATTATACTCAGGAGAGAAATTATAAGAACTCCAGTGGATGTTGAAACTATAGTTAGCACTGTGTATAGAGAGTCTTAAATTTTTTTTTGTTCATAGATAGATATGATATGGCTTAATCTATTAACTAGGCACAGAAGAGATTAACAACAACACAATAAAACAATTGTAATGTTCAGAAACAAAATTACATGAATGCTATATTTCATCTATCATCTATTTATCTATCTGTCCGTCCATCCGTCCATCCATCCATCCATCCATCCATCCATCCATCCATCCATCTATCTATCTATCTATCTATCTATCTATCTATCTATCTATCTTCTTATCTACCTACTTATCATCTATCTGTCTTCTATCTGTGTGTCATCTATATATCTATGTATCGTATGTATGTATGTATGTATGTATGTATGTATCTATCTATCTATCTATCTATCTATCTATCTATCTATCTATCTATCTATCTATCTATCTTCCTATCTACCTACCTATCATCTATCTATCTTCCATCTGTGTGTCATCTATATATCTATGTATCATCTATGTATGTATGTATGTATGTATGTATGTATGTATGTATGTATCTATCTATCTATCTATCTATCTATCTATCTATCTATCTATCTATCATTTACCTGTTCTATTTTTCTCCTTTACCTTATGATATGATGATTAGAGTCAATGTCTTTTCTTTGATTATGAGATGTATAAGGTGATTGATATAGGCATTGTAACATATTTTTAAGCTACTGCATAAAGGTTTTTTAATCACAGCACTACATTATCAAATACTCGGTGATTCATGTTCTGTGTTGGGTGGCGCCAGTTAGCATAAGATTTAACTTCACTATACAGAGCATTGTACAATTTAACACATGAATCATTTGTTTCTGATTTTCCATTTATTTTTTATTTTATTGAAAATATATTCTTTTCTCATAAAATATATCCTAATTATAGTTTCTCCCCCTCTACTCCTAGTTCCCTTCTACTCCTTCCCACCCCCTTACCCCTCTGGATTTACTCCCTATCTCTCATAAGAAAAGAGCAGGCTTTTAAGAGATAACTAACAACCAAACAATATATATAATAATATATATTATTAAAAATATAATAAGATAAAGAAAAAGCCATCATATCAAAGTTGGACAAGGCAACCCAACAGGAGGAAATTTGCCCCAAGGATAGGCACAAGAATCAGAGATAGACTTACTCATGCACTCAGGAATCCCATAAAAATACTAAGCTGAAAGCTATAAAATATATGCAGAGGACTTGGAACAGGTCCATGGAGGCCTTGTGCGTGCTGCTTCAGACTTTATGAATTTACATAGGTCTTGTTAATTCATAAGGCCTTGTTCTCCTTGTGTCCTCCATCCCTTTGTCTCCTACATTCTTTCCATCTCTTCTTTCATGGGCTTCCCTGAGCTCTGAAGGGAGGAATTTGATGAAGACATTCTATTTGGAGTTGTGTGTTCCGAGATCACTTGCTCCATGCAATATCTGTTCCTGTTTGCTGCTGGAGGAAGCTTCTCTGATGATGGCTGAATAAAGCACTGACCTATGAGTGCAACAGAATACCATTCGGAGTCACTTTACTGGTACTTTTTTCTTTCTTTTAGGCCAATAGTATCTGGTTTTTCCCCTAGGTCTTTGAGATACATAGTCTCTGGTTGTCACCCAAGCAGAGTAGGGTTTAATCTTATGGAGTGAGCCTCAAGTCTAACTAGAAATTGGTTGGGTATTTCCGTAAGTTCTGTGCCACCATTCATTTAGCATATCTTGCAGGAAAGAGATTGTAAATTGAAGGTTTTGTGGCTGGGTTCATGTTTATGTTTCTACTTTGATAACCTGTAGAGTATCTTCATGCACCAGAACTCTAGAATACAGAGTAGAAGCTCCATAGAGGCACCAGCTGAAGTTCTCTGTCTTCAATGAGCTGTGTGGATGTCATCCTCAGCAATTGGGCCACACTGTCAGTTTTAAGGGAGCAACCCATTATGTTAGCATCAACCTGGGATGTTTGGGATTTCCATAGAACCCCTTTGGCCAACAACACACATAAATGCAACTAAGTTCCTCTACTAGTAAAATTTGTGTAAAGTTCCATGAGATGCTGAGAGGCAGGTATATTCTTTTGTGTTTGGGTGGAATGTTGTATAAATATCTATTAGATCCATTTGGTTTATAACATCAATTAGCTCCAGCATTTCTCTGTTTAATTTTTGTCTGGATAATTATCTATTGATGTAAGTTGGGTATTGAAGTCTCCCACTATCAGTGTGTGAGAGTCAAAGCTGTAGCAGTTAGTATTCCTTTTACAAAAGTGGGTGCCCTTGTGTTTGGGCATAGTTGTTAAGAATTGAAATGTCATCTTGGTGGATTTTTACTGATGATTAGTTTACTTCCCCATCTCTTCTGACTAGTTTTAATTTAAAGGTATTTTGTCAGATATTAAAATGACTACTCCAGCTTGCTTCTTATGTCAATTTTCTTGTAATAACTTTTTCTATTTTTTTTACCCGAGGTGATGTCTATTATTAATATTAAGGTGACTTTCTCGAAAGCAGCAGAGGGATATAAACTGTTTTTACATTCATTTTGTTAGACTGTGCCATTTTTTTTGGAGAACTGAGGCCATTGATGTTGAATAATATCAGTGAGTAGAGTTTGTTGATTCCTGTTATTATTTCTGTTGTTGTTGTGTGTATATATGTGTGGCTGTATGTGTATGTATGTGTCTCTTTTAATTTGTTGATTTGCAATTGTTTATTTGTTTGCGTTTTATAGATGCAGTTAACCTCTTTAGGTTGGAGTTTTTCTTCTCACCCCTTTTATAGAGCTGGATTTGTAGATAGATTATGAACTAAATTTGCTAGGTTAGACCTTGAGAATTGGGTTTAGACCAATAGAGAGAGTGGGAAAGGCTCATGGGCAGTCTACTTGGTCTTCTGACAAACATTGTCTGAGGTTGAACAGGGGCTCTAGTCCAATTGTAATGGTCCAAAAGTTTCTGAACATACATGTCAGGAAGGGGCTTAATGTGAAGAGTCATTTACAGAGAAGAGGAACTGTAGAGCACTGACAGTAAGTTAGAACGTAATTACTTCTCTTTCCCTATCCTGGATCCTTCTCTTTACTCTGACTGCTGGAATTCTGAGGGTCAGAAGCTGACAGGGATTAAGGAGTTACCTAAATTGAATGGAGCTGTACTATATGTTGTCAGTTCTCACACAACTGACTGCCAGACATTACTCAGAGAAAACAATAAAGATGGTTCTTAGTTTAACGGACCTAGAAGTTTGATGATTCACTGTCACTGAATGGCTGGTACTTGCAGCTTGGAAATAGTTTGCTAATAACCTTACCAGGAAGAGTGTGTCGCGGATTGTTTTATCTAGTTATGGAATTCTAATGAGAGAATAACTCTGCAGAGAACTGAAACCACAGAATGAGGGTAAGTTTATAAGATTTAAGAATTAAACTAAAATTGTTACCAAAGTGCCAAATGGGTGTGTGTGAGTGTGTGTGTGTGTGCATGTGTATGTGTAAAATGTCAAATGAGTAGAGAGCTCCATGTTCACACTTTACATATTTTATATTGATATATTTATATATTTTACTTGAAGATCATAAGTGAATTTTACATCATTGTATTGTTTTCTTGTGATTTTTAAAAAAATTTCAAACAAACTATTGATTAATTTTGCCTAGTAAGAATTACAGTACATTATAAATTACCACTAGGGTATTGGGTTAGAGATTTGCTGGAAATTTAGCTTTGTCTGAAGCAATTATCAAATCTGTATGTTCTATGGTTGCATCTAAGAGCACTAGTTACTTGGAGAAACTCTATTCTAGATCACTAAAATTTATTTGGTCACTAGGCCTTACAGATAATAAATCCACAAGAAATCAGTTATCCTAATTGAATGCAAAATTCACAGTAAAATAGCAAGAAAGGTCATTGGTTATTTGCTAAAAGCTGTATCAGTGATTTGACTTAGTTAATACTTGCTTCCCTGATTTTGTACAGACTACCTTATGCCTTATAAATTAAGGGCTCTTACCCCATCTTCTGCACTTCTACATGGGCCTCATCTAACTTCTCCTAATCATTCTTTGGAAAGATTTTTTCTTTATTGTACACAGCAGCTAAAGAATCTTTAGTTGTTTATCTTGGTAGTCTTCCCCTGCTTCTTATAGTAAAAAGTTCAAACTATTTTTGCCAAAAATAATAAAGAATAGTGAAATAAAAAATGCCTTTCAAGGGCAACTAGTAAAATAAATCAAGTAACTTATTTGTTTATAACCTCAAAATATAGCAATGATATTAGATTATAATAAAGATGTCAGAATCAATGCCTTCTTTCTTTCCTTTTGTTTATGGCATAAGCAGCAGGATTTGTAATTTATTTGCTGCTATTCCTTGCATTCCTAAATCTCTCATTTTAAGAGCTAAATTCCAAGGACTATTAGGAGTGACTAACTAGAAAATAAAATAGATATAATAAAAAGATCATATTTGCTCTATACTCAATAGAATTTCCAAGATAAATAAATTTTGATTAACAAAGGAAATATTTAGTTAAAGAAGATATGTTTTCATGATTTCTAATAGTTTCAAATTTTTGGCAAGAATGTCAATTCTAATGTTTTAGCAATTTAAAAAATATGTCATGTAATGAGTGAAGTTATTTATTTGAAATAGAAAGCAATTCCTGAAGTGGTTTACATTATATCATGCCATTGAGGCATTCAAGTCTAAACAGCATAGGTCTTGGCAGAGCAGGCTGAAGAAGGAGAAAGGACAAGAAAAGAAAGTATTTTTAAAATTGGGTAAGATATCAAGGATCAAAATCTCGAGAATATATGTGCTTCCATCCAGATAGTCACAAATCTGGAGAGTAAGGTTGACGTCTCATTAAAAATTGGCCCAAGATGTAATATTGCCTAACACATACAAGCAACATGCAACTTACAGAATTTTAGCCATCTAGCTATGAAGACACCTGCCAGTGCCCTACTTCTCAGAGTTCTTGATTCTGATAGATCTAATCCAATGAAGGTATTTTTCCCTTTTGACTTAGAATATACTACTGGCAAGTCTAGGCCTCATATGTCTTCATTGTCAGCATTGCTTCTTTTATTAGGAAAATAAAACACTAAGCACTCAGAAATTGGAAATCGTAAAGCCACTTATAATTACTTCTAATTGTCATGTGAGTCATCAGCCTCTTCATTTCTGCTTATTTGGTGATCACATATAATATTTCTCTAAACTGGAATGACCTGTGATACATTCTTCACAGGCAGAGCTTTTTTACAGAGTAACAAAATTTTTTTCTTTCTTTTTATTGTTATTATTTAAAAAAGATTTTTATTTATTATGTATATAGGTTTCTTCCTTCATGTATCCTGCAGTACAGAAGAGGACACCAGATCTTATTACAGATGGTTGTGAGCCACCATGTGGTTGCTGGGAATTGAACTCAGGACCTCTGGAAGAGCAGCCAGTGCTCTATTCCTCTGAGCCATCTCTCCACCCACCTATTATTATTATTATTATTATTACAAAATTTCACCTCCTCTTCTCCTCCCATTTCCCTCCCCCTCCCCCCATTCCTCCTTCCTCTCCCTCTCCAGTCCAAAGAGCAGTCAGGGTTCCCTGCCCTGTGGGAAGTCCAAGGTCCTCCCCCCTCAGATCTAGGAAGTTGAGGATCCAAACAAACTAGGTTCCCACAAAGTCAGTACATGCAGTAGAATCAAAACCCAGTGCCTTTGTCCTTGGCTTCTCAGTCAGCCCTCCATGTCAGCCACATCAGGGTTCGGTTTCATCACATGTTCCATCAGTCCAAGTCCAGCTGGCCTTGGTGAGTTTCCATTAGATCGGCCCCACCATCACAGTGGGTGGACGCACCCCTCGCGGTCCTGACTTCCTTGCTCATGTTCTCTCTCCTTCTGCTCCTCATTTGGACCTTGGGAGCTCAGTCCAGTGCTCCAATGTAGGTCTCTGTCTCTATCTCCATCCATCGCCAGATGAAGGTTCTATGGTGATATGCAAGATAGTCATCAGAGTGGCTATAGGATAGGGCCAGTTCAGGCGCCCTCTCCTCAGCTGCTCAAGGAACAAGCTGGGGACATCTCCTTAGATACCTGGGAACCCCTCTAGAGTCAAGTCTCTTGCCAACCCTCAAATGGCTTCCTTAATTAAGATATATACTTCCCTGCTCCCATATCCACTCGTCCTACATCCCAACTGTCCCATTCCACCAAGTTCTCCCCATCTTCCCCTTCTCACTTCTCTCTCCCCAACTCCCCTTACCCCAGTCCCACCCCCACCCCCAAGCTCTCAGTTTTTGCCTGGAAATATTGTATACGTCCAATATCCAGTAGGATAACTAGATATTTTTTGGGTACTATCCAGAGTTTCTGATTTTAATGTAGAAGAGGTCTCAAATGGTCGAAGTTCACTGGCATAGCCCAAGTGAAAGTCCCTTCTTAGGCACATATCATGCCAATTTTTAAAAAGAGCTCTGAGGACAGAAATAATCCAAGCCAAGCTCCACAGGCTCTACAGCTGTTGTCAGAGAAACTATTTGTTCATTTTTCTTTGTGCAAAGCAGCCACTGTTTGAATATTAAAAACAGGAAGAAATTTATTTCCTCAAGGAGCTGATCTTCTAGTAGAAGATATGCCACAAACAAAATACAATTTCATAGCATGTTAGGCAATGAAAAGCAATAAAGAAAAAAAATTATAGTCAAGAAATACAAAAAGTGCCCAGGAAGAGAGATCACTAAAATTCAGTTAGAGTGGGTGGAAAGAAATTGATAGTGGGCACCATGGTGTACACCACAGATTCTCTTTCAAGCCTGAGGTATATTATCTCCCAACTGTGGGACTGCTTATAGCTGGCAGATCGCTGCTGCATTACCCTCCTGGAATTACCTTTAGACTTGACTGAGGTCATATTGTGGGGTAGCCTACATTCTGGCTGGTGAATGAGAGGTTGTAAAGGCTAAGTACTTTTATCTCTGGTCAGCAAAATGCTAAAAGATAAGGCCAGCGTTTGAGCACCCCAGAAAATAGATTGAGACTTCAGTGTGACCATATCATAGTTTTATTCTTTCCTCTGCTCAGGATCTGGGGTCATCGCTTATGTAATAGAGTATCTCAGGCTTATCATTCCTAGTCTCTTATATAGCATCCTATTTGTCAAAGGTATTATTTTTTGAATTAGTTTTTTTTTTTTGTGTGTGTGTGTGAGTGAATGAGAGAGAGAGAGAGAGAGAGAGAGAGAGAGAGAGAGAGAGAGAGAGAGAGAGAGAATGTGTCTACACGTGTTCACGTGCACATGGGTGTTGGCTTTCCTTCTATCATGTGTGTTCCATGGTTCTAACTCAGTTTGTCAGGCTTGGAGGCAGGCACATTTAGCTTCTTAGCCATCCTGCTGGTTCTCAAGGTGTTACATTTCGTAGAAAGATGAAATTCAGAATAGGCTGTTTCATACATTTATTCATATATTAATTTATCTAGAAAATCACATTTTGAGTTTCACTAGGCAATATAAACCTGCCACTCAAGGTAATTTTTGTAATCATTCTGTTCGTATTATTACATTTTGCTTGTTTGTAGACAAATGTTTTGCCTCATGTACTAAATGTGTGTTTGGTGTCCACAGAGGCCAGAAGAAGGAATCAGATCTCTTGGAACTGGAGATTGTGAGCAGCCTTGTGGGTCCTGAGAACTGAACCAGGGTCCTCTGCCAGAGCAGTCAGTGTTCTCAACGCTGAACCATCTCTCCAGCCCCATTGTTCTGTTTCAAATTGAAGTAATTTGTAAATTTAAATACTTACTACAGAATAGATTATTCATCCAAGCCATAACCTCCAACAATATCCCCAAGTTTGTTTTACAAGCATAATATTCATAAGTATCCTTTAAGGGATGTAGGTAGGTAACAGAAGTGTGAAGAACGTAAAAAATATATGGGTTGTGTACATTATGATGCGTCCATATTCAGCTTGAATAAAGTCAACTCGGTACCAGACAACTTGTTACCAAGCTGTAGCAGAAACCTGGTGCTGGCAGATCTCTCTCTCTCTCTCTCTCTCTCTCTCTCTCTCTCTCTCTCTCTCTCTCCTCTTTCTCTCTTTCTCTCTTCTTTCTCTCAATGGTGTTTTTCCTGAATGTATGTCTCTGTGAGTGTGTTTTATCCTTTGGAACTAGAGTTGCAGACAGTTGTGACCTGCCATGTGGATACTGGGAATTGAACTGAGGTTCTTTGAAAGAGCAGGCAGTGCTCTTAACTGCTGAGCCATCTCTCTGGCTACCAGATCTTCTATTTTTATCTGAAAAGACTGAAATTTTAATTTATTTGGGTTTAAAATCTTTGCATTTTGGAATATTGGAAGCTAAAAATGTTAAAAGAAGATATTCTGATTGTTGAACAAACCATGCTTGTGGTTCACAGTCCTCAGGGAAGATGCCGGTTTCCATTTGATCAGCGGTTTAAAGTCTGGCTACAAATTGGAACCTTCACAGACCGGTTTTCATATAACACTGTTCATGAAGTGTCTTTCCTTCCTTGAGGAGTAGGAGAATGTGTGTGTCCTTTTAGACATCAAATGCCTTTGAAAAGAAAGATTGTAGTATTTTAGTGATTTCTGGAGGAGCACCCATTGCAAGGATTTATACATGAAAGAGAAACTTGTATTTATTTTCAATACAAATGACAAAAATGCTACAGACTTTCAGATCCTGTTTTGAACATTTCAGGTTGCAATATTCAGGGGTGTGTAGTAAATTGTGCGAAAAAATCAGTCTTATTTGGAGCGTTTTCCATTGAGTCTCCATCAAAGGACTTCTTAATAAAATTTCTTGATTTCAATTTAAATCAAATTGAATCATGTTTTCTTCAGCAGCATCATTTAAAGCATGATCATATAAATTGCAAATAGTAAGGTTCAGCATATTTTATCCTGAGGCGTGATTTTCAGAGAATGAATGATTAAAGTCACATTTACATACAATAGGATTAAATATTATTTATGCCTGCAAGTGGTTCTGTGTGGTGGCATAGCTCACACTATAAAAACAGCCAGACTACTTGTGAAATCTCCCTTCATAATAGAAACTCTGAATATTAACACTCACGTGTGGTTAGTACATTTTACTCGAATTGCTAGTTTACAGGACATCCTGTTTTTCCAAACAGTACTTTATCTGCATTATCTCACTTAAAACAGCTGTCACAAGACATGGCGAAGTAAAACTATTTCCAAAACCAACATTTTGTTTACAAAAATTCCACATTGTGCATGTTGATAAAGCTATATATCTAAAACCATTTGGTGAAATTCTTAACAAATCAATTACTGATAAAAAGGTTAAAAATACATGTGAGACTATCAGAAAAAGTAGAACAGAATATTTTTACAATATTGGGGTATGGATGATTTTTTTTCAAGAGGAAATGAAACCTAGAAATAACAAAAGAAAAAACTGGTGATTTTGATTACTTACCAATTTTGCACAGTAAAAACATGAATAAACACACACTAAAAACCGTAAAAATTTTTATGTATGTATGTACACATCTATCTCTCTATCATCTATCTATCTATCTATCTATCTATCTATCTATCTATCTATCTATCTTCTATCTGTATATATCTATCTATCAATCAATCAATCTATCTGTATATATATATATATATCAATCTATCTATCTATTTACCTATCTGTATATGTATATCTATCTATATCTAGATATATGCCTATCTGTAATCTTATATCTAAGAGTGTTAAAAAGAATAAAAAACAAAGGGCTGATTACAATCAATAAAGAATTACAGTTCTCAGATAAAGGGAAAGAGTGATGAATGACTGAATAACAGAAGCTGCAAACTGTGAAAACCCTTAATATCACTAGAATTAATGTTAATTTAAGTGATAATAATATAATTTTATTTATCAAATAAATAAATAAACAATCTGAAAGCTTAATTATACTGAATGTTATCTAATATTTAGATCACCTTCATCATACAGGAAATAAAAATTGTGTTTTTTACATTTCAACTTAATAGTGCTAAAAAATTAAAAAATGCACATGCTACTTGGTTTGTAATTGTTATTTGAGAAATATGTCATACAGCACATAGTATCTTCAAATATGGGTGTGGTGAAGTTTGTAATATCAAAATAGTAAAACAATACATATATGTTAGTAGAAAATTATTTGGGTGTTCCATGACTCGGTCATACAAACAGGATAGAAGCATCTGTAGGCACCAATATGATACCCGGTGAATAAGACCTGAAAGAACAAAAATTCAATCTTTTGGAAAATGACAAATGCACATTATGTACTGTATAGTTAATAAAAGCTCCGGGGACTGAGGGAACTGACTCAGTTTGCAAAGTGCTTGCCTGGCAAACCTGAAGAACTGAGGTAGCATGTTGCTGCTAAGGAGATGAAGACAGGAGCTTACTGCCTCGCTAGTCTTGCCAGGTCCAATGAGAGGTTCTGCCTCAAAAAGTAAGGTGGAGAACAAAGGAAGTCATGCAAATTGCCCTCTGACCTCTGCAAGCATGTGCACACACATGTTCTCTCCTCCACATACATACATACATACATACATACATATGTATAGAGCTCACACCACACACTAAAATAAGAACTATCAGAAAGAAGCATGGTAACAATGGTAAACTCTGGACAATAGAATTAGGGAGGAGTCTTTTTTTGTCTTATGTCTTATGTCTATACTTTATATCATTTATATCAATATTTTTTTTAGTTTTTTCTTCCCTGTTCCCATTGGAAAACATTCTCTTATGGCAGTAAATCCAGTATGCAACTTATGACTAAACCAGTAGGTTTGCTTAAACTAAAAAAATTCATTTTTTCCTATTTTCAATTATTTTCTAAGATAAAAAGAGCCCACACCTAGTTAGATACAATTTTCTGTAGTAAAAGTAATGTAGATAATAAAATGACAATTTAATGTCTGCATCATCCCACCCTCTGACTCAGGACATAAGCAATACCCAGTGACTCCTTTGGTTGTATCAGGAATAGTGAAAGGCTCCCTCTTCTAAAATACAAAAACATCGCACAACACTGTTCATTGTGTCATGGATTTCTCTGCTGTGGGTGAATCATCAAATCGTTCAATGCACACTAGAGGTCATGGGAGCTCTGGGTCACTCACATCAGTATTGTGTGGTTGACAGAACACACCCACCACTGTCTTCTTTGCTCCATAGTTTCCCAGAAAAGCTTCGAGGAATTGGTGTTATTTTATGTTCACTTTACAATAAAAAATTCTATTCTATCTGAGGCTATATAAAATTACTAATTAACAGAAAATAGCAGAATGTTATTATGACAGTAATTAATAGAATATATAATTTCAGGGAATTATATATTATGTATTATAGTACAGCAGAAATTTCAGGGAATTATATATTATGTATTATAGTACAGCACAAAAAGCCACAGTTCTCAAGTAACAATTAATAAAATATGTATTTAATGATTATATGCTGAACTAAACTGCAGAACTAAAGAAGTACCGTAACTGTTACTACCATAATTTTATCAGCAAACCCAAGATTTCCTTTTCTGGAAAGTCTCCACAGCGTGCTGTGGGAGAAACTCACAACAAATCCTAGCTATAAAGCCAGTTATTTTTCTGCTCGACAAACTTATTACAGCACGGAATTTACTGTTGTGATCTGTCACTAAGGCAATCCTAACCCAACATGTGCGGCGGTGATAAATTCGCCAGTGTGTCTGGTAGAGGAGCTGAAGCAGATGTGCAGCACAAGGGACATCAAAGTCGAAACAATTACCATTTCAGCAAATGGGTGCCTCTCCCAGATAGAAGATTAACGTTTTTAAAGATCTGGGGATTCATTAGATCATATTGGCAAGTCAGAGACAGTGTATTTGTATGTGAAGTGAATGCATAGAATTAAAACAAAGCAAATAAAGAGGCGTGGGCTTAACGTCTTTAAAAGATGTTATGATCTACGGGCTAGGCATGTAGCTCAGTTGGAGAATGCTTGCCTAGCATGCATGAAGCCCTAGGTTCAATTACCAGCACACATCTGTAATCCTAGCTCTCTGGAGATGGGTTCAGGAAAATGAGAAGTTTGAAGTCAAAACACTGCATAGATAGTTGGAGGCCATCCTGGGATGCATGAGACCCTGACTGAAATAAAATGAAGAATACAACAGCACTAGCACTCAGCAGCAAATGTCATGACACATATTTGAATCACCTGGGGATATGATCATGTTTAATCCTTTGCTTCCCACTGTCCCTCCAGTATAGATTCATTGCTGTTCTTGCTTTGGTGAGGCTGAGAGATGAGGATGGCAAAGGAGATCAATCTGCTTTTACTACTCAGGGAACTGTTAACAGAGGGAGCAAGCAAAGGCCTGTAGCCAGACCTGACACAGGTGGTGGGCATATCTAAAGGCGATGGGCAGAGGGTAAGCATGAGGTGCAGACCTAGAGTTTAGCATTGGTAGACCTGAAGTAGTAATCAAGTAAGGACTTCATTAAAATGTGAAACTACAAATGACTTTTTAAATAATAAAATAATAAAACTGCATATTCATTTTTGCCTAGGCACACAGGATTTTTAGAAAAAATTATCTGCTAAATGATTATTATATAGTTTTCTATAAGTTTATCACAATTTATAGGATCCAGATTTTATAAGAAGACAGATAAATGAACCATGAAACTTTTCAACTTTATGCATATTATTTTATATCATAAATAGAAATGGGCTACAACATAATATGTACTGGCTGGTTATGTGTGTCAACTTGACACAAGCTAGAGTCATCAGAGGAAGGAGTCCTGGCTGAGGAAATGCCTCAGTGAAAACCAGTTGTAGGGCATTTTCTCATTTAGTGATCAATGGCTCAGTTCATGGTGGGTGGTACCATTCCTGGGATGTTGGTCCTGGGTTCTAGAAGGTGGACTGAGTAAGCCATGGGAATCAAGTCAGTAATCAGCTCCCCTCCATGTCCTCTACATCAATTCCTGCCTCCAGGATCCTGCCCTGTTTGATAGGAAATCCTTTCCTGATTACTTTCAGTGAAGAACAGCAATGCGGAATGCTAAGTGTAATAAACTCTTTTCTTCCCAACTTGCTTATTGGTCATGGTGTTGCAGCAATAGAAACCCCAACTAAGACAAGGGCCAAAACAAAACTTTGAAAAACATATTTCATTTTTACTTTCTGTTGCTTCATTGTTTTATCTTAAAAACATAGAGAAGTAGGATGACTTGTGCTTCTGAATATTTCAAAGATAGCTTTGTTGAAAAATGACCTTTGCCTATTGTTTTAGTGGCTTTAGCATGCTAGTGTTTCTGTTCAACACTTTAGGGAAATAGAAAACACTTCTCTATATTCCTGAAAAACAGTAAGTTATCTATCTAGGAAAATAACTATAATGAATGAATAGCTTGATGACTGTTCAATACCAGATGTGAAGACTGAGTGTCTTAATTGTGTGCCTCTGGTGAAATGCTGCTTTATGGCATGATACCTCAGCATAAAACCTCATACTCCATCATGACTCTCACTTCATGGGCACACAGTCTACTGGTTCAAAAAAAAAAAATAACGGTTGTTATGCGCTGCACTATGGGGATTGAATTAAGTTATAGAACACAAACTGCCAGAGCAATAATGCTGACACTGACTGTTTAGTGGCTGTGTTGGTGAGCCTATGTGTTGCTTAGTGTATGGCTGCAATTACACTAATTCTCTAAAATGGGCATCAGTTCTGCATTGTTCCCTCCTGGAAAAAAGAATATGCAGTATAGCAAGGAGAATAATTAATGTTTGAGTTTTATTTCTAAAACCAGGTATACATATACATGCAAATATGCATATTTAATAATTTCTATTTTAATTTCTAGAATGCTGAAAGAGCTTTTGGTATCCACATGGAATAAGGCTACAGGGGCAGAAATTTTTACATATGTGGTCATGTGTTGGACTGAAGCAATTATTAGTTCACCAACTACATGTACTTTGTTAGTAACCTTCTTATATCTGATAAGTTCCATGTGAGAAAAGAAACTGTATCTGTGCTGTCTAATTTCCCCTTTTATGGATGTCTCACAACTTTGAGAAGACATTTAACACTTTAATTAAAGACATATAGAATTGTGCTGTTATCTTTGACAAATGGAAGAATAAAGTCAGACTCCCTATGGCTATCCACTAATTGTTCTGAACTTGGAATGTCTTGTCTGAAATAGCTTAAATAGGATCCTGGGGGCCCAGCCTGGATGCAGAGTTAGTGTGCACTTTAAATTTCAGTTGTTCTCTCTTTCAAGCTGAATTTAAACGTCATTAATTTTTGTGAAAGTGGAATAGCTAAATATTTTGCAGGTGTAGCTTGTGCTTTTAAAAATTCCCTAGGAGGGTTCATTTACAATTTTGACTTCATTAGTTTGTTCTGCTGTGTATGGAAAGATGGTATATGCATTTCCCTCATGATGTGCAACTTGATTTTATACTGTGGAAAAATCTAGAGGGTAAAATATTAGCATGAACAGTGTCAAGTGTCGATACTAATTCCTTTATTACTGTGACACTATTTAAGAACAGCAATAATTAAACTATTTTAAATGATAGATTTTTGAGCCTGAAAAATTGCTGTGTTATCAGACAAGGCATATCCTTGGGAAGAACAAAGTTCTAGAATGCTCTAGAAAGATGACATATAAAAATCATATTTCCTGTTTATGCAAGATTACAGAGGATATAACTGTTAGCATTAGTACATGAAATCAGAATGAAATATTTAAAGTTTGTTGTATGTAGTGCAAAACATTTTGGTTAGATTTGAGAATCATAGACCAAAAGTATTTATTTCTAAAGAAGGATAGTTAACAGAATTTCTCAGCAGCTCATATATTTTAGTACTTAATAAAGATGCCTTGTGGGATGAGAAAAAAAATCTGTATTAATTTTGAAAGTGTTTAATGAATTGCTAAATTGAAATGCAAACTCCCCTTTTCCATTTCCCCTACCAAATGAAAATGTCCGTATGAATAAAAATAATTTAAAAGAAAAGGTTTTAGCATGCATTGTCTATTTTGAGACACCAAGATAAATCCAAAATTCCCATAGGAAATATAGTTAAAGTAGAAGAAAACAATTTCCTGTTGTATTCAAATTTCTTATCTTAAATGTAGGAATGGAATCATGAATCACTTCTGTGAGATCTGTGTAGGAAAACTATAAAATAACTTGTTTAGGGGCGTGCAAGACATGTACAAAGGACAATAAAGAGACTCATCTCCCTAAAAAAGCAGGGGTCTGGGGCTGCGAGAGGCTTTGAGAGCAAAGCTAAATCATGAGCAGGAACCTGAAGACTGAGGGTATATTGGTCAGTATGCAGGCGACAGAATGAATGGGAAGCTGGATAGAGAATATACAGGATTTAAGGTGGGAGCTAGCCTGAGAGGCTACTGAACATTAATTTTGCTAGCCATGTAATCAGAACTGATGCTGAAAGTTACCAGAAGCCTTAGCCTTTGTTACAGTGAATCTCAGCCATGAAGAGGGGGAGACATTAAGTTGGATATTATAGGACTCTTAGGCTATCTGGACCTGGATCCCAACTCTACTTGCTAGGTATCATTCAAAGATGCTCCTGACGTTGGGCAGATTAGTACCTGTCCCTCAGTTCCTTCCACTGTGAAATAAGATTAGTTTTGACCTTAAAGAGTTATCATGAGGACTGATTTTTTTTTAAAAAAAAGGTTTATATTTTATTCTTTTTTGTTTGTTTGAGACGGGGTGTCTCTACATAACCTTGGCTATCCTTAAATTCAAAGAGATTTGCCTGCCTCTGCCTCAGAAGTGCTGGAATTAAAACTGTGAGCCACCATTCTGGCCACATTCTGGGAGGCATTTGGAATACGTAACTACTACTACTACTACTACTAATAATAATAATAATAATTCTTTTTTTCTTAAGCTTCCTGCAAGGATAGCTCCAGTTCATTGAGATGAAATATGGTAGAAAGTTGAAAGAAAATAAACACTTATTAAAATGTTACTTTAAAGAAAACACTTTAAACACCTTGAAGATACTATTTCATTAAATTCAGGCCATGGCCTCATTTCAACAGTTCTCACCCATTGTGATTTTTGTTTCTTTTATACTTTATATTTTACTTGAATTTTATTTTGATATTTTACCTTCTCATCTTTTATTCATACATATATGAATAATATTTATGAATATATATATTCAGAGCTTATTCTTAGAGTATAATGACCAATGAACAGGAATGTCAAGTTTTCTTTCAGAACTTAGTGGAGTATGATGCTTGTTGACAGATGGAATAGTGTCAGCCATGCCTCCAGACTGTGCCTATTTTCCTGGTGGCCTTTGTGCACGGTACGCTTTCCCCATTTGAGTCCTGCACAGTGCATTAGTATTGGCCCTGAGTGGGGTGCAGCTGGATCTACTAGTAGACTGAAAAGCTACCCTGACAAGGCTGAGACTGTCATCTATCTGATCTACCACTCTTCAGTAGCCCCTGTGCCCTGTGCAAGTAGGACCTAGGAGATTCTATCCTGCCCTGTCTTCTGTGACACTTAACATGGAATTTTGTAAAAAGAGTATCTAGAACGCTATTTCTTTGATAATGGTACTTGGGGACCAAGGCAAATGGGGTTGGTTGTCCCATCTGTATTCCTCATTTCTTAGGAAATTCCTATTCTTAATAGTAGAATAAATGGCTTTCTTACAGGACAGAGTAGAAGAAATAATGTACTTAAGAAAAGGTGAATAGAAAATGAACTTCTTCAACAGCTGTAAGTCATCTGCTCCTCACACATTTCAAATAGAGCTGGGCAACCTGAGAGGTTAAATGATTTGCCCCAGGTTACAGAGATTGCTGGCTGGGAGTCTGGTGTAGCTCACCAGTCTCTGATCCCTAGTTCAGTGTTTTTTCCCCCTTTATACTTTGCCCAAAAGAATGCTAAATAATGATTTCTTTGAAAGGAAGGAAATCTGTACAGGAATTTGCAGATTGTATCTAAATAGATTTTACATTTCTGAAATTAACCTAAATATGTCTTTCTTCACCAAAGCTCTCCTAACTCCTGCTGTCGCCTAATACCTGGTGGATTTTCTGTCTGTGTATTTAGTTATGAATACGCATTTCTGAGCCTTTATATTCCAGATCAAAGTTTACCCTTACACATAATGCTGAACTGATTTAGAACATTTGCCTTTGTTGAAACAAAAGCAACTCATTTCATTGCCATCAATAACACGTAATTCTACGTACAGTGAGCCGCGCTCACCCAGGCTAATGAATATTCAACCAGTAGTAGGAGAAGGGCGCCCCAGGAATGATTACCAGGGGCCCTTTCTGATTTAGCAACACACCCTAGAGTCGGGCAGGGACAAAGCGGCTTTCTCCACTCAGCTCCGTAGTGGGGCCAATGGCTCCGCCCACCCTGACTCAGGGGCCCGCCTGTCTGATTTGGGGGCTCTGGCAAAAAGCCTGAGCCCATTGATTACAGATCGCTGTTAATAAAGAGCATTTGTAATGCAGCCGCGGAGAGGCGGTCTCCGCACGCCGGTTCATGATGGCCCTTCAGGCTCCACAATTAAGTCGTCCAGCAGGCATGCCCCCTGTTGCAGCTGCTCTGTCAATCTCATTTTGGAGCACAAATGATCTTAGACCCGGTGTTTGACATGGGGTTTTAACACCAAAGAAGGCAATTCTGCAACTTCAAATGAGCCTAATTGGCTGAGCGCTCGGGCGTTCACTCAAGCTGCTTCAGTCCATCAGAACAAGATTTCCCGCTAATTGAACTGCTCAGAAGGAAAAGGACCAGGAAAAAAAAATCATGAAGTCCAGACTATTGAAGAGAGTTGCATATATATATATATATATATATATATATATATATATATATATATATATATATATATATATAAAATATATACACACACACACACACATATATATAATGATACACACATATATGATATATATGGCATATATATTCATGGGAAAATATATATGACATACATATTTTTCCACGATAAAAAACTTAAAAATAGATTTCTTCTCCTTAATCAGCTGCCTGTCAACATAAGAAAGGTAGTTATGGCTGTGGATGCTCTGCAGTTAAGGTCTACAATTGGGTTGCGGCTCTTTGGAGTGGAAATGTACATGTGTTGTTAATAAAGGATATTTGAAAAACTTGGTCTGTAGAGCGTTTTCCTGCATTACTCTCAAGACTAATGGAAATAAAAGCATACAAATCTTGGCTGTGTGGGGGACCAGGGTAGCTAATAGAGGTGCATCAAATAGAGTCTGTGCGTTCCTGTTCAACTCCAGCGTTTCAGTTGTTCCTGAGAAAACAAGATCACGTGAGAAAGATATGATGTCTACATCTGTCCCACATTTTTGTCAGATGCATTTCTGTATATCTGTCCTGCAGAATTGATTTAGCCATATCTGTATACCTGAATATACCCATATTCAGGGCACACACACACATTTCTGTGTAGCTATTTAAGCAACCCAGAATAATAATAATCTATGAACAAAACCAATTTGCACAGCAATTTTCGGGTTATGGTAAATCATAGTTTGTTTGGCTCTTTGTGAAAAATTGATATATAGTGTCTTAGGAAGTTGGAAAAGGAATTGATTTGCATTTTTTTAAACTGAAGCATTACTTAAAATATTACTCAGTAACTTTGGGGGTATTAGATTCACCTCACATTTGTCTAATTTACAAAAATTTGGTTTTATATGATATATTGTAAAAACTAATTGAAGGAGTTATGAAAATACACAGATCAAACCATTTAGGACTGGATCAATTTTATCGTTTGTTTCAGATATTGAAAGGGAGGATACAGAAAGCATCTCTCTATGCACCTTATTATGTGCAGACATTGCTTGGTATAAACTCAGCATCAGTGATTTTCTGCCTACGAGCACATGCTCTGCATTTTATGGTGCTCAGACGTAGGCTCTCTGGGAGAGTAGCTGTGCTCAGGCATATTAAATCATTAGAGCTCTTAAAATGAGACCTGTAACTACTTTATTTTGTGACTATGGGCAAACCATTAAGGCTTCCTAGGCTTCGATTTTCTCACATTAATACAAACAAACAAATCCACCCAAACAACAACTATCACCCCATCGGGACCAAATGTGGCTCACTTGAAGATGCCTACTGACAAGAGACCTTAACATTTAATATCTTTACTGGGTCACCTAAAATTTTGCTCTTGAATTGAGGTACTATTTTTATTCAAAACCTTAAGGAAAAAGAGATCTTCAATTCCTGAAAGTGTGAATACTCTCCATTGATTTTATTGTCCAGATTTGCCTTTGTTCAATAATCTTTATTCTTTGGAGGGGTCTAGTCTTTTTTATTTTTATTTATTTATTTTTTATTGATTTTTATTGAGCTCTATATTTTTCTCTGCCCCCTCCCTGCATCTCCCCTTACCTTCAACCCTCTCCCAAGATCTCTATGCTCCCAATTTAATCAGGAGATCTTGTCTTTTTATACTTCCCACACAAATTAGATCTTTGTATGTTTCTCTTAGGGTGCTCCTTGTTGTCTAGGTTCTCTGGGATTGTGATTTGTAGGCTGATTTTCTTTTTTTATGTTTAAAAATCACTTATGAGTGAGTATATGTGATAATTGTCTTTCTGTGTCTGTGTTATCTCACTCAAAATGATGTTTTCTAGCTCCATCCCATTTTCCTGCAAAATTCAAGATGTCATTATTTTTCTCTGCTGTGTAGTACTCCATTGTATAAATGTATCACATTTTCCTTATCCATTCTTTGATCGAGGGGCATTGAGGTTGTTTCCAGGTTCTGGCTAACATAAGTTCCCTTGGTTACTTTGGTGTACTCTTTTTTTTTTGTTTGTTTGTTTGTTTGGTTAAGTCTTTTCTCTCCTACTTAAAAAAGTTTATTTTTATTTCATTCACACTTGTCTGCATGTATATCTGAGTGATGGTGTCAGAACACCTGGAACTGGAGTTACAGGCAGTTATGAGCCACCTTATGGGTGCTTGGAATTGAACTGGGTCCTCTGGAAGAATAACCAATGCTTGTAATCTCCAAGCCATCTCTTCAGCACCTAGTGTACTCTTTTATAAAAAGTTATAGATATTTTCAGTTATAACACTGGCCTAACTTCAGTAGTGTAGGAGGATATTCTTTCTATGTGTTGCTTTCATTGGTTGAATAAAACCGCCTTGGCCTTTTGATAAGTCAAAACTTAGGCAGAGTAGACAGAACAGAATGCTGGGAGAAAGGAGGCAGAGACAAGAGCCAACCACCATGAAGCTGCCAGGTCGGACATGCTAAATCTTTCCCCGTAAACCACGAGATTTACCGGGACATACAGATTATTAGAAATGGGTTGAATCAAGATGTGAGAGTTAGCCAAAAAGAGGCTAGAACTAATAATGGGCCAGACAGTGTTTAAATGAATACAATTTGTATATTGTTTTTTCAGGGTATAAGCTAGCCAGGTGGCTGGGAGCAAGGCCACGGGAAGCAGCCCGCTGCTCCCTTTACAACACTTCAGAACACTTTCAGCATCTGCTCTCCAAATCTTAGAGGCCAGTGTGTAAATTTTCACTCTTTTTGCTCCTTCTAGCTCTAGCAAACACTATCTTTCCCCAGTACTGTAGCTTTGTCTGTTATAGACATTTCACAGAGATGACTCACTAACTCCCTGTGTCCTTCCATTTGCTCTGCAACTACTTATGAGTTTTTTTTTTTTTTTTCATCTAGTTCTCAAAACCATAAAATTTTTACTTTTTTCTTTTTGGAGAAAGCTTGCTTTCCTTCTTCTGAGTGGTCACCCCCGAATCTGCTCCATAGCTTTCTGTATAAGAATACTTCCACAGTGTGGCTCAAGTTCAATGTTCCTCTTTTTCTGAACTCCATGTTACCCTCTTTTCAGTTGATTTCCCTGTATAGTTAAGGCTTCTCATTGACCATATTTATGTCAACTCTAGTCTCAGAGCTTCATGGGTCTCCTACGAGGGCTGGCTCACTTTCACCGATCTTCCTTTCTTTCTGCTTTCTTCTTCCAAATATATTTACAGATGCCTCCTTAATGCTCTTTGTCCTTAAGAACCTATGTCTTCATCCCCTTACTACTATTGTGAAAGACTTTTGATGACTGAGAAAATAAATGTATAGAAGGAATGGTTGAGAGGAGGCCCAGGTTTACATCGAAGGATTCAATGTTGTTCTTCTCATCACCTACAAATCACCTCCTCCCCTTTGGAGGAATTTTAAATTGCCTTAAAAAATGTTAAAATCTATTTTACCTGCTTACATTTATGGATCCCAATTATTATAAAAGTTTTGAACACAAAAATTAACTTTCAATTGTCACATTAATTGATAGACAATTTCAAGAGGCTTGGAAAACATTCAGAAGGGAAGAAAGCCTTAGTGTTGAAGGTCTAAAATACGAGAAAACAAGCCAAGACCATCAGACATTTTCTGGTTTCTAGAATTAATAGGTGAGAATGCATCAAGGAGAACATCTCAGTCTAGTGAGGCCTGATCCTGCATCCCATCTCCAATGTTGCCTGTTGGGTTAGCCTACTTGTAAAGGTCTCAGCCAGGAATCCTAAATCTCTTGTAGCAGCAAATCTCAGTTTCTAACAATCCCCCAGAAGTCAACTGCTGTTGTAGTTGAAATTTAAAGTTAAAGCTTTTTAAATTTAAAGATTTTTTTTAGACATGTTTCTTTGGTAGGAATTTAGGATCTTGTACAATTACTCTCAATAAATATTATATCTAATTTTCAATATATTCATGAGCAAAGATGATGTAAATTATATCTATACTCATGTTGTAAAACTTAAATACAGTAGTTCATGCGAGTACCTGATATAAAATCTGGTTCCCCATAAATGCCAGGCTCTATAGTTTATTTTCCTTTAAAGTGAAGCTGTCATATGAAACATTACATTGATATAAAACATATACATGATGTATTTAGGGCTGTTGAGCTATTATTATTTGCGAAATATAGAAAATGTTATGGTATTCCTTTGAATAAATGTTGACTTGTATTTTTTAAGCCTTTAAGTAAAATTACCATCAGAATCTGCTTCATATTGGCTATGAGAGGTGAATTTAAATGAGGTTTCTTACTATGTATGCTCAATCTTGTTTCCTTGAACCCCTGCATTGACTCATATCTTGCATTGCTACGTTCGTTATGAAATTTCCTACCAGCATGTTTTACTATGTTAACTAGTTGTCTCAGTATATTTTTGTTCTTTCAAAAAATTTTGCATTGAGAAACGTTGTATTCTATTATAGTTAGTTTTGCTATTCTCAAATAGGTTGTTATTGATGTTTTTGTAATTCTTTTATAATTATATGCATATAAATGTGCACATATACAATACCATAAACATTATGTATGCATATAATACCATATATATATAAAATACACTATATATAGCATTCTTTGTTTTTCAGTGTTTCTTGTTTTATTGTGTATATGTATGCATGCATGGGTGTGTTCACCAGTGTCACCTGTGTGTGTGTGTGAATATAAAAACCAGAAACTGATATGAGATGTCTCTATTGTTCTCCACATTATTCTTTGAGATAAGGTGTCTCTCTGGACTTAGTCCTTGCCACTTAGGCTAGACTGGCAGGCTTCAAACCCGTAGGATCTATCTGACTTCACACCCTCAGCAATGGAGTTACAGACATGTGAGGCTGTGCCTCACTGTTTTAAATATGATTTCTGTGGGGGGCGGGGGAAGAGAACTCAGGTAATCCTGCTTGTTCAGAATGCATTTTCCCACTGAATTCTTTTTAGCCCCTTGTGGTATATTTTTAAATGAATGACATTATATCCCCAGAGATACACAACAGCTAAAACAATTGTAGACATTAATTAGTCTTTATTTTTCAGAGAAGGAAATTGGAGCCCACATAGGGCGAGTATCTAGCACACAACTGTTAGTTTGTAGTCCAGCACTCTTGCCCTTTTGGTCTTGCTGTTTGCACCCGACTGTATTCTAAACTAGAATCCATTTTCTCCAAACACTTATTCTTGCCTACGTTGTCACTTAAAGCCCTGTCTTTGATATAGATATATTATCAGCTGAACACTTAAATGATCAAGTATTTTTCAATTTAAAATAAAAAGTTGTTGAAAGTCTCAATTTTATCATAAATGAATTGTTTTCCCTCCTGAACTTTTTATTTTGAGAAGTCTGAAACCTATGGATAGTTGAAGGCTATGCAGTGAATGCTCATGTAACCCTTCCTCAAATGAACAGTTCTTTCCTTATTTGCTATGGTATTTAAGTGTGTGTGAGAGAGAGCTAGCGATGTGTGTGCAGCCATAGAGAAAAACAGACATGAACAGAAAGATATGAACAGTTTGGTAGCTGCAGACACTGCAACACTGTTAACATACTTTAGCATGTATTTCCTGAGATGGAACAAGTTATTTTTACATGACCACAATACTATTACCATTGTGTATAGTTTAATGATAAGTCCATTGAGACAAATATGTCTTGGGTAATTTTTGTCACTGCAGAAACACCATGAAGTTTGCTGGCACAAACTCAGGCTGCTACATCTCTAGGCAATGTTGTCTTTCTTACAGGACCACTCCTGTGTAGTGTGTCCCTGACTTATATGTTCTATAGCATATCTGAGGAATTTCATAGTGATATAGTTTTATCTAATGACACATCCCTCTCAAAGTTCTCTGGTTTCCACAAATGCCCTTCCTACGTATTGTGCGCTGTTAGCTGACCAGTTTAGCTGAGGTGTTAGATGGCATTCTTTACTCATCTTTTCGATTTATTTTTATGTCATCACTAAAAAACACAGCTTTAAAATTTTTAATTTGTGGTATTAAGACTTTCAAATTTTGCTTGTAAAATGTTTGTAGGACTCCCCTTATGATCCTATCAGTCTTTGAAATGTATAAAAAATGATCATGGCTTTTGTTCTTTTTTTTTCTGTGTAATTAATGGACATTTTTTGACAGGTTGCATTTTTTTCTAAAATTTTTGAGGAAAACATACTATTTATTCCACTTTAATATTCTGTTAACTCAGCTCCAGTTCTCTCTGAGCTCTTCATTTCAGCATGTACTGATGGGTTTGCTCTGATATGGGGATATTACATTTAGACTAAGATGAGTTATTCACCCCTTGTATAGGAAACCTTGAATTTAAAGATAAAATCTGCTTCTAAGCATAACATTTTTCAAGTTTCTCCTTCACACACTTTAAGTTTTGTTTAAATTTACAAATGAATTAATTACACAATTTCATACAATGTGTTATTGTTATAACAAACTGAAAATAAAAAGATCAGAAAAGAAAAAAAATTAGAAAGAAGTCAGGGCAGCTAAGACTGTTACAGAGAGAAACCCTGTCTCAAACAAACAAACAAAAACAAGACAAAACAAAAAAAATTAGAAAGAAAAGTAAAATAACTTAGCTAGCTCCTGCCTCCTTAAATTCTAAAAATCCGATTATTTAAGGAATGTTTATGAAATGAATAGCTAATAATAATTATCTTAGTGAGTAGAATCTTACAGATCTGCACTATAGCTTTTGCATTTTTTTACCTTTATTTAATTTATCCTTATACTAAGCCTACAATGTAGACAAGATATTGTTCTAACCTCATTTCAGAGAAATTGAAATTTGGAGAGATTTTTCACTACCTAAGATATTAGAAAAGAAAGGCAAGAGCTTATACAAGGACACAATTCGTTCTATTCTAATATACCTCAAATCAATAGAGTTACTAAGTGTATCTTGATACATGTCAGTTTGTAAATGAAGAATAGAGGGGCTTCAAAGTCTCAGATAATGCTTTTAAAATTTCTTTATGTGGAGAGAAAAATTATACAAGTTTGACTTGATCAAACTAGTATATAAATTCCATTAGGTCAGAACTATGTATCCATTTTGTTACCTAATGCACTGTTGGCACATCAATAAACTTCATTAGAGTAAACAAATGTCTGTCGGAAAGATAATCTTCATACCTGAATCATTTTCTAGTGACAAAAATAGGAAATAAAAAACAGAATTCTGGACTGTTTTTTTAAATGGTAAAAGCAACCATATGATTTTAGTAACAAAAATTAAACAAAACAGAAGGGTCTAAAATAAGATGCAAACATCTGCCTACTGTTCCCACTCCCTCCCTGGAGATAGTCATTGAAAGAGCTTGATATGCCTTTCTTGTGATGCTTCTCTGTGGCAACACAAATAGACATATTAAAATACATATTCCTCTCAAAATAACCCCCACATCTTTCCAAGTGAGGGCATCAACTTTGCCTTTTAATAAATACACATTTTCATTCTGTATGTTGCTGTTTATAGACAAGCATTTATTCTACTTGACTTTTTTCCTTTTACAGACCATGTTGCAATGAATATTTTATGCATAAGATTTTAAAATAGTCTGCCAATAAATTCTAAAAATGCTGCACCCATTTCTAATCCTAAATCCAACCCCATACATTTCTCTCTAACTTTGGAAGCACTCAGTGTTTTATTGTTGGTTAATTTATAGGAAAAATAGTTCTCTTTGTTTGCCATTCTGTGATTAGTGGTAAACTTGGTGCCTCTGACAAATTGATCAGCATGTGTATGTATTTTGTAAATTGTTTAGTCAATCCCCTTTCCATTTTTCCTAATATCATTTTTTTTTGTCTTGAGCCCTCACATATTAGATAGATAGTATCTCTACTGGTTAAGTTTATGTCAATTTTTTACATGCCATATATCTTTTGATTGTTTATAGAATCTTTCATTACACGATGTCAAAAATATGTACATAATCAAATTTATCAATCTTTTCTTCATAAGTTCTGTGGTTGTGATCTTTCTTACATAAAGCAGCACAAATATATTTAGTTTATCTTTAGAACATTTATTCATTTATTTAGTATGTTTGTCAGAGGTGCATGCATGTTAGGGTGGAGGTGTGTGTGCCATTCACATATCTATAGAACCCAGAGCAAGTCTTTGGATAACATCTAATTTTTTTTTCTGTTCTTGGCCTGATTGCCTTGAGACAGTTCAGCTAGAAGTGGTAGCCTAAAAGTTCTTGGGATCAACCTGTCTCCTCCCCGCAATGTTGGTGCTATAGACATTCACAGCCATTCCTGTCTCTATACGGTTGCAAGGGACTTGAGCTCAGGTGTCCATGCTTGCCTAGAAAGAACTCTTATCCACTTTGTCGTCTATTTAGTTTTATTTTTGTTTGCCAAGTTTACTAGGCTTCCTTTTGCAAATTATTTTAAGTACAAATTCAAAATAATCTGTTTTTACTGAATGGTCACAGTTTTAACTTAAGTGATTTAAACAAATCAACAAAATTTTCACATTTTGGAACACAGCTTTGTAATTTCACATAGTCACTGGTGTTTCTTGGACACTCACTACATTCACTGTCTATGTGTACATACCATTCAAATTGCTGTAAGCTTATGGTATATTTTGATACCCAGCAGAGCAAAGCCAGAACAAAACCTTTTTGAATATTTTTATTTTTCTTTCTTATTACACTGCCCTTTTCGAACCCAATGGTGGCCTCTTCAACCTGTGGTTGTACTGTTTCTGTTTACTTTGGCTCTTCAAGATCTCATACTTCACATTCTCACATACTGTTGCATTTTCCTCTTTCAGTCTGGATCCCATTTGGTGAAACATTGTTATTGAGATCCAGAAGAGTTTAAACTGTGTATATATGTGGCAAATGAAGTAGAATGAATAACTGATTAAGATCAGTTTAAGTAACTAGATGATTTACTGCTCATTTGGCTGAAACGTAGAAGTAAAAGTCCCAGAATTTAATCTCACCCTATTCTACAAATATATAGATATAGCTAATTTCTCTTTCTCTCTCTATGTTTAGACCTGTCAAAATTTGCAGTGTACACTGAAGAGTTTTAAAAAGCCATGGATTTCATGATAACATCTTCGTTCATTTTAGCTGTTTCAATGAACAGGGTAATATAGTGATACAATCAATCCTTTTGGTCTGGAAAGGTAAATTTTGTTCTATGGAGGATAAGAATTACTGTTCTAATTTGTTATTAACTTAATGATAATAATGTAACAATAGTAATCATAAAGCATATGATTTAAATGTCCATTGTGCTTCTACACAATGTAATCTTTAAATGACCTTTTAAAATGCAATCTTACTGACAGGCTACATTGTCTATATAGGTGCAGGTATTTGAATTTTGAGTGGGTACAACACTGAATAACATTAAAGATGGTAATAAATGATAGAAGGAAATTTTGTATTTTCAAACTGAAAAATGGAATTCTGACTTCTAAATTTGGCTTTGGTGATGAGTTCCCCTTTTATTCGTCTACCACATTAGATGGGATATAGTGTCTCCTCTCTCAGTCCTATGCTGGAGAATAGTTAGGGACTGCAGACTGGCTTTACACTGGGGTTGGCTGTGGAGTACAGACTTCCCTGTGGCTGAATATAACAAACAAGCTGACCATGAGATTCCAGATGTTTCCATTTCTTTTTGTTTAAGACTCTCAGACCTCCCAGGGGCAAATGTCAGCATGGTTGAATGATAGGCCCTGTCTCCTTTATGTTAGGAAGAATGTTTTAAGCCTGTAGCATTGCCAGAAATTTCCACTTGGTTCCCGATGGGCAAGTAGGCTTCACAGACCTAGAATATCAACTTACTATCAGCGATATCCTTTGGATATGGAACTGTCTAAATTGTGACATTACAAGCTTATTTAGAAAGTGAATCCTAACTGGAAAGACTGCTGTCCTCATTTGATCCTGTAAAAAGGCCATGTGAATTTCTACAATGGACTCTGACTGATGAACATACAGGGAGTATTTCAGCTGTGATTTTTTTTTTTTTAAATTTCACGAGGAAAGGAAGGAAGTTGTGGGGAGACTGGAGTGGAAAATTGATGGCACCTAATTGGGTTAAAAAGGACTCATAACAGAGACTCTGTTGGGAGAGAGGAGGCAAGGCTGCTGGGGAGTGTTGTCAGGTGTTCCCGGAGATGAAGCTCATTGTTTCGCTGATTTGCTCGGCTCTCTTCCCAAATGTGCTTTTGGAGCCCAGTCAGTGAAGCTGGATTTGAAAATGAGAAAGCCTACTTAAATACCTCTTGACAGCAACCCCTCACTTCTGAAAAACGACCTTTGCCGCCAGACTCCTCACATTTTGATGTGGCCTGGAGTTCAATGCGAAGGGATGAGTTCATCTCTTCAGGTACACAGTGGTTTCAGGTGGAGATTGATGTAGTTGTTTTAGACCAAGGGCTTAATGATCTACGGCTATTTTCATAATTTTAATGATTTTAGTCTTGAAGCAAATACTGCTTTCTGAAATGTTCACTAAATTTTCACTTTAGATGCCACTAACCCCAACTGCAGCAAGCAGGTAGAAGACAATAGAACGACAAATGTCCCTGGTGGTGGGAATTAGGCATTTGGGCTTTGGAGGGAGAAAGGTGAGCAGCTTGGCTGCTTTTTGGCTGCAATGAGAAAGACATGCATACATATTAATGATGCTAATTTTAAAAGCCAGGCGAGAAGATGGATTAAACTGGTTAGAAAAGTAAATTTCCAAAGGCTTTGCATGGTAAAGCAGGCACTAAGAGAAAGGGACTAAAGAATGAAAAAAAAAATCCTACCCCATGTCAATACTATTTTCAGGCCAAGGGTAAATTTTTCATAGTGTGAAACTGCTGCTTTTGATTTTCTGGCACAAGATGGACTGAGGCCTGATATCCTGGGCCTTTACTCCTCCTGGAGTCTGCCTTCTTGCTATTAATGGTGAGCTTTTGCTGGGCTGAACACTGCTCGTACACTGGCCATTTAATGTGCCAGAATTCTGCTGTCCTGTGGAAAATGTGGATCTTCACCACATAATGTCTTTCCATTAGCGATGGCGGCTCTCCAAAGTAGGGCTGTGGTTTAAACACAAATGGGCAGTGTGGGCCAAAATGAATGCAATTTTGAGTCTACTATCTTTAAAAGGTGGATCTGGAGGCAATTTAGTGAGTGTAAATTACAATTGACTTTGGAAGAAATAACTCATACACTTGAACCTCCTCAGATGTGTAGCCAATAGGGGGTAGCCAGGCTAACATGAAATTTTACACATCCATCAGCTGGAAAAAAAAGAGATTCAAATGTAAAAATCTAGCTATCATATGGATTCGTAACACCCCCTGGAGGACTTGCAGCCCACAAATCAATGAATGGTTTATGCTGAGCCAAAAATGTACTTGCACCATGTTTCTCATTTTTCTTAGCCATTTTAGAATGAGCCTGAAAAATCACTCCTGCAGAAGGTACTCATCTGCAGTGGGGGGCAGCACTTAAAGCAGCCAGAGGCATGTTTTTTGGCCACCTCCTTAGCCTTTGCAGTAAATGGCTTTGTTACCTTTAAAACTTAAGCCAAGAAGATATTTTCCACCATGCAGGTGTTTTGATGTGAAGTACATTAAAAGGTATCAAACCCTGTTACTTACTGTCACCAATTCCGTACACTATTGTGCTCCTTCTCAGTAGCAGATTAACAGTCTGTTCTTGGTTACTGCCTCACCTTTTCTTCTGTGTGTGTGAGACCTGTTCTTCATCTTTGCCTGATGTCAACAGCTAGAAGTACTTCTGCATTCCCAGGCTCTGTGTTCTCTCTGGGTGGTTCTCTGTTTAGGGCTGCAGAAAAGACATGTAGTTAGTGTGAGTATCTGGGGAAAAAAGAATCGTGTGTGTGTGTGTGTGTGTGTGTGTATGTGTGTTTAAAACTGTAAAGTGCTAACAACTCGACTATAAACAGTAAGAATTGTTCACTCATTAACTAAGTAAACAAAATGCACATCTTCTTTTTGAACAGTGAGACTGACAGTGACAAATATGTCTACATTCTTTGAAAAAGATGTCTGATGTTTGAGTTTCTTGAATATTGTTTATTATAATTTAGCAGATTTCAACATTAGTGTTTTTTATTATTTGTCCACATATAGAATATTCAGTTAAATATTTAAAACAAAGGCTAATAGAAATTGTCTATATACTACTCCAAGAAAGTAGATATGGCAGAAAATCTTTTCCATTTGCAGAAATTTGTGACTAGAATTCTGAATTTGTACTTCACTGTTTTATAATTTTTTGTTTTTAATTGAATTATACAATTCTTCCCACTCCCCTCTCCCTTTCCACCTTCCCCTACCCACCCCCGTGCTACTAATTTACTCAGGAGAGCTTGTCTTTTTCTCCTTAGCTGATGTTTTTATTAAAAATATGCATATGCATATAAGGTTTTGTTCATTCTTTTTTCTTTCCTTTCCTCCTCTTCCTCTTTGTTATGTAATATTCCAGTTATGAATTGTATCCAGCTGATCAGTACAGAGTTCTAAAAACAACAATGAATGATGGGGCTTTCTTTTTCTGTCATGTAAATGAATTCTTGATACTGGCATTTTAGGTTAGCACAGTGCCACAATAATCACTAATGAGCCAGGATGGTTTTATGCTTTTTCCCCTGTGGTCCTTAGAATGTATGAGGGTATGAGAGTTTCTGCACCAGCTGCTAAGTGCTGTGGGCTTACAGCCTCAAAGAAAAATTTTAGCCAAAAATATATATAAAGGTCAAGGAAAAGAAAACTTTTCAACTGAGCTAAGTTTTTAATTAATTGATTAATTAATTAATTATACAAACTTGCTGTGTACCCTAGGCAATCCTCTTGCTTCAGCCTCAAGCCTGCCAGGATTATAGGAGTGTATCACAATACCCATGCTGAATTAATATGTCAGAAGGGTTTCTCCCATTTGACAGTTACATCATATGACCTTTGCTAAGAAGGTTGAGAAAAAAGATTTTTAGTCAGGCACACTAAAAGCCCAAATACTATCAGAGTTCTGTTTGGCAAAAGGAAACTAAAAGTTAAATAGACAAGCAGTGTTATCTTCTCTATCTATGGCTTTCAAGGCCCAACAGACAGACCAATGCCAGGTTCCTGTGGCAATACACTTCTCAAACAGGATGCCTTTTAAAGTCTCTAAAACTTTACATTTCTCATCTTATCAGTTTTAAACAGAGACTTCTCAAAAGAGGAATCTCAAACGACTGAGAAACACTTAAATGTTCAGCATCCTTAGCCATCAGGGAAATGCAAATCAAAACTACTTTCAGATTTCATCTCACATTCATCATGATAGACGATCAATAAAACAGGTGATAGCTCATGCTGGTGAGAATGTGGAGCTGTGTGGAGTGCAACTTTGTACTCTGCACATTACCTAGAGAGAAACCTACCACAAACCAAGCCACAAAACCTTGGACCAACATTACACTTTGATTTGGCTGAGGGCCCATATCAGAATAGAACCCATATATGACAGTACTATTAGATCTTACAAGGACCTAGAGTAAAACCAAATACTACTCTGTTGAAGGAGGCCACTTGTTGGTTTCTGGCTGCTTGGCACTGAAATAATCACAGAAAAACCACATTATTGAAATCACTGCGTGGCCCATTAATTCTTGCTTCTTATTGGATAACTCTTACATCTTAATTTAACCCATTTCCAGTAATCTGTGTATTGACATGTGGCTGTGACTTACTGGGTAAAATTCTGGTGTCTTTGTTCAGTGGGGCTACATGCCTTCTCACTGACTCCGTCTTCTTCCTTCCAGCATTCAGTTTAGTTTTCTTGCCTACCTAAGTTCTACCCTATCAACAGGCCAAGGCAGTTTCTTTATTCACCAGTGGTATTCACAACATATGGAGGGAATCCCACATCACTACTCTTCTAAAAAAAAAAAAAAAAAAAAAAAAGAAGAAAATGAAAGAGAAAAAAAGTTGCAATAAAATGATTCTTAATGATATTCTGTTATACACACTGAGCTTGCTCAAACATCATCAGAGAAGCTTCCTCCTGCAGCAGATAGAAACAAATATGGAGATCCACAGCCAGACATTAGCAGAAATTAATAGAAATTGAAACACTGAGCTCTAAATGGGTGGTCTCCATCAACCCCCCCCCCCCCGGACTCCTGGAACCCTGTGAAAGAGAAGGAAGAAAATGTGTATGAAACAGAAAGATGGGGAATGGATAAAGCAAGGCTCTCTAAAGCAACAAAATCAAAGCACCCATGAACTCACAGAGCCTGAAGCAGTAGGCCCAGGCAGGGCCTACATGGGTATACATCGGGTTCTTTGCATATATATATTTTCCAGTTTAATGTTTTTATGTGATTCCTGAATGTGGGAAAGTGGGTTTCTGGTTCCTGAGTATTTTCTTGGATTCTTTTTTCCCTGTTTTTAGTTTCCTCCAATTCCAATATACTAACTTTTTTATTTTATTATTACTCCTTGGAAGACTGCTTTTTTTTTTTTTTGAGAGACAGAAAGGGAGTAGATCCAGATAGGAGGGGAGAGGGGAGAAATTGAAAGGAGTAGAGAGGGGAGAAACCATAATCTCAAGATATAAAAACATATATTTTCAATAAAAAGGAAAGAAAAAAAGAATGCAGTAGGAAGTATAATGACTGTCTAGAATATACCTTTTAAATTAATGATCTTCCCCTTTATGTTTCTTTTACTTGGAAAACATTTCCCCTGGGGACTTTCCTTCCTCCTGATTTATTCAAGTCTCAGCTTATCAATAAAGTCTTCTCTGATATCCCAGAACTGATCAAGATTTTTCAGCATTTGCAGTTCATACAATCTGTGAGACTCCTCCCTTACAAATACAAAGAATATTAAAATTATCAAATTACGTATTTACATATGAAAGTGAGTATTGATTTATAATGAAAAAAACCACATCTGAAAACATAAACTATTTCAAATATCACAAAACCAAAGTACAACAAAATGTTTATTAGTAACTGACCATATGTACCTCTTTAATACTTTTCTAACGTTCTGACTAGATATTGCTTCTTTTACAGGTGACAATTTTGTAATGTTTTCTATAAAGAGAAGATGTCCCTTCTTTCCTCTAACATGGTTTATAAACCCATCTAAATTTTAGATCAACCACAGTTGAAAAAGTTTCAGTTTCTTAACAACTTGTAATTTATAATATTCATGTAAAATCTTAGGACTGTTATCATATTTAAGAAATTTCTATTACATTTTTTCAACACTAGAAATTTCTCTCATTAGAAAATGAACAGGCTTCTAAGAGGTAATAATAAAAATGAGATAAAACAAAAACTAACATATTGGAATTGAACAACACAAAATACATGAGGAAAAGCATCCAAGAGAAGGCTCAAGAATCAGAGAGTCACTCTTTCCTGCATCAGAAATCCCATAAAAACACTAAGATTTTAGGGAGTATCAAATTTTCTTATATTTTAATTAATGATCATAAACACCTTTAAATTGATACATTCATTAGCCCTGGGATGGTTATGAAGTGGCATAATACATACTATTTTAGCTTATCTTTGTGAGTATTTTTATGCTTCATTATCTATAAATTTTCAATAGCAAGAAAGACTATGTGAGACTGGGAAATGATCACAAGAGAAGTCAAAGTCCAAGGAAGGTAGGAAGCTGGGTTTGGGGTGGGTACATATGAGTACACTGTGTCAGTAGAACTTCTGTGGGAGCTAACACTCAAGCGATGAGTTGGAGCCAGGTGTGAGAGCCTTTAAATGTTTGTGTGTGGCTCAAGGCACCTTTAAGTATAAAATGGAAGACTTCTTAATGAAAAAAACTGAGCATATTAAAAAGTAATAAAATTTATGTTAAAATTGTCATTGAGGGTGCCTAGAAATTTAGCTCAGTTGGTACAGCACTTGTTTAGAATACATGGAACCTGGAGTTTGAACACCAGCATTGTACAGACTAGACAAACCCTAGTACTGGGAGGTGAAAGCAGGAAACTCAGTCATTCAAGGTTATTCTCAGCCACATATAGAGTTAAAATCTATTTTGGGCTACCTGAAACCAAGTCTCAGAAAATCAATTGTCATATGGTTTGGCTATATCTAACATTTAGTTTCAGAACTTGCTGGTTTGTGAAACTTTCATTACCATACTAGAAACAAAAGTGATAGTAAGTTTCAGAAATATGTATTGCTAAAACCAAGGCAAAAATACTTCTAACTTAAGTGCCTCTTAGCCATGACGTAAGTAAGTCTAGTAAGTCCAGGCCTACAACCATATTTTTCAAAATTATAACTCCCTGAACTTCCTGATTCTTCTTTCCTTGTCTATGTGTCTCCATGTTATTTAGTATATTATAATATCATTTATTTAATTGTTTACTGTTGGATGTCTTTTTCACCCTACCAGAATGTCAACTCTAGGAAGACAAGAGACTTCCAACAAAAGGACAAAGGAGACTTTTTATTCTCAATTAGGTTATCTCCATTGTCAGGAAGTTACACACACACACACACACACACACACACACGCTTACATATGTCTATATAATTGATATCTTAATAGCTTCTTTTTTAAATTGAGTTTTGCTTCTTGTGTGGCTACAAAGATGATCATTTATATGTTACACTTTTGGCTTTCAGAAAGAAAGATGGAAATATTACCAAAGATGATGATAATGGGGATGGAACTGAGGAAATAGTTGCAGTAGAAGCAAAAAGTCCATCACCATTAGGCAGTGAACAAAGGATGTTTCTTAAACCATCTAAAAAATGCAGTAGATAAGGGAGGCCATATTTCTGGCTTTCCAGGTCACTTTTAAAGATGCTTCTAGTCTTGGAAACAGATAGAAAGGCCTGGGGAAAGTTAGTCTGGGTGCATTCCCAAAAAGAAACAGCACTAAAGTATTTGAGTCCCTCTTCAAGTTCCTCTCAACACTAAAGCCAGTGAAGAAGGAACAGCCATCACTGACCAAATATATAAGCATATAGAAATTTTCCATAGAGAAATAACTTACTTTTGTTGTCTTATGGGTTTCAGAATCGAATTATTTTGACTGCAGCTCAATGACAGGACACACCAGCCAATCATTACTGGTAGTAAAAAATTTCAAAATGTTATATCATATATCCTCTTCCAACTTGTTGCTAGCTTCTTTGCATCTTCACATATCAGGAGATGAGACCTATGGTGACTATGTGATGCTGCTATCCATCACCATCAAGATCTCCAAATACACTTGCTTTGGTTCTTAAAAATTAACAAGAGAGAACTGGTCTCCAGACAGGTGACTATCAATATTTTAGAATTATCCTAGATAATGTGTCATTGAATATAAGGTTTTAGAGAAATACAAAGAACTGGCAGAAGCCACACAAGTAACTCAGTAGTAAGCAGTGATGACTGAACAGCCAAAGAAGGGAGCCATCATCTCTGCAGAGAGAAACCCCCAGGCAGCTGATAGCCAGTTCAGTAGCTACTGTGAGGCCACCCGACGGGGCTAAAAGCTGCATGCCACAGAGCACTGCATGGCAGCTCTCGTTCTCACATAGAATCACATCTCTGGTGGAATGGTCTGTATCCTTCTAGCTGTTCAGTTAGACTCTTCCTACTTGTACCTCCTGAGGCAGACTAGGTCATAGTCCTTATGACTCTGATCACTTCTGTCCCCACCCTAACTGTGACTTTGTTTAATTGGCTTAAAATAAATACAAGTAAAATTACTTTAGATTCTTAAAAGTATTTCTGATAAATGTGTCCTTTGACCTCAGGGCAAACATATTTATTTTTTTCAAATTGATATTTCAGATCTCTTTTGTCCTAGCTTTCCTACACAACATCTATCTGCCAAGTTTTCATAAGAATCCTGTAAAGTTTTAACAGAGTCTGTAAAGTCAACCTTGATGCCAGTGTCATTTAGAAATAAGATTCTGCATCTATATCTTGCTATCAACTGTACTCTTTGATTCCAAGCAATATAGAATCATTAAATAAAAAGTTAAAAGGAACTTGAAATTGTTTTTTTTTTCCCCTGATTTTTCTTCAAATGAGCACAGTATCACAGAGGTATAGAGCCAGTCCAAACTAGAACAGGAGTCAGCTGTTGTTATTTTTTCTAACATTTATTTTAGTCCTGACCACAGTTCCCCTTCCTCCTCTCCTCCCAGTCCTTCCCCCACCTTCTTGTTGTCCCCCCCCCCATCCACTCCTCCTCCATTTCTCTTCAGAAAAGTGCAGGCCTACCATGTATAGCAATAAAACATGGCATATTAAGTTGCTATAAGACTAAGCACCTCCCCTTGTTTTAAAGCTGGACAAGGTAACCCAGTATGAGGAATAGGGTCCCAAAGCCAGTAAAGGAGTCAGAAACAGTCCCTGCTCCAACTGTTAGGAATCTCACAAGAAGCCAAGCTACACAACTGTCACATACATGCAGAGTGCCTGGTCAGCTCCATGCAGCCTCCGTGGGTGTCTGTTCAGTCTCTGTGAGCACCTATCAGCCCAAATTTGTTGATTATGTGGGTTTTCTTGAGATGTCTTTGACCCATCTGGCTCATACAATTCTTCCTCTCTCTTCAATAGGATTCTCCGAGCTCAGTCTAATGTTTGGCTGTACATCTCTGGATTTGTTTCCATCAGTTGCTTGATAAAGCATCTTTGATGACTATTGGGCTAGGCACCAATTTATGCGTATAGCAGAATATCATTAGGTATTATTATATTGACATTCCTTTTTATTCAGTTGTGTTTGGTTCTATCCTAGGTGTCTGGGCCATCCAGTCCCTGGGTCCTGGTGCTCCAGGCAATGTCAGGGATGAGATAGGCCTTAGACTGGACTGGTCATTGGTTTGTCACCCCACAATCTCTGTGCTACCCTTATACCAGCACATCACATAGGCAGAAGAGACTGTAGGTCAAAGGTTATGTGGTAGGCTGGTGTCTAAATCCTTCCACTGGGAGTCTTGCCTGGTTACAGGAGATATACAATTCAGACTATGTAACCTCTATTGCTAGAAATCTTAGCTGCGGTCATCTTTGTAGATCACTGGGAGTTTCTCTTATACTAGGTTTCTAGCTGACCCTGAAATGCCCTCTCCCCCTTTCCAGTCTCTTTTAGTACTCTCCCCCTCCACACACCTGTGGCTGTTGTTATTTTAATAACTAATATCCTTGTAGCTAAAATATGGACTAACTTAAAAGTAAAAAATGAAAAGAAAGTTGACTAAGCTGTATTTCAATGAACATGCAGTCTTCTATACACTAGAGTTTGTAGAAGGATTCTGAACATGACTTTTGTATGTTGGACCCATTATTGTGGTGCCCATGTACCTACTGGCATTGTAACGTTTTCAAAAACATTTTGGTCCTTCTTTAAGGATTCTGGTAAGAAGACTTAAGAGAGGTACTTTCCTAGAGATTGGCCCTATAATCTATTCTCAGAAAATTTCTCCATAGACAGGGATGCTAGTATTCTAAGAGTTAGGGAAAAACAAGATATATGTCACTAGGAAACCAGAACGGGTTAATACAAAGAAAATTGAAGCCCCACAGAAACTGCCCTTCATTCTGCCTCCAATCTGTATATGGGAGAACTCATTCTTTTCTTTTTTACTTCCTAATTATTTAGTTTTAAACTCTGTTCTGAATAAACATTGCATTTCTCCCCAATGCCAGCAAAATGAATGTACTGTTAAGTTAATTACTCATGAACTTTCTTCATACCTCACAAGTTCTTTCTAGGACCCCCTTTTAAAAGTTTTACAAGGTACACTGCCTGCCACAAGGAAATAATTTAGGTAAAGAAGGCCAAATTGGGCTGGCTCCTCAACCTTAAGGGATTCCACATATACTTATCTGGTTCCCAAGCTTTAAGAATTTGCCATTTCTTTCCTCTGTTTTTCTCAGATATACATTGTTTTATTTTTTCCTAATCTCTAAATATTCTTTCTTTAAGCTAAATAGTTTTATTATTCTTTGAGAATTTCTTAAAATGTATTTCGATCATATTTATTCTCAACTCCTCATAGTTCCATTCATTCCCAATGCCTACCTCCCCAATTTCATGCTTTTTTATTTTATATTTTTAATTTAATAACCCCATTCCAATTTGTGCTGTCAATGTGCTTCAGGAGTGGGGCCATTCACTGGAGTATCGCTACCCTACTAGGAGCCATATGCTTAATGAAAGCTAAGTGTAATTGGGTTTCCTGAAGTATTTCAATCTAGAAGTGAGAGAAGAAAACGTTTTCCTTTTTTTTCCCTGTAGACCTTTGAGTACATAAGCCAATCAGTGGTTGCAGGGTGTCTCCCAACATGCAGGGCAGGGGCTGGTTGTGTGATGGGGTAGGGTAGGGTGAGAAGAGATATGGTGAGCAGAAAGGAGAAAGGAGAGTGATGCTGACAAAGATGAAGAGGAACTTAGAGGTGGAATTCTTGTGCTCTGTGCTAACTTAGACTTTCTTTCCTTGGAAGTGTCTGCTGATACCCTTGGTATCCCTGTTGGAGTTTGAATGTGAAGAGTCTTCAATAGACCCCTATGCTTCAGCACTTTGTTACTAGTTTGTGGTACTGTTTCCTTAAGTTTTTGAATATTTAGGAGGTAGAATCCAGCTTGGGCAAGACCTCTGGTGGGTTCTTGATGGTTACACAGGCTTAGTTTTGACCAGAGTACTCCTCCCCTGTCTTCTTCCTTATCTGCTGAGTTTTAGAAAGTCCATCCAGTCTGCACCCCCAGCAAGATCCCATTGCCAAAGGGAAAAAAGCCCAGTGTTCATGCTTTTTTAGAAGAATGACCTGCACCTCCTTCAGTCAAGAGTCAAAATAAACTCTCCTCCATAAAATTACTTCTTTCAGGTAGTTTGTCAGTGACCAGGAACTTGTTTAATATCTTTTCCATTCCTTCCTTCTTTTTTCCTTTCCTTTCTTCTCTCCTCCAGGCGAGTCTTTTCCAAGTTATACCCTTATTAATAAAAGAAATCAAATATTATATTTCTACTCGAGTCTAGGAATCAGTATGAATATAAACAGGGTTATCTTAACATAAATTTATAAATAATTTTTTTCCAGAAGTTTTTCTGCCATTTAGATGTAAGAGTTTTTGATGGAAATGTATATATTCTTGTGGTCTTCCTCTTACAGTCAGGAGGAAGGAACCTGGAAGCAGTCTGCCCTGGTATCTGCTTGGGCACGATGCTCCCCAGGGTGCAGGTCTGTAGCATGGATGCGGTCCCAGAACTGACTTACAGCTTCGCAATGGAGCTGCTTCGAAGGCAGAGCCTTAGGAAGGCTTTTCTCCTTCCAGTACACACATTGCGGAAAGTGCTCTGGCCTAGGCCAGGATTATGAAAACTTGCTATTTTTCTTAGTCTAAGAAGAAAATTTGCCCCTTTTTCTGGACTGCTGGCTATACCATGCTTAGTCTCAGAGAACCTACAGGAATTCTCTTCTTGATACTCTTCATGACTCTCTGCCAGGATAGACCCCAAAGGTGGCAAGGATATTTCCAGTCACTCCTGCCAGGAAGAAGCGTTTGATTCTTTTTAGAACTATATCTCCGTAAGAAGCGTAGTAAAAGAAATGCCTTTTAAAAATGTAAAAGTAGCTTAGTCAGAATCCCTACTACACCCAATGTTGTACCTGATAATCAGTTCAGTGACATCACTCACTCAAGACATCCAGACACAGTCTTAGAACTCCAAGATAACCACTGGATGGTCTATAAACAGAGACCAAGAGCGATGCTCTCCTCTGCACATCTGGAAAGATGCCACCTTGATTTGCACAGAAGATGGACAGTCTTCCGCAGAGACTTCTATTTGAGACTGAATTTGGCCTTCAGCTAAAATATGTGGCACAATGAGTAGCCTTGGGGAGATAGGCTTAGAAACTTAGAGTGTGAAGCTTGTGTAATGACCCTCAGCATAATAAAATATAACTTTTGTTACACTAACTTCTTGCTTGTGACAACCTCCTATGGAATAAACCTTCAACTACAGACACTAGCAAGAATGGAAAATGGTGCAAGTTCTGTGAAAAACAGGCATGGTGTGTCTTCAAAAATTAAAAGCAGAATTGCAATCAATAGTCAAGCAATCTAACATATACATGTATAACCAAAATAATTTTAAACAAGAACTCAAAGAGATGTTTACACACCCATGTTTGCCACAACAGTATTAACAAAAGCTAACTAAATATAACACAAATGTCCACTAGCAGACAAACTAATATAGAAAATGTAGCAAACTCATATAATATGCTAACATTAAGTCTTATGAAAGAGATTTTCTGTCATACCCTTGGACTCATCATCCATTACATGGATGATCTTGGGGACTCTGTATTATGTAAAATAAACCAGTCACAAAATGACAAATGCTGCTTGATTCCTCTGTATGAAGAATTTAAAGTAGTTAGCTTTTAAATACAGAAAATACGATGGTGGTCGCCAAAGTTCAGGAATGGGAGGGGGACTCCTTTTGATGATAGAGCCAGGATTGGTTGCTCCCCGTCTCCTCCACCATATACCCCACATATTCCCAGCTGTCATCAAGTCATCAAATTGGAAGGACATTGAACTTTGCATTCTCCTGCCTCTACTACCCAACTGCTGGTATTGCAAGCAGTGACCACCATGTTTAGCATTTATGCAGTGCTAGGGACTGAACCTAGGGCATTGTGCATGCCACTCAACCACTCTACCCCGAGCTACACTCTTAGCCCTGGAGTAAATTTTGCTTGATGGAAAAGAGAGATCTGCTGTATAGCAATGTAATGTCATTAATAACTATTTTATTATATAGCTAAAGTGGTTAAGATGGTAAATTTTAGGCTATATTTGCCCCATTAAAAACTGATTTAAATCCAGGTGTCATGGCACACATCTTTGATCCCAGTTCTCAGGAGGCAGAGACAAAAGGATCTCTGCAAATATGAGGCCAGCCTAGTCTATATAGTGAGTTCCAGTATAGCCAGAGTTGCAGAGAGACCCAGTCTCAAATCAAACAATCCCCCCCCCCAAACAACCAGCCAACCTACCAAAAAAAAACCCACCTAATTTAATGAGTATAGTTCATTTTTTAAAAATAGAAATGAGGTAGTATGTTACATCTGAGAAGCCAGAACTTAGTTTCCTTTATCCCTTGATTTCTTTGTCTTGCTTTCTAAAGTGGAAGCCAGTATCTGGATCTGGGGTCTTGCTGGGAATCAAATGGAGTAGGGAGGTAAGACAAAAAGTGCCCAAAGAGAAAAGGGTAAAATTGTTTCATTAGGAGATTCTGAAAACAGAAGGAAAAGAAATAAGAGAAAATTAAGCCCATCAGAAACTTTTAGAGAGACTTTGCTCTTGGGCAGATGAACTCAGTGGCTGGCACCTTTGTAGAAGGCTTGAGAGCCTCTTATCTGACATTATGGCCCCATGAGCACCCATTTCTTTTTAAGAGCCTGAAGGTTAGTGTCTGTCTTCATATTTCCTTGTATAATGCACAGCTACACAAGACACTTTCTAATGAGGGCAGTGTGCAAAAGAAGCAAAGAAATTTAAAATTTATAGAGTCCAAGATTGTGTCTTCTTTATAAATTTTTAAAATAGACCTGAGGTTGTAAAAAGTTTTGGAATAGTTAAAATACAAATTATAAAACAATACTACAGAAATCAATTACAGCATTATGGTGTACAACACCATGTTTTTCAGACATAGCATATGTAATGGTCTGTCCTGTTCCTTTAAAAGACAAGCTCTGCCCATTCCCTCTCCCGTCTGCAGCCAGGCAGGCAGATCTTCCTTCTGCTTCCAGTCTGAGTCCCTCCCTCTTCCAACTCTCTCCAAAGTGGCCCCTTCTGCCTCTCCCCCTTCTTCCCACTTCTCCCCTTCCTACCCCATCTCTGTTTCTCTCTCTCTCTCTCTCTCTCTCTCTCTCTCTCTCTCTCTCTCTCTCTCTCTCTCCTCGTCTAACCTTTTCCCTTCTCTCTTTCCCTTTCCCTTCCATAATCCACTAAATAAATATCCAACCTCATTCTGCATGGTATACCTATTAATCTCAGTCTTTCACCTGCCACGTGGTTCACTGCCTGGGACTTACTGCTCCCCGTGGCCCACCACGTGCTACTACCACTCAGGGAAACTACACCTACCATGCAGCTCCCTGCCAAGGCTTCCTGCCTAGGACCCGCTGGCCTTCATGGCCTGCCAGCCACTCAGGGGCCCCCTGCCTGGGACTGGCTGCCTTTGTGGCCCATCATGACTGCTGCAGCCACTCAGGGATCCACAGCATTTTACTTAAACCACAACAGTACAGATTATCTCTTACTAATGTGAGATGCTGATTTAAAATCCATCCCAGTCTCATCTCTGTTCTTTTCTCACCAAAGTAGACTTTACTTTTTTACTTGCTGTGGTTGTTTGGATTAGAATGTCCCATATAGGCTCATATATTTAAGTGTTTGGTTTCTGTTGATACCAGGTTCTCAGTCCAAGTGGGTAGATTGTTTTAGGAAGGATTAGGAGGTATGGCCTTGTTGAAGGAAGTGTGTCACTAAGGGTGGGCTTTCCAAAAGTTCATGCCAGGCCTATTCTCGTCTGTCTTTGTCTCTGTCTCTCCCTCTCTGCCTCCCGCTTGTGGATAAGATGTAAGCTCTAAACTATTACTTCAGTGCCATGTCTGGCTGCCTGCTTCCATGTTTGCTTCCTTGATCATCATGGACTAAACCCCAGGAACAGTAAGCAAACCCCTAAATTAAATGCTGTCTTTTATAAGTTGTCTTTGTCATGGAGTCTTTTTACTGCAAAAGAACAGTAACTAAGAGACTTGGGATTTATTTTCCTGGCTTTATACTTTTTCCACACATGCCACACGTTTGCTTAAATATTAAGTATTTTCTTGTGTTATATCTGAAAAAAGTCCTTTCAACTTTGCTTTGTTCATTTAATATTCTGCGTTCCGAAGATTTGCATGTTGTTATATTTAGAAACTTTATTCCATTTTAACTCCTGTATACCACATCTTTGTATGAGTATAATTTACTTATCTATTGCTCCTTTGAATAATAATAGGTTGTTTGTGATGTAAAGTGACTCAATCTCAGTGTGCATGTTTACTATAAACCCATATGGGAACCCATCAATTCGTGACCCCAAGACAGTGTTCTTGGGGAAACATTCAGGTTTGACACCATATTCCTGGTGTCAAAATGGGTGCATTGAAAAAGAAATTCATGTTTAGAAAAAATTTTGCCTTCTGGACTCCTTTCTTTGGACCTCTGAGTGTTTTCAGTATCATTAGTATAACAAAGTGATTTGATTCTTCTCTCTTGTAGAAACAATGTTCAGAAGAGAATAATATTCCTGGCCTCAAATATGTATTAACAACCATTAATGTCTTTGAAACTTTGATTATGTGGGTAGAAGCAAGACAACCATGTTATTTAAAAGGCTTGGCTATCTCTCTTCCTAAAAGTGGAAGAATGATTTGAATGCAGAATGGCTAGACTGGCCCTTTATATCAGGACAATTTTTTCCAAAGGAGGCGTTTAGAATTTCAAACTTCATGCAGTAGCTACAACCAAGCAAAGTACCGAAGATCAGTATCTCTATGGAGCTGCAAATAAAAACATACTGCCTAAGTAGTGACTAGGGCCACATATCTATAAGTTCTGCTCTCTGGTGTGATTTTACTTTATATGGAGGATTGAGACTGTTCCATACTCAAATAATTTTGTTTCTATTTGTGGAAATGAATAGCATCATCCTTTCCTTCTCACGATCCCCTGTCCCTCCCTTACCTTTTCCTAAGTGGTTATTATCTAGTAGGAATTTAGATATAGAGGCTGCAAATATAACATTTTGTACAACTTTGCTCACAAGTAGGGCTGCTTTCGGACACAGTTGTCGAAATGATTGTTTGAATAAATGATTCATTTATTTCAGTATTTAATAAATGAAAGCAGTTGTGGGGTTGAGATGTAAGTTATTCTTCCAAACACTCTATGGGCTCTGCGATCTTGAGAAGAGATCCTTGTACAGGAGCCATAGTAAGCACTAATTGTTACTATGAGTAGAAAAACAGAAAATAAGAAGACACACTCCCCCTTCCGGCTCTATTAGAGGGGACTATTGGTTACTGCTGAGATCACTGCTTCATGACCTTCTAGAAATAATGAGAGATCTGCTATGGGGAAACAAAGCACCAGCTATGATGCATTACAGTTTAAACCCTGGGCGTGGCTCTGCCCTGTTTGTATGCACAGAGTGTTGAAGGCCACATGCTGCTGAAGAATGGAGGGTGCACAACTCTTTCCCTTTTCCTTTCCAGTAGTGCTAACAATTAATGCTTACTTTCCCTTTTCTCTAGATGCACAGAAATCCTTTGGTAAGGGATTACTTTCATAAAAAAGTGTTTTCAGCTTGGAATAGAAGGAAATTGCTGAAGAAAAATGGGAAAAATTTATGTGACTATTTTAGAGGATTTGACTGATAAATATACTTTGTATTTTATAGACTTTGCATATAATTTTCTATTTTTTTGTCTTATGTGAGTGTTAATAGAGAAAAAGTCAAATTACTACGCCACTCAGCTCCCCGAGGTTGAGGTTTCATGGAGATTTTTATGACATTTTAAGTGTGCATTTTAAAATGTTTTTGAATGAGTTTATTTTTTAATACTTACTAATTAGTTGGACTGAGATAATATATTTTATTTTTTATTACATTACCTCAACTTTTCTAATACATCTGACTTACTAAGATGATGAATTTGAAGTATTTTTATCCAATCAGGCTAGCAGATACCTCATTGCTTACTCAGATCAATTTAGAACTTAAGGTCCTAAATTTTAAAGGATGCGTTTATTCTTGCTTTTAATTTCATTTTTAATCATAAAATTCCACTAGAGCATATCTGAGAAGGGGCATTTAAATTATTTTATTGCTTTTATTTCTGGTTATCTGTTATCCATGAAGTATTATTATTTTTTTTTTTTTAAAAAGAGCAAGGAACAAACAAACAAAAAAAACCAAGAGAGACAAGGCAAAATTTAAAAGCTAGAGGCTCATTTACAAGAACCAGACCTTACAGCTCTCCCACTCACCTCCTCCCCGTTTCATCATTTATCCGCCTCTGCCTTGTTCCATTAGCTTGTTAACAGTATGGTTTCTATGGCAACACCTATTGGTTGTTGTGATAATGAAAGCCACAGTGAGATCTCCTGCAGAGAAATCCTTGCTGCTGACAAGATCAACTCATATTTTCTTTGTCCAATGTTTCCTATTTCTTCTTAGAATGACCCTTTTAGCAGAATATAAGCGATTTCTACTAATTACCTGCGAAATAAACAGCTGAAGTCTGGCAGCCCTGACAGCATGTCTAATGTTAGCTTTATTCCAGTGATGGTGAGGTACTGCCTGAAAGAACAAGCCAATTTCTTTAGCCATAAATCCCACTACCCAGCACTGTCAACATGAAATAGGATGAAGGTCACTCCACTTCTTTCAATTTGAGTTAAAAGGCTTTATTTAGAGAAAAAATTCCATATACTCTGGGTTAGGACTTCATCAAAACAAGAAAAAAAATGTCTGGTGTTATCTTTGATGAGTCATAATATCTTAGTAGTAAAAAGAGGAAAATGTATAAAATAAAAGGAACATTAATTCTGATAATATAGAATTAGACACCCATTAAGGCAATAACTCAGTAAAAACCACTTTGTTTCTATTTCTGGAATAGTAGATATTAAGTCTCTATTTAATGTCCCCCTTTTAAAAATCATCCAATTAACTGATTGCCCATTTTACTTTATTTGACACATTTACACTTATGAGGTTAAAGGTAAAGCAACTGAGAAGTGAGTTTTATTGACTATGAATTTTATCAACTTCACATCATTTATTAAAATTAAAGAATTGTTGCTTAGAGTACTGAAGCATGGTTAATCCCAGGTCCTCAGTGAGTTGATAAACTCTGACCTTATTTGTTATTTACTTCAACTTCTTTTCAGGGTCTTGCTGATCTCATCATGGTTTTCTTTATTTACTGTCGTTTAGTGATGTCTTCTAGCAAGCACAATGAAGGAGCTACTGTTAGTCTGGACAGCAAACGATTGCATTAAATCTCTCAGCTCCAAAAAAAGAACTTTCCTTTGTATTTTAAAAAATTTGTTCTTTTTTAAATATTTTAAATGTTAAATATTGTCTAAAACCTTTAGTCTCTGGAAATAAAAAGCAATATGGGATGATATTAAGTTTTTCACTCTCAATGACCAATGTTCATTGTGTATGTGAAGAAATTAAATTAAGATTAATTTAACAGAAAAGTTAACAGAAAAGACATGAACCTTAATTTTTGTTCTTACTTTTAATGTCATCCACATATTTGTATTTAAAGGAAGTTCCAATACTTAACTTGTAAACCCTAAAGTGTCTTCACTAAATAAACACACATATACACAAACATAGATGCACACACACACAAACACACACACACGTTAGATTCTCTGTGTAGGGTTCTGTACAGTGGGGTTAAAAGATATTTTTAATGAATTCTATGGTTTCTATACATTATTCACTGGTCTTATTCTTATAATCAGAAAAAAATGAAAAGAAAGCCCTTTGTGGATAAATTAATTATGGTGGTGAAATCATTTCTACTAGGCTTCACAAACTCAAGTTAGTCTATAGGAATTAAATTCTGAAATCCCTTAGATCTTATCTCCAGAAGAGGCAGGGATTCACTTAGGAAGGACCTTGCCATCTGAGCTACAGTGAAAACTCTCTACATTGCACATTTGGGATATAAGAAAACCAAGACTCAGTCCCAGACCAGCTGGTCTTGGTGGGCTCCCAATAAATCAGTTCCACTGTCACAGTGGGTGGGTGCATCCCTCGTGGTCCTGGTTCTCCCTCCTTCTGCTTCTCATTTGGACCTTAAGAGCTCAGACCGTTGCTCCAAACTGAGACTCTGTCTCTACCTCGATCCATCGCCAGATGAAGGTTCTAAGGTGATATGCAAGATATTCATCAGTATAGGATAGGGTCATTTCAGGTTCCCTCTGAGCATGGTGGACAATGAAGGCTGATGAGAAGCCAAGGACAATGGCACTAGGTTTCGATCCTAATACATGAACTGGCTTTGTGGGTGCTTAGCCTGTTTAGACGCTCACCTTCCTGGACATAGATAGAAGACCTTCGTCTTCCCGCAGGGCAGGGAATTTGGACTGCTCTTCAGTATCGAGAGGGAGGGGGAATGGTGTGGGGGGAGGAGAAGAGGAGTGGGGATAGGGGGACGGGAGTGGGGGAGGGGGCAATATTTGGAAGGAGGGGAGGGAAATGGGAAACGGGGAGCAGGTGGAAATTTTAATTAAAAAAGAAAAAAAAAAAGAAAAAAAAAAAAAAGAAAACCAAGACTCAAAATCCCATAGTTGGGACTAGAGAGATAACTCAGTGGTTAAGAGTGCTTACGGCTCTTGAAGATGGACTAGGCTCAGTTCCCAATATCCACATGGGAACTCACTCTGTAACTAGTTTTGGGGGAATCTTCCACCACTTGACTGGTACTACATGCATGTGGTACACATACATGTATACACAAATAAATAGATAAATGACTTCTTCGCACACTCCTTACACTTGTGGCCTTTGATGTCGTCTTAGGCTTTGTCTGTTATTCTGATACTTGGGGGTAGCTCTAGAGGACTTATGAGTATTCTGCCTCTTTGGAGCTGAAAATGCGGCTGCCTTTTACAGCTTGGAAGTTGGCTGCTCTCACCTCTCTTTGGCTGGTATTTCTCCAAGACTTACCATTTGAAACAAATATTTCAGTTTCCCACATCTAGCTATTGAACTCTTCTGTCTGTACCAGGCCTCCAATTATCTGCTTCTTCCAGCCTACCCCTGCTGACACCACAACCCCACGGAGTCAATGTCTATTCATCACAGAGGCAAAGGACCCTAGGCTGTAATTTTTCTTCCCTTGACTGTTTACCCTTTTAGTAGCACCTTGGCCAGCACCAATTTCCATGTTTTCTACATCTCCTTCCTTTTAATTTCTAATATGCATATCATGTCTTCTTACTGTCAGAAAAGAAAGGGAAATCAATGTGACCCACAACCACCAACAAAAATGGTTTCTGTGGCTTGCTTAATGGTTATCCACTCCAAAGAATTCTTCTCTTTTTCTGTGAAATTTCGTAACTAGTGATTAAAATCTTTTATGTTCTAGTTCAGTAACATTTAATTTTTTCACTAATTTTGTAGTGAATTATTCTTTTAAAATTGAATTTGTTTGCAAAATATGAGTCAGCCATAGATTGCCTGCTTAGCATGTGCAAACCTTTGTATTTCGTCAATAGCACCAAAACAAGACAAAACAAAACAAATTGAAGAACAACAAAACATATTTGACAAAACATGTCTCTTAGAAAACCCAGAGATATCTGCGACATTGACCTTTCTTATACACCTGTCCCTGGCAGGTCTCTGAAAGGAACAAGCCTGCTTGATTACCTGATCAACCTTTCTGATCAGTACTATCACCTTGGTCCTCGTAAACTCAATTGAAATTCCATGTGTGTCATAACTTCAGATTCTGGTGTATCTGAGTTAGGTACTTATTTTTCAACCCCACCTTTCTAATATTTCACCAGCATATACCAATCTCAATATTTCTCTTTTCGAAACACATATGTTTTGACTTTCAGAAACACTAATGCTTTCTTCTTCTTCTCCAGAGTTTGTACTAAGTACTTTAGTCACTTGGACTAAACTCTGCTTTTTTTTTTAATTAATTTATTTATTTATTAAAGATTTCTGCCTCCTCCCCGCCACCGCCTCCCATTTCCCTCCCCCTCCCCCAATCAACTCCCCCTCCCTCATCAGCTCGAAGAGCAGTCAGGGTTCCCTGCCCTGTGGGAAGTCCAAGGACCTCCCACCTCCTTCCAGGTCTAGTAAGGTGAGCACCCAAACAGCCTAGGCTCCCACAAAGCCAGTATGTGCAGTAGGATCAAAACCCAGTGCCACTGTTCTTGACTTCTCAGCAGCCCTCATTGTCCGCTATGTTCAGCGAGTCCGGTTTTATCCCATGCTTTTTTAGACCCAGTCCAGCTGGCCTTGGTGAGTTCCCGATAGAACGTCCCCATTTGTCTCAGTGTGTGGGTGCACCCCTCGCAGTCCTGAGTTCCCTGCTCGTGCTCTCTTCTTCTGCTCCTCATTTGTAAACTCTGCTTCTTAAAAATCCACCCTACCACCCAACATGACCATAATGAGATCATGGCTTCCTCTGTGGACAAACTCAAACCATATCCAAATCTTCTCTTATTCTCTCTTTTTCTTACCCAAGCTTCAGAGTCAGACACCAGTTGTCTTTGTTTCTTCATAATTTTTTTATCTTGAAGAATATCCTAAGTTTTGAATATATCGTTCTCACACAAGTATCAGCTTTGATGCTCTAGTTCCTGCTTTCTCTTCCACAACACTAAATAAATCAAGAAATGTATAGTGGTTTGAAAAAATAGCGCCAAAGGGAGTAACACTATCAGGTGTGGCTTTGTTGGAGTAAGTGTAATCTTGTTGGCCGAAGTGTCATGAAGGCAGGCTTTGAGGTCTTATATATGCTCAAGCCATGTCCAGTGAGACAGATCATTTCCTGTTGCTTATGAGATCAAGATCTATGAACCCCTAGATCCTTCTCCAGCAAAATATCTGCCTGTATGCTGCCTTGCTTCCCACCGTGACAATAATGAACTAAACCTCTGAACTGTAAATGAGCCACCAGAACTAAGTATTTTCTTTTATGAGAGTTGCTGTAGCCATGGTGTCTCGTCATAAAAATAGAACCTCCAGGACAGAAGTTGATACCAGGACTGGGGTATGACTGTGACAGACCTATGTTTTTGTATAAAGGAATATGGACCATGGGATGATGGACTAGAAAAGCAGTTGAACATTTTAAGTGCTGCTTAATGGGCCACACTAGTAAGAATACGGAAGATAGTGGTGCTGAGTGTGATTTGAACTGTGAGTGCCTGGTTCAAGAGGCTGCAGAGCAGAAGAATTTTAGTATGTTCCTGAGAGATAGTTCTTGTGATATTTTGGTTAAGAAAGTGGTTGCCTTTTGCCTTTGTCTGAAGAGTCTGCCCAAGGCTAAAGTGAAGAGTTTTGGATTAATTCCATTTACAGGGGAAATCTCAAGACTCTTTGCTGTGGTTGTTAGTGGTAACTCTAATGAAGATTTACAATGAGAGGGAGCACACTGAGCAGGGTAAATTACAAAATGTAAAATTTAAAGAGAAAAGGAGCACAAGGAAGAAGAATGGAATTAAATGCTGCATCCAAGCAGATAAACAGATTAAGAAATGGAATAAAGGGAGTGATGACATCAGGGAAAGATCACACTCAGCTAAATTTTCAATGAAAAGAAATTAGAAAAAAAGTTTAGAGCTGCATGTGTTATACACCTTTAATCCCAGCACTACAGAGGCAGAGGCTGATGGATCTCTGAATTTGAGGCCAGCCTGGTCTACAGAACCAGTTTCAGGACAGCCAATGTCAGGCAGTAAAGGGAACTATTGAAAATAGAAAGTTTGTGAAGATGTAATTGAGCAAGGGGGCCATGTTCAGCTCCCGTAAGCAGTAGATCTTTGTAGTTTCAGTCATGTGGTTCTGGAGTTAAGGATAAAAGAAAGGGCCTATGGAATTTGCCTCTAAAGCTAAGAAAAGCCACTGAGGCAAGGCATGTATCAGTGGTGTCCCTGAATGGAAGCCTAGAAAGTATGAAGCTGTGAAGGAGAAGCCTGGGTTGCTTTAGAGACCCCAAGATGTTGGAGATGCCAGTGGCACAGGATACCTGACACAGAGAGCTGCTAATAGGGAGTCAAACCAGCACAAGAGAAAGAAGGCTATTTCAGTCAACAAAGCTGAAAGGAGTTGAAGACCTCAAGAGAATGTTAACTTCAGACACGGAGATGCAGAGTTTAGAGTTTGCCCAGGTGGTTTTCAATATTGCTTTGTCCAGAATTTCCTCACTATTCTCCCTTTCCTATGTTTTGGAATGGTAATTACCTGTGTTATTATATGTTGGAAGTATGTAATCTGCTTTTTGATTTTGATTTTATAGGGGATTACAGTTAAGAGATTTTTCAGTTCAGAAGATACTTTGAACTTTAGACTTTAAATAAGTTTGAGATTGTTATAGACTATAGTATTCTTGAATTTGAACTGACTGCATTTTTACATTTTTATGGTTATAACCCCTTGGGTGCCAGCACTTGTGGTCAGCCTAAATGTCTTCTGCTTTCACACTCCACTCCTTCATTTCCCCCTTCTGTCTTTTCCTAGAACATGCCAGGTTGTTTTCAGCTGCTTCTCCCCGGTGTCCTTTCTGCTCTCTAAAACAGCCTCATGTGATCACTTACTTCACTCTTGGCATCCTTGTGACTCGGGTATCATTTTTAGAGAAACTTTCGTCTGTGATTTGGTTATGGTTTGAGTGTGTCCACAGAGGAAGCTGGCCATGTTGGGTGGTAGTGTGGACTTTGAAGAAACAGAGCTTAGTACAAAGTAATTAGTTCATTTAACCTAGGAATAATAATTTCAGAGATCCTAATTTCTTTCTTAAATAGAAGTGTCCTGAAAAAAAAAAAAAAAAAAAAAAAAAAAACACTGCTGATGAGGCTGAGGAGATGTCTCAGTTGGTTAAAATGCTTGTTATAAAAGCATGAGAACCTGAACCATGAGAACCTGAACCTGATTTTAGGTTTCCAACCCTGATATAAATGTGCCTGACATGATGAACCATGCTGGTAACCTCAGCACAGGAAGGATGAGGCAGAAGGATCCAGTGGACTTGGTGGTTAGCCAGTCAAGCCACACCACTGAGAGATCTTGTCTCAAAAACTAAGGTGGAGAGTAATTGAGGAGGACACTTGGCTTGACCTCTGGTCTTTGCATTCACGAATACATGCATGCAAATCCTATACACCTATGCACGAGAGAGAGAGGGAGAGAGAGAGAGAGAGAGAGAGAGAGAGAGAGAGAGAGAGAGAGAGAGAGAGAGAGAGAGAGCAGGAGGGAGACGGATGGAGGGAGAGGAAAAGGGAGAGGGAGAGTTTAGAAATGATCCCTGCCTCCCCCATTTCTGCACTTAAGGTCTCTCACTCTCCCATGTGCTCCCATAGTGAGCCGCTTGCCATGTCATGATCCAGTTTAAAATGTTTTGCTACATCACTGGCACCATTGCATCAAATGCTGTTGTTTAAGCTTTCTGGCTTCAAAACTGTGATCTATGTAAATCACTTTCTTAAGATAAAGTGCTCTTTATTCTGGTATTTTGTTTCAGTTAAAGAATACTGGCTAATATACCTTATTTATGGCTAATGAATCTTCTTCAGTCACACATTAAAGAACAGATTCCATGTCTTACAGTTGAATATTTTGTTTCATAATCACTAATTTTCTTCAGGCATTTCTTTATCTAATCAGTGTTTGACTTAATGACAGTGCTTCTGCATTAGTCTGGTCAGTGTGTGTGGTATGTGTGTGTGTTGTGTGTGTGTGTGTGCACGCACCCATCTAGTGCTGGAATTCTAGCAAGGAACTGTATTTAGTGAAGAAATAAATTAATGAGTTATAAACACACATTTGAGGTATTAGTATTATTTTGCCTTAGAAATATTTTCTAATGATGCCACCTGATTTAAGGGTTTAAGTGAATTGCACAATTGAGGGCTCTTTCTGGATATTACCATGACAATAATTTCTCTATAACAGAATTATAGACTTTCTTATCATTTGCCTATTAGAAGATCAAGTTTCTGAAGATGGATGCTAGATTCATTTATCTCTGCATCTTGGCATGGCAGTTGCCCATTACTGGTACTCAGTACTTTGTTGATGAGTGAATCCTCTGAAGTTTGTAGTACCAAGCTCAAGTTTTCCAGAAACTTCACAAAGGGTTTCTTCTTTGGGTAATTGAGACTGTTGGCATTTTATTTCAGAACTTGGATAGTATTGTCTTTTCCCAACTTCTGGGTTCCAAATACCTGGCTATGCCAACTCAAAGTTGCTGCATCAATCAATTCTGCCACCCCATCTTTCCATTTGGCTTCTCTCTTACCAGGAACTCTAAAGAGCTCTTCTTCAGATTAAGCTTATGGTTAAGAAATATTATATATTAAACATCATTATTCATTATTTATTATTTCCTATGGAACCAGCACAATTTCTATTCTTTCTGCACAGTTGCTTGGTATTTAAACAATACTTACAGATAATTTATTCACTTTAAATATCATTAAGTTTATTGGACTGTCACAAGACCAAGGTAAACATTTTAGAACAGTGCAGGCATGCTATGCTTGTAAAGTATACTTATAAATTACAGTCTGTCATTTCCATAACAAATAAATTAAGAACAAGACTGTTACATGTGTGAGGTCAGTGATAGGGTGTTTGCCCATCATGCACAAGGTCCTAGGCTTGATTTGCCAGCACTGCAAAAAAGAAAACAAGAGAAAGTTAGAAAATGCAATAAATTTTAGAAGAAGAGGTGATGATGAGTTATTATTAAGGTAGTTACTGAGAGTAGTTTAAATATAATCAATAATTCTTGGAGAAAACATCTTGATTGAGCACTTGAAAATAATTAGGAGGCATTTTGGTGATAATTTTCTTTGAAATGTGGAAGATAAAAAGAAGAGCAATAAAATATAAACAGGAAAGAATCACACGTTTCACTTCCTCTCAGGTCAAGCATTTTTGTGATGTTTGTGCAGGACTTCTTTTCTCAGATATAATCTGACCATTCAGCCTTTCCTGAAGCATATGGCTCTCCACAACACCTCCCAGGCAATGTGTTCACTTTCTCCTGGTTGAAGACAATTGTTTCTTTTATTTTTGTACTGAATGTGGCAGAATTATATATTCTATAAGAGATGATGTTTTTCTTAGTAAATTGGTCTGTCAGACAAATTTATTTCTTGAATCTGATTTTATACAATCTTCTGTTCCTTGTTACACAACATCATAGGAAATAAGAGTATAATGATTAACCTAATATCACATTAGTAAATTGATATTCCTATCTAGCTTTATGATGTGTTAATAGTGTATTTTTCTCTTATTCGAATGAATTTTAATCCTGTTATTAACTTTAATCTTCAATTTATTATAAGAAAATTGAATTCCTTTGTTGATTCTACCTGCAAGTTAAGAAATCTCTCTTTCCCAAGCCATCCTGTTGGAAGAAAGTCTTAAGACATCCTTCATATATTTAAAAACTTATTTGTCATCACTTTAAAACCAAATTTTTCTGTGACTGTTCAAAATTGCCTCTTTCTAGTAATTCAACCATGAGATTTTGAAAAGGTTGTTGTGGCCTCTGTGACACTTATGTGAAATGTAAGAAATCGCCCAAGTTTCTTCTACAGTCCTCCTCTATGTAGCAAAGTATGTCTTCTTTGCCTACCCTACTTACAGTGAACAACCTCTGGGAAGAAGGAAAATAGGATATGGAAATCAGGGATGGATGTAGTGGGCTTTTAGACAATTCAGTAACCTCAAGCAAATTTCTTTTGACAGTTAAAATGAAACATTGTCTTTCTCACAAAACAATCCTGTTTCCAGAAAATATGTAGTAAGATGAAGTGACTGACTGATTCAACAATGAAAAGAAAAAAATATTTGAGACTTAGCTAATTAAGAAACAGTTAATTTCAGTGATGATGATCTCATGCTGAGCATCCCACAAAATCCAGACTTGCAGTATGTTTTGTTTTAATTATATATTCAAATTCATTCCGATTTAACTGAGAAATCACTTCCTACTGCATGAAAACATGGACTACCCTTTTAACATTGTCAAGTGAGGTTGTCAGCTCTGTTTTACCCCATGTGAAATGTATGAGCTCAAATGATTTGGATTGTAAATCATCTGTATTCCTGTAATTGATTGTAGCCATGTAAAATGGAACTTACTGTGAGCATTCATCTGAGCTCAACAGAACTTGGAGATTGCTTAGGAAATAAAAATTTTAAGATGGAGAGGCTATCAGAGATGCAGAGAAACACTAATAATAAAAGAAAAAGAGTTTATCAAATGGAGTATATAAGGGTTTTGTTATGACCTTGAAAAAGATTTCCGTATCTAAGAAACATTTTAAAGGCACAAGAGTTTTTTCTTAAACTATACTTTATATTCTTACTCATGGTAATGATGATAATAATAAAAACTCAGGGCATTATCTTACTTGGCAAATTTTAAGGAGATTTTGAGTCTATATTATATAAACCATAATATCATGAAACAGAGTAGAAATGACAGTACTGGATGCTTATTTAGTATTTTATTATATAAAAGAAACAATATAAATTAAAAATGTACTTTGATTGCAGTTGTGGCGAGTAATGTGTGTGTGTAATTATATATGCTAGTGTGATGCCAATATGGAATTTCTACTTTGGATTTCCTTTATGCTGATAAATCTATGATTTGTATATTTAATAAAAATTAAGTGATAAAATAAGCAGTGACATTTTTTAATAATAAACTACTGATGGATAATTTTCTCTTGTTTCTGGTGGGGCTTCTCTTGAACTTGATTCTTGCATGGGACACTGAGCTGCAGTGATTTTGCTGGTGGCAGATAGCTTTAGGACGTTTACATTTTACTGCTGCAACACCATCTGGACTTTGTTCAAAATCCTCCCTCTCATGAATTGTAGTCGCCTAATGTCTTTCCCTATGTAAACACCATAAATTATCTGCTCTCAATAGGGACTGCTATCACTTTGTAATTTAGGTTATTTCAACCTTTCAAGACACAGCAATGGGAATGCTCCAATAGCCCACACAGTTTCTTTGTTACAATTTATAATTTATTTAAAGCATTTCATATTGAGACTTTTTTGTGTATGCTTAGATTTGTGCTTAGTTAGTGTTACATCCTGATTGTTTATACTCTCAAAAGTTGAAAATTCTTTTAAAAAATTGACTGGGCGTGGCGGAACACACTTATAATCCCCATATCCTATCATTTAGCAATTGAGGTCGAGGATTGAGAATTTCATTTCAACTTGGGTTACACAGTAAAATATTGCCTTTAAAAGCCTAATTAATTAAAACAAACAAGTAAATAGTGAAACATAGTAACTTAGGTCAGACAGAAAATAAATATGAGTTAGATATTTAAACAGGATTGGCAAATATTAATTTCTAATTTTCTAGAGGCTTGTTTAATCATTTCTAAATTTTCTCCATCTCTGCTCTTCCTAAACAATGTCTCCTCCTTACGCAGCAAGAAGCTAAGGAAGGTATGAAGAATGTGATAATAATTACGGCAAGGTCATGTGTTTGCCAAGGACAAACACCACACTGCTACCCTAAGAGATGAGGATGGAAGTTATCCTCTTGGCCCTAACTTGAAAAATTTGAAAAAAGCCCCCCCTCCATTTCTTCAGGGCCCAGTGGTTGCTCCTTGATTTTTTTTTTTCTGGACTCACTAGTCAGCCTTTACTTTTCTCTACCTAGTAGAGTTTTGATCCCATAAATGCAGGGTATGGCATGCAGGTATTCTCTGTGTTCATAGCTAATGTGATTCCGGAAGATAGCACACGTGTAAAGGAACAGAGTTGTTCTGATGTCCACAAGCCTAGATGCGGAGAAGAGCTAAAAATTCAGTTTTTTAAACCGTAGTTTCGTTTCTACAATAATCTTTTGATCCATGGCAAAATATTTCGGTCAATTTATTAAAGTTTCCTCTCTTCCATGTAGTGACAGCCTCCAGGTCGGGGGGAAATGAAGGATCATGACAGGAATATGGTGTGGGCCCTGATACTGTAATGGCACCTGTTACAATAGGCAATGGACATGTTGCCTATGGTTCTACAGCGCCAGTCAGCAACTTCCAAGAGCATGGACATTTTTTTGGCCCACAGAAAGTCACAAATCCTGGTGAGCAAGGATCTCTAACCTGAGTGAAAGGAGTTGATGTCTGTGTGCTCATTCTACTTCTTTATCATTTGCTCAAGTCTTGGTACCCAATTTTACTCCTTCAATGTGGATAGTTGACACTTAATGAATTACGAAGTCTATGCAGATTACAATTAAATAGATCCAGAGCCTTTTTTCCAAAGTCCTTTTATATGGGATTTCTGGAGCTGCTCTTTTTGTTTCCTGTAATAAATTATATTTGTAGGGTACTGTGCAAGGGTACAGTGAATTCCTCTGATGCATTCCTCCTAGTGCTTATAGGATGACTTTGATTCTCTGAACTGAATAGACAGGGCGGCCAAGTATCTAAATGACGGGGTGTGATTTTGACTCTTTCATCAGAAATTATAGCTAAGTCCAGGTCAGTCTGACATGAAGAGAAGTCAATTGCTGGTAAGTGACCTCATCTCTGGCAGACAATCTTTTGTAGAACATGTATAACCTTACATGTTTTAGCAACATTTGATGGTTGCTTATAGAATATTCAGGTACTATTAACCTATTAAGGACAGTTTCTTTTCACTACAATAATTATGTGAAGTTTTAGAATTGAGTGATTAAGAATAATTTCCTCTTTTTCACATTATTTTGTGTCTTAGTCCAACACTGTGTATAAGGGTCAGATGCTGTAAATTGCTTTGTAGGAGATTATAAGTCATTTTAGTTAATTGTGTTATTATAACCTCTTATGCCAGAGATAATTCTACCATATATAATGTTGTAGCATTTACAGTATTTCATTTTATGTGCAAATAGGCAAGCCTTTAGGTTCCATCAAATAGAATTAAGTCAGATAGGTTGAGTTTCAATCTTAATTATCACATGAAATCTAAATAGTTCATTCTCCCTCTGAAAACTAGGTGCAGACTGCCTGGTTTTTGAAGAATGTACCTTAACATTCTTTTGTATAGTACATTATTTCTACAGTTTCTTTGAAATACCTGATGCTAGGCACTTACAAATATATCTAGTGGAAGTCAAGAGTACATAATAAGGTCAAAAAAGGGTTTTTCCTACCTCAACTAAAACTCTAGTTCTAAAAGGGCTGTTGTTAACTGGAAGATCTTCTTTGACATCTTATCTCAGTTATTCCTCACCTCTCATTTATTGTTAATTTTCTTGAGTCTCATTCATTTTTTTTTGTGTGTGTGTGTGATTTGAACAGTCTTTTCTTTTCTTTTTTTCTGAGACAGGGTTTCTCTGTAGCTTTGAGGTCTGTCCTGGAAGTATCTAGCTTTTGTAGACCAGACTGGCCTCCAACTCACAGAGATCCACCTGTCTCTGCCTCTCAAGTGCTGGGATTAAAGGTGTGCAACACCACTGTCCAGCTCCAGTCTTTCCTTTTATAAAGTATACCATAAATAGGCACTTCTTTTCTGGGATTTCTTGTAATTGCAATCAAATTGTAATCATGCAGTTTAGGTCTTTTATATCAGTATATCAGTCTTTGGGTCAGCATATACCATCATGTTAATAAAATTCATGAAAGTTTTTGAATGTCCATTAATTTTATTTACTATTACCCTACTGCAATACACACACACACACATATATACACATACACATATATACACACATACATCTATACTCATAAGTGAGATATATATCTGTCACAAACTGTTTATCCCACTTATTATTGGGCTGTCTGCCATCTTTGGCTCTTGAAATAGTATTCTAAAAATTTGAGAATAATCTCCATGTAAATACATTTTCATAATGATACAAGTTCAAATTATATTTGTTATTTCTGTTTACAGTATTTGTACACCTATGCAAAGTTATTTTGTCAGATTGTATGCATGCATATTTTTACCTCTGTATATTGATACAAGTTTTAGGATTTATTTATCATATTGCATATACATTTCTACCTCTGATCAAGAGACTTATACATTATTTACATTTTGAGGTTATTGTCCTCATAGCACAGTAGCATACAGACCATTTAATATTCTGATATGAAGTCTTAGTCTTTAAGTTATACAGGTATTAAGTATTATAGGTCAATAGTCATTCATGTTTGTTATACTTATAGTCAGATTAATTAGGTTTTTTTGATACATAGAGATTGTAATCTGCACATATAGGCAATCTTCAACCACTTTAAAGATCTATAAAACATGGCATTTAAATAATTTAGGGTTCTGTTGATCTGAGACACGATTACTCCTGGCAGAACTGATCTATTTCTGAGAGAATGTTGAGCACCAAAAACATTCCACTTGGAGTTTGTTTTCTTCTTGGCACAACTGGCCTTTGGACAAGGAATTACCCATGCCTTGACCACTGACGAAGTGCATGGCGTCCACACTAGATAAAGAGAACACAATGAAAAAGACTGTCAAACCTTTCTAAGATAGAGTAAGAAGGTTCTAAAAATTTTCCTGCCTTTAAAACTGGTGAGTCAGTTACTTTAGTCCTTAGCCAAAGTTGCTTGCTTTAACATTACAAATTAGACTTTGGGTTATTGCTCAGGTAGCCAGTTGTCTCTGTCATATACTACATATTTTAGAAACTGCTTAATTGCACTTCCTGCCTACTCTAGTAATATTATCTTTGGTGGTGTTAAAGATTAGATAGTCATAGTTACCTTCCTCTTATAATTTAGCCAACATTTCTAATGCAAGACTTAGACTCCTTAGGATAAAACATTTATTAAAATATTTAGTATATGTTCCTTACTTACTATTGTTTATGCTGGTTGCAATCCCAATTTTATACTTGATATCTGTTCCTAGTATACATAGTTTTGTATTGGGCTTGGAACTCTCTTATTTAGACAAAAGGGGGAGGTGATGGGGAACCTCCTTCAGCCAATGACCTTTAAGAGACTGGACCAGGTTGGGGCATGACCTTTTTTGGGTAACCAGAGAAAACTGCTGCTCCTCCCGGCTCTCTCTCTCTCTCTCTCTCTCTCTCTCTCTCTCTCTCTCTTATTCCCATGTTACACACCTTGAAGTTGGACTTCATGTTCCTGTTTCTTGACTTTTTCCCTTACAATAAAAAATAATAACTAAAATCTTTTGGAGTTAGCTTGGAATTATTTGACTCGAGTCCTCAACCACTTTTATGCGTTCAGCTACATAAAAGTATAACTGTGAAACGTCTGGGTCTAAAATGGTGAGTGCATGTCTAACATTATACAAAACACCATATTTTTCTAGGATTCATCAGAATTTTCCTCATCACTATACCAATGCATGGAGTGGTTCTCTTTCTCACAGATTTAGGTTTTTACATAATGTAATTGTTTCTTAAATTTAACCATTGTAAAAAGTCTACAATAATAGTCTATTCTGGTTTTAATTTTCATTTCTTTCCTAATGAGTTTCTTCTCATGCATTTTTTTATCAGTCTCTTTCTTCTTGGTCTTGTTTAAATCTTTTGTCCACTAAAAATATCAGATTGATTGTTATTATAAATGTTTTCATAAATTCTGAATTAAATATATCTACATGATTTTTAAGTGTTTATTTCTGGTTTATGGCTTGCTTTTACACATGAAATAGACTTATTTTTACTGGTTTTAATTATGTGTAAGTATATGAGATGTGTGTGTCTGCAAATGCATATGTGCATACAAGTGCAGGTGAGAGATCAGAGGAGATAGGTGCCCTAGAACTGGAGTTACAAAGGGTTGAAAGCCCTTTGATGGGATTGCTGAGAATGAACTGGGACTTTTTTTTTTTTTTTTTTTTTTAATTTTCGAGACAGGGTTTCTCCGTAGCTTTTTTGGTTCCTGTCCTGGAACTAGCTCTTGTAGACCAGGCTGGCCTCGAACTTACAGAGATCCTCCTGCCTCTGCCTCCTGAGTGCTGGGATTAAAGGCATGCACTACCACCGCCAGGCAGAAGTGGGACTTTTAGAAGAGTCACAAAAGCTCCCAATTACTGAGATGTCTTCCCAACCACTACACCCAACAACCCTCAGCCTATAACTGCTGAGACAGTTCCCCCTCTTCACCTCACCATCCCCCTTGCTCTGCCTCCATCCGAGAATCTTATAACTGCTGAGACACTCCCCCCACACCACTATCCACCTTTCCAAGGCTTTCAACTACTGAAACACCCCCCCCATGGCTTCTAACTGCTGAGATACTCCCTTCACACACAGTCCTTCCACAGGAGGCTTGCAATGGTTGAGATGTCTCCTCAGTCTCTCCTATTGTCCCCCCCAGTGCTACCACCCCTCCCCCAGACTTGTAACTGCTAGACACCTCCCCAGCCCCAGCCCTGTAAAAGCTGATTCCCCAAGCTCTGGTCTCTTTACCTTCTTAACAATATCTTTGAAGGGGCAGTAAAATCAGTATCTATAAATTTTTGTTCTTTTGTTTTTGAATAATAATTTTTGTGCCCTGTGGTGGTTTGAATAAGAATGACCCCCATAGGCTCATATTTTGAATGCGTAGCCATCAGAAAGTGGCACTACTTGAGAAGTAATAGAAGTTTTGGTCTTGTTAGATTAAGTGTGACTTTGAGGGTGGACTTTGAGGTTTCAAGAGCCCAAGCCTGGCCCAGTGTCTCTCCCTTTTTCCTGCTGTGTGTAGATCATGATGGAGAACTTTTAACTTCTTCAGCATTATGTGTGTCTGGATGCTGCTGTTCTCCCCTTCAATAAGTCATGAGAATAATGGACTAAACCTCTGAAACTGTAAGTAAACCCAAATTAGATATTGTCCTTTATAAGAGTTGCTGTGGTCATGGTGCCTCTTCATTGTTGTAGAATATTACGTTAAGATGTGTTACATTTGTTTATGTTGTGGAATATTTGCTTAATGCTGCAAAGATACGTTGCATTTGTTTAACTCTGTGTTTAACTTTGCTTGTCAAAAACACCTGATTGGTCTAATAAAGAACTGAATGACCAATAGATAGGCAGGAGAAAGGATAGGCAGGGCTGACAGGCAGAGAGAATAAATATGAGAAGGAACTGGAAAAGAGGATCTAGGAAAGAAAGAGGAGGACATCAGGGGCCAGCCACCCAGTTACACTGCCAGACACAGAATAAGAATAAAAGAAAAGATATACAGAAATAGATAAAGGTAAAATCCCAGAAGCTAAAGGTAGATGGGATAATTTAAGAAAAGCTGACTAGAAGCAAGCCAAGTTAAAGCTGAGCATTCATAAGTAAGAACAACCCTCTATGTATGCTTATTTGGGAGCTGGGTGGTAGACCCCCCAAAAGAACAAACAGTAATAAAATAAAGTAAACCAACTATATTTTACAGTAATAGAACATTGACTAAGTCATGCCCTCAGAAATCTTTGACTTTCCCAAAGTCAGAACATTTTGTTTTGTGGTGAACTTTAGCTTAAATAAAATTATTAACTAGTTTCTTAATGGGACTGCAAGACTGCTTGAGTTTAAAAGCAAAATGATTTTCATCATTTCTTTAAAAGGTACAAGGAAAGCAGCATTATGCTAATTCTTGCAGGCCAACCAGATGTGAAATTAATAATTACAGGAGATAAGGCACATATTCACAAGTACTACTATCACCCACATTTTCCCCTCTTATAGTTCCAACAAAAAGAATTCTAGGGTTAAATATTTGTTGATAAAGGTTCACCACATTTTCTTCATTTAATTTCTTAATACCAACCAGCTCTCTCCCATCCTTACCAGCACTGGCCATTTTTATTGTGTCTGTGGTTAATTTATAGTCTCCTGAAGGAATATCTCCCAGAAAAATATGCTTGTCTGGGTGAAAGTTATGATATATTAGTGACTGCAAGTCTTTCAGTACTGCAGAAATCTACATAACCAATTTATAAATCAAAGAATATATTTATAATGTTCTATAGATAATTCACTTAAAAATAATGCTCATCTCATTTTGTAGTTATACCGTATTTTTTCAACTACATATATAGTTTTAAAATGTTTATCACTTTGAAAAATAGTCAGTTTTATTCTTCTAAAATGTTGATCCCCCCCAACAGCTTTTATTCTCTAAGACTACATTCTAGTCTATATGTAAATTAAATCTCATTAGTTATAATGAAAATGACCATAAGTCTTGGGGCTGTTTCCTCACACCAAATTTTTCTTGCTTAACCTTCAAACAAGAAAAAGAGAGAGAGAGAACCTGCTTGGCATTCTGCAGATGTTAGACTCCTGCAGAATAATTCATCTTAGCAGGTCTGGGTGATGGTTTTGTTGCCTAAAAGAACTAAGCTGGGGAGGGTTTTGTGATTTTTGAATTCTAGAAATAGTATGATAGAAAAAACTAATGGTCCCCAACAGAGTTCAGTGCTTTTATGGAATCTATTCGGAAAAACAGAGGGCTATTTTCCCCCTGCTATGAATCCTCTGCTTTTCTTAGACTCCGGTATACAGTACTGGTGAGAAGCAGTGTGCCTGTGACTTGTTATGTTTCATTAAACAAATGTGGGCAGATAAGTGACTCCCAAGCATCAAACAATGCAGCACTTCAGACTGTGTTCATTTTCACTCATTGGAAAGTCATATTTTCATTCCAGTTCCCTTTATCTTCCAAATTAGTAAGCTATAATTTAATGTAAAAGTCACTTATTTTTCTTTGGAATTATTTAAAATGTTCCCAAGTGAGAATGATTTTCTGTGAATGACATGTATTAGTCAATCTTTTATCTGTCTGAGATTTATCTTTACCCCACACCCCATGTTACTTTGAATATGTCTTTAAAAGCAGTTGGAATGTCTTGATGTATTAAGAATGCAAATGGCATCATTTGCTTCACTGAAATCTCTTCTCTTTAGTCCGTATCTTCCCAGGAACATGTTAACGATGGAATTATCATTTTAGCTTCCTAGAATCACTAGTGCTTCCTTCTGACAGGAAATTTGTAACCATGCTAGCAAATTCCAAATATGGTGTCAAAGAAGAGGTTTGGGGGTGAGGTGGCTATGGAGATCCTTGAAATCTTAGTGAAGTTTAATCAAACTAGAAATCTTACAAGAGACTCAGAACAATGCCCTTGGCATTTATGAAAACACTCACTATGTTGTCGGCACCCAGAACATGCCTTTTATAACTACTCACAGGTGGTTAAGTCCTCTTAACTTGTATAGTAGAGAAATAAAGGAGCAAATATGATTTAATCAAGGTTACACAACCAATTAAGAGGAGGGAAGTGATGTAAATTTGGTTTCCCTGGTTCCTATGTGCACCCAAAATCTGTACCCCATAGCCCTGTTAGGAACATGTATTTTAGATAAGGCCTTTTTTCTTCTTCTTCAAAATTTCTTTGAAATCTCAGCTCTGTTTTTCATTTTACATTCCTTTGACAATTTGTAGTTCAGCTTACACACACACACACACACACACACACACACACACACACACACACACACACACCTGTCCCCATCCCCATGCTTCATCCCATCCTGAAAAAAAAAATCCTTGAAATTTTATTCTAGGACTTTTGCAAGTTACTTTGTAAATAAAATGTAATAGAAACAGAGGCTCAAGCCAGCATGAAATTTGCTGTGTTAGAGAGCCAGACCTCACTGACAGTCCCCCAGGGCCTTGCTGGAGTAGGGGATGGGCAGAGCATCACTTCTCCCAGCCAAGCCCCACCTCCATGGCAGCTAGCATCCTGCTTTGATTGTGGCTGCATCTTGTTATAGGGACTGAGAACTAGCTTTCCAGCACATCGTCTGCTACAGACTGAAAATAACTGTGGTTAGAGATGAAGACATTTTATTTAAAATAAAATACCGACAGTGTGATCCCTCTCCAGTTCTCATCACCCAAATATTTATCCATCTCTGATCTTTTGTCTCAGAAAGGACACACTGTTTTGTGCTCTGAATTTGACCACATCTGATTTCGTAAGTAACGATTTCTATGTAACAGAAGGGATGATAATCAGCAGCTCTGCTGCTGCCCTTTCTCTAAAATTGGCACAAGTCTGATGTCCCAAAGCAGTGTAAAGGATGCTGGTGCCGTTTCTTCCACCCGAAGTTAACAGCTCTCTCTTTCTCAAGCGTTTTGTTCTATTTATGTTGGGACATGCCAAGTGACAGCTAAATTTTAGCTCTGTTCAAACTTTTTGCTGAAAATTTTAAATTTTAAATCTCATAAAATGCTGTTCACGTTAGTGATGGTTTTATCTAGTCCTGCCATTGTTCTGTGTTGTATGGCATTCCCAAGCAGTAAGATCTTTCTAGTTAACTCAATTTCCCAGCTAATTCTTATGTAATGTGACAGTCCTGTATAGTTTAGACTTGGGACAGTATCTTTCTTTCTTTTTAGTTCACTATTCTTTTTTATTTATTTTTGGAAAGAGATTTTTCTCTCATCCAATACAACTAGATCACAGTTCCCTCTCTCCACTCCTCCCAGCCCTCCCACCTCACTTCTCCTCCAGATCCGCTCTCACTTTGTTTCCCTTCAGAAAAAAGCAGTCTTCTTAGAGACAACAACTAAACACAGCCTAACAAGATACTGTGAGTCAAGGCAAAAGACCTCTTATTGAGGTTGGACAATATGAGAAAAAAAAAAAAAAAGAATCTTAAGAGTAAGCAAAAGAGTCAGAGACATCCCTGCTCCCACTGTTACGAGTTCTACAAAAACACTGAGCAGCTAACAAGCATAATATATATACAGACATAGAGGACCTGGTGCAAACTCTTGGAGGCCCCGTGTTTGCTGTAAGAAAGTGTGATGCTACTGGCTGAGGAACTCTGGGTTATCTTTTTGTTTCTTTGCGGTTTCTGGAGCTAGCTCTGCCTGTAGGCTTGCCACTGGTTCTCTCTGAGCTCATTCTTGTTATCTTTTGTGAGCTCAAATTCTAGCTTTTCTTTAGGTATCATTTGATCTGGGAAGCTTCTTTTTCTTCCATAAGACTCAGTTCCCATAACCTGTAAAAATAATAAGTACATCAAAGGAATGTTGTCAAGGGCAAATACATAAAATCATGCCAGTGCCTCAGCAAATTTGTCACCCATTTGAAAGTGAATCATGCCACCATTAATACTCCTTCAACTCTTAGTCATCGCTGGCCCTCAACACGTACTTGACAATGGTCTTTCTTTGTGTAACTGCAACATAAATAAGATTATTTTCATGGCATTTATTTTTCTTTTGTAGAGACAGTTTACTTGTACTAGAGGAAAAACTCCCATAGAGGTTAGTTCTGAATTTGGGTGCAGACAAAGTACTTGATGTCATTTAGCACACATGCTTATATAGAGAGGAAAGATACTTTAGTTGGAAAGCTTAGATTCACTAACTCATAAGCTGGAACTTGAATGCTTCTTTTGGATTTTAAAAAGTCCTTACTAATCTGTGTTGCTATTTCAATAATTTTACATAGTGAAGTGGCTGACTAATGATGGGGTAGGGAGGGGGTAGATTATCCAGCTCCCTGATTCGGGTGTCTACCTGCTTCTCCCTCTTTTCCTCTTCCTCCCTCTTCCCAAAGATGAGCAGGGCAAAGGGGAAGAAGAAAAGCTTGTTTGCTGTCTGGTTATCAGTCTCCCTCATAGCTGTCTTCTCCATCATGAAAGGGTGGTGTACAAAGGTCACCCTCTAAGGTCTCCAGGGTGAACACTTTGGCCTCACTGCCGAATCACTTTTCCAGAAAGTGCCAGGAGATCATGTGTCACTTCTATGAACTTCTGGCCTGGTCAAGCTGATGTAATGTGTTATTCTCTTTTAGGTTAAAATACGTGCTCTCTAAAAGCAAACACTATTTCCAGTCTGTTTGTGAGACTTTCTTTCTTTCCTGAAACAATTAGAATGTATTTGAAGTGATAAATCACACTGGAAACAGAGAATTCATTAGTTATCTCCTTATTATATTTAAAGAGCATATTAAAACAAGGTTATAATCCATTGCAATGAACTTATTTATGGTGCGTATTTGAGTCACATTAATTAGAGATCTGCAATTTGGTTAGAAAATTGCTTCAGATGAATGTCAAGTTTGTTTTGTACGTCTAAAAACCAAGTTTTATTGCTTTAAAAGTGGGCACTTCAATCTTACTAAGTATGCTATAATATCTCTTATTACTGTTGTCTCACAATAATATTTTAATGTCATTCTCTTAATCACTTAAAGATTTAAAATATACTTAAACCTGGAAAGATAATTCACTAAAAAGAAGACAAATCACCTTAAAAATAAAATCATATATTGAATTATTTCACTATTGCTAATATGGTACTAAATTATGGCTCATGCTAGATGATGGAATACTAAAAAATTATAAAAATAATAGGCTTTGGCCAGGCAGTGGTGGTGCATGCCTTTAATTCCAGGACTTGAGAGGCAGAGGCAAGCAGATCTCTGTGAGTTCAAGGCCAGTCTGGTCTGCAAGAGCTAGTTCCAGGACAGGGTCCAAAGCTACAGGAAACCCTGTCTTGAAAAACCCCAAAATAAATAAATAATAAAATAAATTGGCTTTTTCTGGTTTAAATTCACCAGTGTAGGTGCTGATAATTAAAGGAACTAAACTTTCAAAGGACCAAACCACAGACTACAGCACTGGGTCAGCAGGGACAGGAGAGGTAGGGAGAAAAGGATGAATAAACTTGAGAAATTCAAATATGATGTTTTGTTGTGTGTAAAATGAACCCCCAAATAGAATTCTGTAACAGTTTTTAGACCTCCATGGAATAATATCATATAATTAGCAGTTTGTAATTAATGGCTTAAAAGTAAAGTGTTAAATTAGCTTACATTGTGTATCTATAACAAACCATTTACATGTGGGGATTTAAAAGAAAAGGATGTATTTGGTTTACAGTTCTGAAAGCTGAAAAGCATGGCAGTATAGATGCTCAGCTCTGGTGAGGTCGTCATGGCAGATGGCATCAGAATGGCAGTACCACACATGGAAGATGTCACACAACAAGTCAGGAAGCTGGAGACCAACTGGATTAACCTTTAAATATTACAGTGTATGTGTGTGTCCACATGTGTGTGTATTCATGTGTGTGTGCACATGTGTGTTTGTGTCTGTGTGTGCCAGCACATATGTGTGGAGATCAGAGGACAAAGTTTGGGAGCTGGTTCTTTCCTTGTGCTATATGGTTCCTTGGGATTGAGCTCAAGTCATCAAACTCATTAGCAAGCACCTTTATCACTGAGCCATCATATCAGCCCCAAACTTTCTCATTTCATAACTCATTCTTTGAGGAACTGAAAACTGATGTTTTGACAATAGTCAGAATTTGTAATTGAGTATTGGATATTTGAGATCATCACTATTGACTCCGAGAAACGTGTTTTGGTTTGGTTCTGCTTTTTTTTTTCTCCAATCACCTTTGAAGGGTTGATACCTTGAACTTTTTACTATCCACCATTTCCTTACTTGCAGAAGTATTTATTGGACTTCTTTTTTCTTTGTGTCCTACTGCTTAATGAAGGTTGAGATTGAGATGAATTATCATATAGTATGAGAACCTGCTGACTTGTGGTTTAGGCTGAGGAAGATCTTCCTTGACAGGTTCCTGACCTTGACCTCCCATGAGATCTGAAGGAACTTCAAGAGAAAGTCATTTTGATGAAGGCAATAATGACAAATGTAGCTAGCATTTCTGAGGTACTTACAGCTTTCATATGTATTGACTCATCTGATTGTTATAAAAACCCCATAAGGTAGATTTTACATATCTATCTTGTATAAATTCTAAAACTGAAGCAATGATAGAAATAACTACAGAATATGGCCAGCAAGTAATAATGGGGATCTGAAACCAGACAGTCTGGCTCTATAGCTTAAGCAATACGATCTGTTCACTTGGGACCTTTAATAGGAACAGTAGAATCTGGAGGTGATAAACTGCAAAAGGAAAGAACTTAGAAGAGTGTGGAAGCTCCTTCTGACACACAACCTAGTTTAATTTTGCTCACGATCACTCACTTTCCCCAGTCTAGGAAGATCATCTTGATCCCATGTTCTTTTTCAGGAGAAGGGATCTGTTTTCTTTCAGCTCTGCTACATCATGCTGATACGGTTAAGTTTGCTCTTTCTCTTTAACTCGATTCAATTTATGAACAAACAAAAGAAGGGTTCAAGGGCTGCAGATATAGATCAGCTGTAGAATGCTCGCCTAGCATATGCCTAGGCCCTGTGTTCTGTCCTTAGCATGGGATGAGAAGGGTATGCTTGGGCAGAAACAAAAACACCAAACCATAAAATAACCAACCAGCCCAAACCAAAACAACAATAACAACGACAGCAGCCATAGTAACAACAGAGCTCAGCAGTCCTGGTTTTACAAAAGAAAACAAACAAGTACAGATCTTTTGAAAGGTGACACGAACATTGCAAGCGACAGAACACACAGTTCATTTAGAATGTGTTTTAATGCATAAACAACCAAACCTACATAAACCAAACAAAACCTTAAGTAACCCAAGTCAAATTATTCTAAATAAAAAGCAGATGAAAAAAGAAAAATTTAAGAAGTCCTTGAAAAACAAATTGCTTTGAGTTTCTTTAACTCTTGGATCTTAACACCAAAGCAATATCAGAATTTGGTTAGATGATCAAGATAATTTCCACAAAAAGGCTACTTGTGTCCATGTTCCCTGACGAATAAGAATGGTTAATCCACTCTGCTAGTTCTGTGAGTTTGATTATATGAATGTTTAAATTTTATTTTAGCCATAATTCTCAGGAAAATTATTGTTTCTGAAGATTGCTTTGCTTTTTAAATTGGTATTTAGTGAATTCCCAGTTCACAAAAGGGAGAAGGAGAGTTCAGACATGAGCATCCTAGGTTTGTCTTCAGTCCTTCCCTTCCCTTTAACATCAGAGGCATGACTATGGTACCCCAGCTTAAGGTGTGTTTTGTAAGTTGTTGGAACTTGCCATCACCAAAGTTGGTGGTCTACAGCAAAGTCATCTCACCAGATTTCCTGTGATGAACCAATAAGCAAGTCTGTAAACTCCAGCGCCCTTGGCACACATCTCTCAGGACAGGTATGAGCAAATCCAATGTAAATGTTGCTTTCATTTTGAAGTTAAGATGATGAGTGGTCTTGGAAAGATCAGGCTATTTTTGATGCCACTGGAAATTTCTTATTTAACCCAGTTTTGCCTAAAAGATGGGACTTATTTGTGATGACATGAATGATCACCAATTCAATAGGAGTAAGATGGAAAGCAGGAAACTAGAGTTGGGCCATTCAGGGAGTAAACATGGAAGCAACTGCCTATCAGTAAAAAAATGTTAAAGAACATTTGGAAGGAACCACCAATGCCAAGGTTTCCTTGCATGAAATACAGCACAAGTTCAGACTTCTAAACTCTATGTACCTCTAACCTTTGCCTCTTTTATGTCTCTATTTTTTCTCGTCTGACAGACCACATGCCAACGTGCAACCGAGAATCCCTCACCCTGGTGATTTATAGCTTACAGCTGCTTCACTGTCTCAGTCATGGCAGCTGCTTTTCAGATGGCTTCAAAACTGCGGGAGAGTGTTAATGGGAACTTGAGTGGCTGTAGGAAAGAAAAAAAGTTGATGAAAAAAAATCATCTGAGTTCAATTCCAAAGCTTTCCATTGATCTTTACTTTCAGGACCAAGCAAAATGTTTGGTTTATTTCATAAGTTAATTGGGTATGCAAAAGGCTACTTGGCATTTGCTATTGACTGAACCCAACAAAAGTGATCACCAAGCTGAGTAATCAATTAGGTATCGATTACAGCGTGTTATTGGATTAGCCATTTGATCAATGCTGTATGCTAATATGTTAACAAGCAAATTACCAAGCAACCCATAGAAGCAGAACACTGACTCTGATTGCATTACAAAGCAGTGAAATCTAATGACCCACCAAGTACAAGGGGTTATACAAATCAACACCTGAAAGTATTTTTTCCCTTGAAGATTTCTTCCCTGCCAAAGAAAATATTTTCTTAAGTGAGATTCAAATTTAATTACAATTAGTCAGCAGTTTCATTGGTACACTTAATTTCCAACCAGATTTCATTCACCAGGAGAGGGCTTCGGAATCTGTAAAACCTGTAAAAGTTTAGGGAAAACTTAGCAAATATCAAAAAAGGCAGCCACAAAGAGGCCCAAAATAGCCACTTTCATGTTCAAAATTTGGTCCATGGGCTCCTAGACTGGTTGTTCTGAGATACTTCATGTCAGAATATATTTCTTGATACTTCTTATAAACCACAGATATTTTCCCAGCTCCCATTTTAAAGTTAACCTATTGCCTAACTACTGCAATTGAAAAATGAAAAAAAAAAATGAGGTGCACCCATATGTGAGTATGTATATGTGCACATGTTGAGTGTAGAGCTCATTTGTGCGTATGTGTCCATGAAGGATGAAGGATTATAGCTATTAACAAAAAAGTACACTGAGACAAAATATGCAATAAAGAAAATGCTTATTGCTGCTTTATTTAATTCACTAAACCAAAGAATTGGAATTAACTTCATTTCCATCAAAATAGAATATGAAAATTTTGTGTGTGTGTATATATAAAAATGAAATATTACTGATCTCCAAAGAAAAATGAAGTTAAAATTTTGCAGGAAAGTGTATCCGCTTAGGAATTAGGTTGTATTATTACACAAGGCCACACAATGTAAGAAAGAAATAAACCACATGCTCTCTCTCATATGTGGGATATAGCCATTAATATGTGCTTATATGTAAATAAGTGTACATGTGGGAAGATTATAGCAAGAAGAAAAGATAACAAGAAATGCTAACTCTAAGGGTATGCAGAAGGTGTAAGGAGAAAGCCTGCGTAGGAACTCTCCTTGCATTGCCCCCTTTCTGCTTACTACATGCAAGCAATTACCTGAGTTTATATACATAAAGCTGAATGCTTTCTAGTTCTAATTCTGTCATGGATTTTTTTGGGGGGGTTGATGGTGGGGAAATTTAGTGTGAATTTGCATGCCAGTTCTAACTCTACATAAGTTCATTATGTTGCTTTGGTCTGGTAAGTTTTGGTCTGTATTTATGTCTGGTGAAATTTGGTGTGTGGTAATTTTATTCATTTTCAAGGATTTGTTTTATAATAAAGCAAAAAAAAAAAAAAGAAAACATCTTCCACTTAAAAAAACACTTCTTTAGGCTATGTTATGCATAGATGATTCTATAAATAATCATGCTAAGGTAAAATGCCACAAAACAAGCTTTTCCCACCCTGCTTTCCCATGATTGGGTGAACCATTTATTCAATTGATTGTACTCTCTCAGACTCCCTAAGTGGAAACCACTTTGCTCACTTTCCTTCTTAATCCTTTCGCTTTTAAGAAACCTTTCTTCCCCCTTTGCCTCAGGGAAGCTGAACCGATTAGTCTGAATTCTCCAGTGTTATTTGTAGACTGGAAAGGTCTCCCTAGGCTCAGAGGTATCATGTCAGCCAAGTAGCAGTTAGGCCAGGCAAGGCGGGCTCCCGCAGTGTGGAGCAACAGGCTTCAGCCTCACCAGGCACAAGCAGGTTGCAGCTGACAAAACAGCCAGCAGGGCTGGCCTGGGCTGTAGGGAGGAGGGGAGAAGCTGTCAATCACCATCGCAGAAGCACAGGCAAGAAATACAATACCTGCAGGAGACTTGTCAGTTCCAGACTTTAAGGTGAACCAAGGTTGAGTTTGCCTAAGGCTAAAGCACCTAGCACCAAAAGGGCCACAACAAGGCCACCCCACCCCCACTCCACCCCCACTCCACCCCCAATGCTTTTGGTAGTTTCAGTTTTGTATCTACATAGCAGATTCAGAACTACCAGTGACATTATTATAAGAACTGCTTTTTTTTTCTTTCACTTAAAATTGATGGAATCCCTTGAGCACAGGTGACAGTCCTCTCAGATCCATTTTTTGGGGGATAGTGCTTTGTGTGAAAAGCACTGTTCTGTTTCTAAATGTTAGTTTGAGTACTCATTGACAAATACATGAAAATACATGAAAAATACATGAAATTAGTGATTGACAGTCAAATACTGTGGTGGTCCCTGAAACTATGACACCATCACATTTAGGGCTGAAAGATTCTCCCAGACACCTTACTGCAAGGTGAAGTTTCATAGGAAAAGGACCACTGGTATCTGATGCAGCCTAAGCTGTGAGGGTATATGGTATATGATATTGTGATCTACACAACCAGGTTAATTCTTTCAGTCATCAGTTACTGCAGCCCTGTTAAGAAACAAGGTGATCTCCATCAGCAGTAAAATTCTTTCTAATTTTCACATTCATTAAAAAGCTTCAAGAGGGCTGTTGAAGAATATTTAACATCTTAGAACTGTAAGACAGGTGTCTTTAATCCTAGAACCCTCCCGTGGAGTGTTGCTGACTAATTCCCCTGACAGAGTTCTACTTTCGTGTGTTGTGATTAATTTCAAGTTTTAATGGATGACACCATAGACATTCTCCAGCAAGACCCAGCTGCATGACTGTCGACCCAGCTGTATGGCCATCAATGGTAATGACTACGATTGGGAGGCAAGCTTCTTGCTTCTCTTTCATATGCTGACTTGGCAGAAGGTCAGAGAGTAAATGATGATGGGTGGAAGAGAAAAGTTCCATCTTCTGCAGTTCATCTGGGGACTTGGGACAATTTCACTAGGTAAAGAACAGAAATTTTAATGAGTCATGAGCATTTATAAAACCTTGGGCATCTAACCACATGAATCTTCTAATTCACAATTTATTTAAATTTTTGATTTCTAAATTGTTTCATTTAATACATTTTTATTTTGCTTAATAGTAGTTAATAGCCATTTCCATTAGTTTGAAGACAATTGTATTTTATAATCCCATAGTTTCTTTTACTTTTATAGATTTTCCCTTACCTTTTTAGAAATTTATAGATCCCTCATCTGAATGGGGTTAGAAGATACCTTCTTTTGCCCATTTTAGCCATGAACAATTCACCATCCCACAAAGAGGAGATGTACTTCTTCAAAGGTGACAATGGCTAGTTGCAATAGAAGGCTTAAGATTTATCCTGTGATGGAATGATGATTAATAAAGATGAAATGCAATAGCAGTTGCCTGAAGCATGCATGAATGAAGTGGTTTACAAGAAAGTAAATGGTTCTAACAAGAGGCATTATATTTAAGGGAAAAACAAAACATATTATAAAAAAGTGGAGAACATTAGAGTAGTGTGTTTTAAACAGAGTAGGGGATGAGGTAAATGTGGGGGAGGGGAGAGAGTCTGCCAAAACTAAGACATATGAAACACCATAAGTAAGCCAAATTCTTTATAAGCTAACTATAAAATATGTCATAAACACAAAATATTCATACTTCTGTCTTAATCAGTGCTCTATTGCTGAAAAGAGACACTTCAACCACAGCAACTCCTTTAAAGAAAGTATTTTGTTTGGGCTTGGTCACAGTTTGAGAGGGTTAGTACATTATCATCATGGCGGCATGGCAGCACACAGGCAGACATGGTGTTGGAGTGCTAATTGAGAGTTCTACATCTGGATTAGCAGGCAACAGGAAACCCCAAAGTGATATAATTCACCCAAGTGGTATACTTCATATACCCACTCCAACAAGGCCACATCTCCTTGTCCCTGTCAAGGAGCAACACTCCCTAATGGTCAAGCATTCAAATATATGAGACTATTGGGGCCATTCCTATTCAAAGCACCACAGCCACTATTGTGCTAGTGGGCATATCTTGTATAGCTGAATGTTATTTTAGAACATAGGGTTCACAGCTAGGCAAGACCACTAATGTCTTGATTCTCCAGCAGCCTGCACACCTTCTGCCAGCTCTTTGAAAGCTATCTAGTAGGGAGAAAGCCTTCAGCCCAGGTCCAGCTTCACTTTGCAAGGAATGGCAGTGGACACAGAGATTTGTGGCTTTTTAAGGTGTTCAGAACAAATCATTTTTGAGTGCTCAGCCCTAACCAGGACATTTAAACTGGTATCACTAAAACAAAGGATCATTTTGAAAGAGTGAGTAGAAAGGACATAAGAGCCAGAAAACAGGAAGAAGAGCTATGGTTCTGAGTTCTGGGCATGACAAAATTGCTGTAATCATTGCCTTACAGCAGTTATGGCTGCTTGCAATAGTCCTAAGACTAGAACAATTAACAGTCAATCATGGACTGAGGAGGGGCAAATCAGATCATACCTCTCCCTGAGGCAGGAAGGATTTATCTTTTACTTATAACTTTTCTTTTCCTTTCCTTTCTTCTTCCTTCCTTCCTTCCTTCCTTCCTTCCTTCCTTCCTTCCTTCCTTCCTTCCTTCCTTCCTCCCTCCCTCCCTCCCTCCCTCCCTCCCTCCCTCCCTCCCTCCCTCTTTCTTTCTTTCTTTCTTTCTTTCTTTCTTTCTTTCTTTCTTTCTTTCTTTTTTTCTTTCTTTTGGTTTTTAAATACAAGGTTTCTCTGTGTAACAGTCCTAGCTCTTGTTGACCAAGCCGATCTCAAGCTCTTAGAGATCCACCTGCCTCTGCCTCCCAAGTGTTGGGATTAAAAGTGTGTTCCACCACCATGAAGAACCTCCATACTGATTTCCATAATGGTACATAAATTTACATTCCCAGAAACAACATATAAGAGGTATAGATATCCTGTACATTGGAATACATATACAGCATTATAACACAACTGAAAAACTAATTTTTTAAAAACTAACTTCGTTATTGACTCTATGAGAGTTACACATCATGCACCCCAATTCTGTTCACCTCTTGGTCCCCCAGTCCACCCTCATTCCTGTCATGACCTTTACATAAGGTAACAAATCAAAATAAGTTATAATCAAGTGAACAAAAGCAAAAAACATAAAATAAAACCAAACCAACCAAACAAACAAACAAACAATAAAAACAACACAAAATCCACAATTGGGAGAAATCTCTTTGCTTCTTCTTCCTGTTTCTCCAAACCTCTTCATTCCTCCTGGTGGCAATGGAGGTTTCAGTGTGCCATATAGTATACCTTTTGTCCCACCAGTTTTAACTGTCAAATGTTCACTGCAATGACTCACTAGTCTGGTTCAAGGCCTCTGGTTTTTGGAACACCATCATCACTGAATCCTAAACGGAACTCCTCTGGGATATCCTGTGGCTGCCACTGGTCTTGGAGATCTTGCAGACACTATTCTACAGGACCAGTCTCTCCATCAGCTCTAACCAGTTCTAGATGGGGTAGATGCTGGGGTGAGTCATCCCAAAGCCCAGCTGGATAACAGCCAGGTTGGACAGTTCAGGCCCCTGGAGCCAACCACCTTGGTCAAGTGGGTTGAGTCAGATTCCCTACATGCATGTCCCAGGATCAGTTCACCCTGATCTGTGGTGAGGAGTGGGAAGGAGAGAATTTAGAACTTCTAAATTGTTTTGTTGTTGTTGTTTGTTTGTTTTTAAACTGTGGGACTTCTAAATTTACCTTTGTTTTATGTGATATTAACATGAGATTTTGGGACATTGAAATGTTCTGATTTAACAGTGATAATGTTTGAGTGTCTAGGTGACAAGGACTAGCCTTTGTTTTACTTGGGTAGAAGGAACCTCAAAGGATTTTCTTCATCAGATTGAGTATAGGCATATCTATGGGTATAGTTTCTTAATGACTAAAAGATGTACGAGGGCCCAATGTACAGGGAATTGTTGGAGGAGGCAGCCACTTGTTTGTTCTGGCTGCTAAGCTAGCTTAGCCCCAAAATAATCACACAGAAACTGTATTCATTAAATCACTGCTTTGCCCATTAGCCCTAGCTTCTTATTGGCTAACTCTTACATCTTATTTTAATCCATCTACATTAATCTGTGTATTGCCATGTGGCAGTAGTTTACCGGCAAAGTTTCAGCATGTGTGATTCTGGTGGTCTCTCTGATTCCACCTTCCTTTTCCCAGCATTCAGTTCAGTTTTCCCTACCTACCTAAGTTCTGCTCTACCAACAGACCAAGGCAGTTTTTTTTTTTCACTCATTAACCAATATAAGCAACACACAAAGAGAAAAACCTCTCACACCAGGGAATGACTGAAAAACTGAGTAAATGTGTTGTTAACATGGACACAACCATGCCAAGGACCCCAATGCCATAGACCCATGGGAAATGGCAAAGCCTTGCCTGGCCTATGCTCAGGGAAATGTCAATACTTTCCCTCCTTGTCCAGGTTTAAATGTTGATAGTGTGTTCAGAGAATGTGCAGCATAGCCTTCTCCCCCACCCCATATTTATAGTGTAAAGATTGCTCTCTGACAAAGACTGCTTCTACCGAGATTAGCTAAAGCTTCTTCTTGGTTCAGTATGCAATAGCCCTGCCTCTCTGTTCAACTGTATGTAATAAACATGTAAAGCTTCCAGGGTGCCTTGACTTTTCTATCAAAAAGCCCACTCCTGCCATTTCTAGCATTTCTCGAGGTATATTTGTCTTTTTTTTCATTCCCTTGTCCCTCTCTACAACCTGCCCTCTCCCCCATTCCATTCCTCCTCCCTTCTCTTCAAGAAAGCTATTCTATCAGGCAGCCATGGTATATCAAGTTGCAGTAAGACTAGACACCTCCTCTCCAATTGAGGCTGGACAAGGCAACCCAGTAGGAGGAAAGCTCCCCTAAAACAGGCACCAGAGTCAGAGACAGTTAGTTCCTGCTCCCTCTTTTAGGAATTCCACAAGAAGACAAAGCTACACAATAGTAATATATGTGCAGAGGGCCTAAGTCAGTCCCATGCAAGCACTCTGGTGGTGGTTCCATCTCTGTGAACCTCTGTGAGCTCAGGTTAGCTGAATCTGTGGGTTTTTTTGTGGTGTCCTTGGTCCCTCTCAAACTACATGTTACTAAAGAAATATTTCAGACATGTGATTCATGTTACCATAGAGGATTAACATATCAACCTCCTAATTAATTGAAAAAGAAATTAAATACATACAAAAAGAGAAAAAGAAAAACATGTGTTTTATATAAAGATAGAAGGCAACGGATAATTAGAAGTTGTGATTTTGTTATGGTTTAAACATGAAATATCTGCCATAGACCCGTGTGGTTGAACACTGTTTGTGGCACTATGTGGGGTAGGCAGGTTGTATAAACTTTAGGAATTGGTCCCCAGGCCTTGAGGTTTAATTATAGATGAGCCTTATTCCCTTCTACCCTCTTCGTCATATTCTGTCAAGATGAGAGGAGGTGAGAAAACCAAGTTGTACATTTTCACCATTGTGGGATTTTCCCCCCATCTTGATGGACTGTATAACTATGAGCCCAAAGAAGCCCCCCTTCCCTTAAGCTGCTTCATGTTGTGTATTTGGCCACAGAGATGGGAAAAACAACAAATAAATATATTAATACACTTTTATTAAACTCTACTCAAGTAATTTTATTTATAGTTCTAGGGATATTTGTGTTTCAATTCTAGGTTTAAAGTTCAGTTTTATCTTAGGCTTTAATTCTCTATATGGAAGAGAATGAATACCTACCTACAAACTTAAATATACGTTGTAGTCATATTAATTCATGTATACCTAGTTATATTTAATGGTGTTAAATTGCTGGTCATCATTTTTTCATGGACAGTGAGAAAAATTTTAAAGAGAAAATCAGCATTTCATAATGTAGTATTCTGAATTTAATATTGTTATGGCCTTGTGTGTTATTTTTCTATTGCTGTTGTAAAACACCATTGCTCAAGCCACTCATAAAAAGGAAGGCTTATTTGACTTAAGGTTATTATAAAGGTTATTATAAGAGTTTGTTATGGCAAAAAGCAGCAGATATGGCAGCTGGAGCAGAAGCTAAGGTTTCACATCTTAGATGCAAACAGGAAGCCGAAAGATCCTTTGGAAATTACATGAGACTTTTGAAACCTATGAAACCTGCAGCCAGGGACACTTTCTCTAACAAAGTCACACCTCAAATAGCACTGTCAACTGGAGAACCAAGTGTTGGATATCACCACATTCAAAGCACCATACTTTGTGAAGAAGAAAGCCAACAATTTAGCATGATTTTTAATTATAAAAAGATGACAAGGATTCTAAACATGTGTCTTCCAAAGTATCTTGGAAGCAGAGTTACCTAACTGTTCTGAGCTGCCATGTGGGGCCTAGGAATTGAACTCAAGACTTCTGAAAGAACATCAAGTGTTCTTAATAAGTAAGTCATTTCTAGAATCGCTTTCTTAAGTAAAACTTAAAGAAAGATCATGGTGCCTTCCCTTCCATGTGAGTAGTGTGTTTCCTTTTCGTGCCTCATTCCTATATCCCTAGTCTTGACCCATCATTATAGAGTCACACAGAAAATAGAGCTGACCATATATTTTGAAACTTTTAGAGTTTAACTATGCCCAGACTAGACTAGATAAATCCAAACCTCTTCAGCTTGGCTTTTGGAGATGGAAAAATCTTAAAGATATTAATTTTTTTTTTAATATAGCATGAAGTCTAGGAAGATTTTCTAGTGTGAAAATTTAGAAAGTCATTTAACTTAGAGAAGAAAAATACCAAAGATATTTTCAATTCCTTGAAAATGAATACTGTTTTATTTTATTTAAATAAATAATTTCTAATGTTATTTATAATAATTCATTTTTGTAGTTACAATTTCTTGATGAATGCAAACTTTTATAAACTTTTAGAAATGTATACTAATGATAGCTATTAAGATGTTTAAAGAAGGTGATGCTCTAAGAAGCAAAATATATTTCAATTTAATAAATTCAGATTAAGTGGAAAAAGCTCAGACTTCAGTTTTTACTTTTTATAGAGAATCAAGATTCTTTTGTGACAAGGATAAACACATTTAATAAATATATGCTATATAAAACCTCATAGCATCTTAGCAGAGTTATAGAATTTTATATTTTAAACTTTATTCAAATTATTAAATTAGTATTTCCATGAGCTAGAAGAAAGACATAGTTGTTTTAAACATGTGCTTATATAAACATTTAGTGTCTCTAACAGGGACTAAGCCTTGGAGGAGCTTTCAAACAGTCTAAAAACATTTTAGCAAAGTTAGGAGTGCCAGGGATCTGCTCTATAGTGCAATCTTTATGCCATTGTGCATGCTGACCATAATGCTCCAAACCAGCAATAGCTAAGAAAAGTATCTTGAACCAGGCACAGCACAGGAAGCAGAGATCCAGTGGCATCTTATTGGTATGATCATCATCTCTAGCAGGAATTCTCCCACCAAAGAACTGCTAGTGAGATCTGGATACTGATGGCTATTTCTAAGTAGAAAGATTATAAAATTATTCATAAGGATATCTGGTAAACATAAAAATACATAAACTTTCAGAAACAAACACTATAAATGACACATAAAATGGAGAATTAACAGTAGATAAATTCTACAAATACCAGAAACCATATTTTTTTCTCAAATGAATTTATGAATACAATTAAATCCATGTAATAACTGTAGGTCAACTTAATATATTCTCTGATCAATATGAAAAATAGTCCTTTGCCAATAACCCATTTTTTTCTTTGACTTAGTTTTTATTTATCTTCCCTTTTACTATATAAAATATATACATTTTAGCATTTACATAATGCCATCAATAAGATGCCAGTTTTATCTTCACTCCTGGGTATGAATACTGTGTGACTCATTCAAGGATATGAATTATACAAGCCACAGATCTTCCTTCCCTATTACATGGGATTCTGGCTTGAGTTTTGTATTTGTAATCTGCATGCTGAACAAATTGGTGTTTCTCCTTTGAAGATCTACATATTTCATGCATATGTGGCAGTTATAGGTATATCTGTCTGCTGTAGGTACAACTCACATTCATTGAAAGTAATTACATAGAAAGGGTTATCGCGAGCAAAGTGAGATGATAAAAATGACAATGCAGGACTCCCTATTTATTCATTTGCAATGGTTTCCACATCAGCTTCACTCAGTTCATAAATCTAAACATTAGTTCTTTTGCTGTCAGCACTTCAGACTCCACCTGGGATCAGTCAGGCAAGCTGTGCTTTCTGCCTCCCAAATCATCATGCAAAATAAAGAGTTGGCATTTGGAATGTGGCTGACAGGTTGGTTGATGATGCACCAGGCAGAAAGGATTGTGCTTTCCCTCCTCAACAGTGTAAGCTCCTCTGTTCAACAGGCTTATTTCTTTAGTAAGAAAAGCAGATGTGACTTAAGGAGCAGGGACATAAGGTGCATGCTGGGGAAGAACCATGACTTCTTAAGGGAATTTTGAATTTCAGCATTTCTTAGTTTTTCCTAGGAAAAAAGTTTAATTTTTTCCAGATCTGATAATTTTACTCCTGAACCAAAACCACATACTGTTAATTTTACTTAGTTTATATGTTTAGGTGAAGTATGTGCTCTTACACTGGAGATTATCTCCAAATGGCCAAATTTACCTAATTTATAGTTATTCCCCTTTGAAAAAAATTCTTGAACATTCAAAGTCTATGTTTCTTCAGTACTCAATACAGTAGAGTTGTTCAAACTGTCTTAAACACACTAGTCATTTGTTACCCATCTCTAGAGTCTAAAATAGAAAAGAGTTTACTGACTTAATATTTTGCATTTAGAGATGGGTAGCAAGTGTCTAGCATGTTCAAGATAGTTTGATTTGAAGCCTTTACTGTCATTCATTCATATATCATTTTCCATTAAATATTTATATGATGTGTATTTTCCACTAATCAAAACTAATTGTTTTTAAATAGTAAGGACTTCAAAACTAAGGAAATAAGTAAGAATTGGTTTTCTGACTGCTTTTATACCTGAGGGAGACTTTGTTACACAGAAACCCCTCCAATGGTAGGTCTGTTGCATGTGTGTAACTACTAGAAATTAACTGTTGTAATAGGAGCGGCAGGGCTGTGTGTCCCCGGCACCCAGCCACCCGCATGGCTAGCTTATGCCCCGAAATAATTACACGGAAACTGTATTCTTTTAATCACTGCCTGGCCCATTAGTTCCAGCCTCTTATTGGCTAACTCTTACATATTGATCTAACCCATTTCTAATATTCTGTGTAGCACCACGAGCTGGCTTACCAGGAAAGATCTTAACCTGCATCTGTCTGGAGTGAGAGAATCATGGCGACTCCTTGACTAGGCTTCTTTCTCCCAGCATTCTGTTCTGTTTCCTCCGCCTACCTAATTTTCTGTCCTATTAAAGGAGCCAAGGCAGTTTCTTTATTACTTAACCAATGAAAGCAACAGATAGAAAGATGACCCACCTCCATCAATTAACAATTTGTAAAATGCATTAAAAACAGCTGTATACTCACCATATTGAAATTTTAGTATTGCTGTACATCTCTGGGGTTAGCAAAATTAGGAATGAAGATGTTTTGTAGAATAATCATCCCATTTGTATATTTAAAATTGACTTCTGAATCATTCCCTCTGCTGTTTCTGCATCTCCTTGTCTCTCAGACACAAATTAACCTGTCTATTTAGATTAGACAAAGGGCCAAATAAAATACCAAGGCTTTGAATAGCCAAGGGGCATTCAAAGCTACCCTACTGAAGAGGATGGGAAAAGAGACAGATATAAAAGATCTTTAATTGTATTCCATTTAGTGATATAGTTCTATATAAAAAAAACAGCTGGATACTTCAAATTATTTTAATTAGTAAATTTATTTTAAAATTGGTGCATAGCTATGTTATTATCACCTTATTATTGAGGACATTTTAAAACAATTGAAAATGTCTCCCCATCCAAGAGAAACATCTTCATTTTAAAATTAAAATTATTTTTTTCTTTTATTTATTATTAATTTTTTTTTAATTAAAAATTTCCACCTCCCCTCCTCCCTTTTCCCTCCCCCTCCCCCCACTCCCCATGCCCCACTCCTCTCCCCCCTCCCTCTCCAGTCCAAAGAGCAATCAGGGTTCTCTGCCCTGTTTATAGTCCAAGGTCCTCCCCCCTCCATCCAGGTCTAGGAAGGTGAGCATCCAAACCAGCTAGGCTCCCACAAAGCCAGTACATGCAGTAGGGTCAAAACTCAGTGCCATTGTCCTTGGCTTCTCAGCAGCCATCTCTGTATATATATATATATATATATATATATATATATATATATATATATATACATATATACACACAAATACATACATACATACATGTGTGTGTGTGTTTGTGTGTGCTGTAGGAGTTCCTTCTGTTTGTGTGTTGCTTTATTCATTAGTTAATGAATAAAGAAACTGCTTTGGACCTGATAGGGCAGAACTTAGGTAGGCAGAGAAGACAGAACTGAATTCTGGGAGGAAAAAAGCAGAGTCAGAGAAGCCATGTAACCTCTGCCTGAGATGGATGCTGGTTAGAATCTCTGGTAGGCCACAGTCACATGGCGATACACAGATTAATGGAGATGGGTTAAACTAATATATAAGAGTTAGCCAATAGGAAACTAGAGCTAATGGGCCAAGCAGTGTTTTAATTAATACAATTTCTTTGTGTTTATTTCAGGTGTAAGCTATCCGGGCAGTTGGGACAAACAAGGGGCCCTCCCCTTACTATATACATATATATAGCTACTTGCTTTAAGATAAGGTTTTACTATGCAGCCCAAGTTGGCCTTGAACTCATTATGTAGCCTAGGCTATTCTTGAACTTGTATCAATTTTCCTGTCTTGGTCTCTACAATGTTGGAATTATAGTCATGTGCCACTATGCCTGGTATCTAAAAATAACACATGGGGTTGTTTGCTTTTGTACTGACTACTTGGAAAGCCAGTTTGCTAAACTGTTGTTCTGAGCTATATTTAAGACTTCCAAAGAGAGCAAATTTAAAGACTCTAAAACAAAGACAAGGCTTTAATATAGTCAGTGAGCCCTGGGGCTTATTGACTAGGAATAGTCATGAATTGTCCACATCCCCATTTTCCATGACTATGATTCTTATGATAGCATCTTGAGCAGCCATATTTTTTTGTATTTTCTTCTTCTTCTTCTTCTTCTTCTTCTTCTTCTTCTTCTTCTTCTTCTTCTTCTTCTTCTTCTTCTTCTTCTTCTTCCTCCTCCTCCTCCTCCTCCTCCTCCTCCTCCTCCTCCTCCTCCTCCTCCTCCTCCTTCTTCTTCTTCTTCTTCTTCTCCTTCTTCTTCTTCCCCATCTTCTCCTCTTATTCTTATTCTTCTTTTGAATAGCCAAAATCAGTATTGCATTTGTGGTTGTAACCAGCAAATACATATTGACAAAAACCATAAATTGATCTCATTGAATAATAGTATTAAAAAATTAAACAAAACAGCAACAACAACAACAAAAATTTTGACTGCTTTGGCAGAAACCAAACCAAACCCAACCAAACCAAAACAAAACAGTATGAATGATGAGTGGGTTATACTAGTACAAACGAATGCAATAAATACACATTGAAAGAATAGAGGGACTTAGCTACCTATCACAAGCAATATTTAGGAACTACTCTGTGATCAATCCATATATCATATCCCAAAGGATTAATTAATGAGACACTGATTCCATGCAAAACTGTGATGACTGCTCTAGGGGATAGTAGCATGCACAGAACTTGAAATATACTAATAAATAAATGGTCACAATACTTTTATAGCAGTAGCTTAAAATAGAATGAAAATGCCATTAAACAGATGCAGATAAAGTAAATGTAAAGTTGATGGATTTTTACGGAAATACCTTTACATCCATGTTTATTGCTGCACTATTCCCAATAGCTAGGTTTCAGAATCAGCCAAAATGTTCATCATTAATTAGCAAATAAAAGAAATATAGCATATGCACATCAGGGTTATATCCAGCACAAAGAGGAACTTCAGTGTGCTATTGTAAGGAGGATGCTTGCTGGTCTCAGCTGCCCAGAACCAAAATAATCACACAGAAACTATTACTTAAAATACTGCTTGACCCATTAGCTCTAGCTTTTTATTAGCTAACTCTTCCATCTTATTTAACCCATCTCTATTAATCTGTACATCACCACAAGCTTGTGGCCTACCAGAAAAGTTTCAGCATGTCTGTCTCTGGTAGAGGATCCATGGCTTCGCCCCGACTCTGCCTTCTTCCTCCCAGCATTCAGTTTAGCTTTCCTCATCTACCTAAGTACTGCCCTATCAACAGACCAAGGCAGTTTTCTTTATTAATTAACTAATCGTATTCACAGCATACAGAGGAGAATCCCACATCAGTGTGCCATTTTCTGGAACAAGAAATAGGAGTACATTGTATTAAGGGAATCAAGACACTACAAAAGACAAATATCATATTTCTTTTATATGTGTAGTTTAATTTGTAAGCAGAAGAGGTATTGTCTGGGAAGAGGAAGTGGTCTGGCAGTGGAGGGGAGGAGGGGAGATAAGAGAAAGAACTATGAGAAGTAAACATGTATGACAAGCATGTAAGGAAATGCCATAATGAAACCCATCATTTTGTACAGTGAATCTACATAGATTTTTCTTAAACAAAAGAATTTCTTGTTATTCCCTGTTTCATGTGATGAATATCTCTTAAAGTGTAATTAGCACATCATCTTGCTAACAGCTACTTTTTTTTTTTGATACCACTATGGAGTACCAGTTAAATGCCAGACATGTTTCTTTTATTATTTCTAATTCATGCACCAATACGTCAAAGAAAACATTATTCTTCTTTCATAAAAAAGGACATGGAGACTCAAAAGGATAAAAAGGTAATTTTCTCAAAGTTGCATGTCAAATTGTCTCCAGACCCAGGGTTCTTTGTCTCATGCAGAGGCAGAAAAATTCCCCTCCTCTGCCTCACCTTCACCTGGTGCTCAAATGCTCACCAGGCACTTCCTGACAACCCAATACATGTCTCGGGAAGGGGAAGATTTAAGGGTGTCTAGCTCAGCTCTCGGAAACTCATCTCCATATTAGCTCTGGTTAGCATCGAGGTCATTCTGGGCTTCTTCCTGTCCCTGGAGACCAGTACTGACATAGTGATCTTCACTTTCTTATTCCAAGCACTTAAGTTTCTGCTTGAACAGTCTAGCAATCATAGTGTCCTTCAAGACTGCTGTATAACTTCGAAGACTTTTAGAACTCCATTAGAAGTCAGGCAATGACTGCCCACATGGGCAGTCCAGAATTGCCTAATTTGGTCTCTTTGTACTGAAAAATCCCTAAGGGAAGCATGAGACATTTGCAAATAAGATCTTCACTTACTCCTCCTTCGTCTCAACACCCCAAATCCCAGTTATACTGAGCATTTTTCTAATCTCAGAAGGTTGTTTAAAGCTGACCTGTGCTTTTTCCAGGCATGTCGGTTTATTTTTATTCTTCTCTCCAGATTCATACCTACCTAGGGGCCATCACTATTTATGTTAGAGAGGGGCTGCTTCTTGGTTCCCAGCTGCTCATCAGCTTAGCCCCAAAATAATCACAGAGTAATTATATTATTTAAATCACTGCTTGGCCCATTAGCTCTATCTTCTTATTGGCTAACTCTTACATCTCAATTTAACCCTTCTCCATTAATCTGTGCATCACCATGAGGTTGTGGCTTACTAGCAGTTTCAGCATGTTTGTCTCCAACAGCGCTCCATGGCTTCTCCCTAACTCCCCCTTCTTTCTCCCAGCATTCAGTTTACTTTTCCCTGCCTAGCTCTCTTCCCCATAGTTCTGCTATGGGCCCAAAGCAGTTTCTTTATTCATTAATGGTAATCACAGCATACAGAGGGAAATCCCATATCATATTTACAAAAACAAAGACCATGTCCCCAAACACATACACATACACTCCCAAACACTGTTTTCATGGATATAAATATACTTAAAAGGCAATTCCAATGACAAAAATGTCAACAAACAGTGCTGATATGATACTGGTCTCCACTTCTCTGGTCTTTGATACAGTATTTCACCCCTCGATGTAATATTATAATGTACTAGTTGGCGCTCATGAATCTTTTCAGGCAACACTGAGGATCTGACTTCTGAACATATGTAAGTATTTGAAAATAGCTCTTTAAGAATAGTATGAGGGGCTGGGAAGAGGGCTCAGTGGTTAAAACGCTTGCTGCTAACCCTGACAACTGGAGTTTGGTCCCTGGATACCATGTGGTTGAAGGTAGTAACCCACTCCTGCAACTTGTCCTCTGACTTCCACATGGGTTCTAGTACATGTGTGCCCCATACATGCACACACACACACACACACACACACACACACAACAAATAAACAAGCAAATGAAATTAAAAAAAAAAACAGTACAAGGAGTAATATTCTTTCACTTAAAGCCTCCAATTTTCTTAAACAATGTGGTGGCTGAGCTCAAATCTGAGCACTACCGAAGAGCAGTTAGTATATCAAAACACCACCTTGCCTGGGAAGCATGCACATCTGAGTACTTTTCACTCTGCTTGCATTTCCTATGAGACTCCCAAGACTGTGTGAATTCATGGACAGAGCAAGGAGACCTTTCATTCTTGTATATAACCAGAAGGTGTGTGTTAGCCACCACATTTTAGACATTTGAATTATTCCTGAGCCCTTAAACTCTGAAGGGAAATACATTCATTCCATGCAAATACATATTTTGCTTTTTTTTATTTATTTGATTTCATGAGCCTGTCTCCTATTTTTATTTACTTGCTTGGTAGTTTTGTAAAAAATAACTTCACTTTTGTAGCCACCTTAATTTCCTTCATCAGATTAAGGTCAACATCTGAGGCTAGAATTTAAACCCCAGAATATATGGCAAGTAAAAAATCTTTAATTTATGAAACTGAACAAGTTGGCTCATCCAAACATCTCTAGGGCTTTAATGGGGGATGTCTATAATTCTCTGAATTGTATTCCTTTCACAGTGATATTTTGTAATTCCATTCTATTACCCTTGCTTAACATTAATGAGATAAAAAGATCACATTATGGCGATTGATGTTCTTCAAATTGAATGCACGTTTCCATGTACAAAGCTGTCTGCTAATTTAAAAAACATAGCATGTAACATAGAATCATGACCATGGTCATCACTCAGCTGGGACCAGATAGTATTTTTTATCTATTCATTGGATTTAACAAGGCGTGAGATGGAAGCAGAATACAAAGTGTGAGTAGATTATTCTGTAGCCCTCCTTTTGGCCAGTTCTTGGCAATCAAGCAAGGAAACTGAGGCTTCATGTTTCCATGGAAATAAACCTCAAGGTCAAAGGGGCATATGGAAGGTCAGACAATGACAAAGGAACATCTGAGAGGCCATCTGGATGAGTGACCTGACATAATTAGTCATTAATCCCACTCTGGGGAACAATAGCTCTGGCAGAGAGTGTTTGGGCTTTGATCGTGGTCAGGGTGATCTCATGGGGAAGGGGAAAAAAGCCCCACTTGGTAACTAAGCAGATTACCCCGGCATGCTGTTAACTAAAGACAAGGTGGCCTAGGAGGCCAACGGGATAGCATTTTACATATTAGACTACACTTCCCTTTACTTATCACAGGCTTCTCTAGGGCCATGTGGCTTTCGGATTAGCTTCTGGGTAGCATTTTTTACAGTTTACAATGGAAAGCAAGCAAGAGTCCCAAAATACTTTGCTTAAAATTCTCAGGCAGCAGATGGGAAGATTGCTGGAGAGCCAACGGCATTAGCCAGCTTGGTTTACAGGTGTCAATATTTACTAAGCAAAGTTTGCCAGGGTGCCTTTTGGGGAAAAGCACAGAGAATAGTTAATCAGTAAAACAATAGCAATCAGTTTGTTGTCTGATTTGAGCAGAATGGTTAGAATTATAAGTTGTCTCAAATGGTAAAATATACGCATGAGCGTCTGTCTTTCTCTTTGGCTCTTCTTTTTCATGTTTATTATTCTTAGCTGACTTTGCTCCAGCTACCTTTTGCTTATAGCAACAATCCTTCTGTTTGAAAGGCTGATGATGTTTGGGGATTGATCTTTGCGTGTTTCTATAAAATGTGAACATGGTAGCAGTCTTTAGAAGTGTGTGTATTTCAACAACTACTGAAACTCCTTCTCCCCAGAGATAACTGATTACATTTGCTGGGAGTAAAGAATGGTGGCCAGATGAGGGAGGGTATAAACTCGACCGAAGTCTCTTTATTAGAACAGCTTTACAAATAATGAAATTTGAAAGTCATTGTGAGCTCTTGTGTTTTTCAGATCAGAATCTGATCCATCATTTGGTTGTGATGACAAAATATGTATGATTCAGTAGAAAGAGCATGAAGCTGAGAATCAGGAAGTAAGACCTGTTCTGGTCCTCCTCTACAACTAATGCAATGTGTAATCATTTTGGGAGTGTTTCTTTAGCTATGAAGTGATGGGTTGTATGATATCAGATACTGAAAATACATTTTCCCTTAGAATGCTAACTCTAACCGCTATATTGTGGCTGTCTGTACATCTGCTCCCAGTTGGGAAAGATTTAGTTTAGAGGGAGAATGCTTAATAATGTCTGCTATTAGTATGGCGACATCAGAGTTAAATACATAGCTCTCTAAATTTTAAGAAATTTTGGATATAATTATTTATATTAAAACTTTTTAAAGTTATGACGAATTATCACTACTGCTGCTAGCAGCAGAATAACAGCGACAGGGATTCGCATTATAGTGATGCACACACAAAATAAAGTACTTTGCTTGCCAATATTTAATTACAGCTCCTTAAGTAGACTATGGCTACCTAAATCATAAGGACTGCTCTAAAAACTAAGACTCAGTGTAATCAGTGGCATGAAGTATTTTCTGAACAGTACTACTCAATTATTCCTCTTTCCACTAGACAGTCAGTTCTGAAAATACATCTCAAAACTAGATGCTTTGAACTTCTCAAAAGGCTAGAAATAGGTAGTATGTATGAGAACATGTTCATTTAGATCTTAAAGAGGAGTATGGCACATAGCTTCTAGATTGCTTCTCAGACTATTTTTACTGAAGATAAAATGAAAATAGTTATGTAGGACTCTGTCCTCTTGCCTCCCATCTATTAACAGTTTACTTCTCTGCTGCCACAGGTTAATTCACAGCAATTATTTGATCATGCATTTGCACTGGTACAAAAATTTCAAATTTCTCTTCTGTGATTAAAAATGCCGTCATCATAGAATGTAACTTGAGTGATATTATCTAGAGATGGTGCAAGTAATAACCTATCATCTTATTTTTTTAAATAAAATGTCTACCTGTGTGAATTTTATGTGTGAAATGATCTGAAAATTTTTAGACTCATTTTTCCATAAAACCTTGCTTATTTTCATGAATTCTCCCAATCACACTAAGTTTAAGGGAATAAATATAGGGAACCAAGTTGTCAAAAGACAGAACATTTGGAGAAGTGCTAAGTTTTGTTTTCTTGGCTTATACTTCCTTGATTCCAGATGTTTGAGCTCATTGCCAGAGGAGTGTGTGAGCAGACAATAATGTGTCCAGTATCCTTGGGGTCCAGAGGAGCCACTTATGAATAATTAAAATGATTTTCAGTAGTAACTTGGAAATCGTGATCAGAAAACAAACACAAAGAATAAAGAAAAAGTCTTCAAAAGTTGATTCTCGTTTATGACATGCTGCACATTTTTCTGTGCGTCAATCAAGGAAGAATTTTTAAATCTTTGTGTTTATTTCGTTGTTAAAGACTCAATGCTAGCTGTTTTCAAAATATATTCTGTGACAAATTAACCTTGAAATTTTACAGCTAAAAGTTTGAACAATAAAAAAATGTACATAAGCATTGCTGTTTATTTCACACTACTGTTTGAATTGGAAGATTTTTAGGATCTTAGGTGTTGTAGAAACTGTACAACCTTAAAGGCTCCCACACTGTTGTGATTTTTTTAAGCTGTGCATTTGAGTTTTTGTGTGGTGTAGAGTATTTGTGAAATTAAAAATTTTCTGTTAACTTTCATTTCAAACACAATATATATTAAAGGAGGAGAATAAAAATATTCACATTTGAGCCGGGCGGTGGTGGCGCACGCCTTTAATCCCAGCACTTGGGAGGCAGAGGTAGGCGGATCTCTGTGAGTTCGAGACCAGCCTGGTCTACAAGAGCTAGTTCCAGGACAGGCTCCAAAAACCACAGAGAAACCCTGTCTCGAAAAACCAAAAAAAAAAAAAAAAATTCACATTTGAACTACAACAGAATACAAAGGCTATCACAGTAATTAGTTGGAATTCAGACCAGTGATTGTGGGGAAAGTGTTTTATTATTAATATTATTGTTGGCTTAAAGTGAATGAGGAAAAGTTCAGGAGGCTTCAATCCTACACGAAAAAATATAGGCAGCTCGTGTATGCTGAGAATGGGAGAAATTATATTCCACAAGGAAAGGCATATCAATTGATTGTCCAGTGCCAAAAGGTCAGCCCTAAAAACATACATACAGGTAACATTATACATACTGAGCAGGTGATATTAGAAATAAATATGCATATGCATATATGTGTTAAAAGCAATTTAAAAAGTCATGTATATGAAAGAGAGCAAGGAGAGGTATATGGGAGGGCTTGGATTAACTCCCTCCTTTGGTAATACATAAATTCTCTGGAAATGTATGACTCACTGCATCACAGGACAGTTTTGTGTATCTTCCCATTTCTACAACTGTATAAGATCTTGTGGGTTCTGGACATAGTTGGAGAGGATTATTGAGAGGATTGTACATTTTTTAATGTAGTGAGATGTAAATTGTTTCCTTAAGTACTTGACATAACTTGTATCAAATATCTTCACATTTTCAATTAATTTTGTTCTTCCCTAGGCATAAGGTGTTTGAAAGGCCAAATCAGATGGATGGTTGTTGAGAAGTTCCCATTCTTGGGACTTTTCCTCCCTCCCTAGCACAGCACAAGTTTTTTCCTCACTTTATGAAACCTTTCAGAAGAGCTTCCATCCAATTTTTTGTTTTGGCAGGCATCCTAAAACTATTTTCTATTGTTCCATTGGACTATGCTATTCTGGACTAATTCATGATAGCACAAGTTTCTCTCTCTAATTTTCAGATGCGCCTTCCCTGACATCTATAGTAGCATTAATCTCTTCTGTCACTAAAGTCCAGAATATTTTGCTCATATCACTATTCTATCATAAACCTCAAAATTACTTTAAAATATTTTATTATATTACTTCATTTTATTTCTCTCTGTGTGTATACACATGTGTGTGGGTGTCCTTGGAAGCCTGAAGAAGGACATTGAATCACCTGGGACTGGATGTGGGTACTGGGACCTGAACTCTAGTCCTGTGAAAGAGCAGTAAATGTGCTTATCCACTGATCTATCTCTCCAGTCCCAACTTTTTAAATATAAATTTGATTAATATTTTCCTCCCTTCATCATCTCTGGCAAGTTGTTATATATGATTAAACAACTGGAATATTGGGGATTATTTGTTCTTTCATTTTCAATAAGTTTTCATTTAAACTCGAGCCCTAAGAAAAGTCATTAACAGAGTTCATAGTTTTCAAAAAATTATTAGTGTATATGCCCTGTAAAAAGCAATGGGTTTTAAATGACATTTTTACTCACATATATAATGTGTTTTGAACGTGTCAAATGAAGCTTTACATTAGTGTTTTCTAATACTAACGCACTGCAATCTTCTTACCTTGTAAATTTTGCCCAAATGTTTCTTAAAAATCACACCTTGACTTAAATATGATGCATGTATGCAGATAGGGTTAGAGTGTTTGTTTTCTTGTGCTTCTAAGATATAATTTTTGACCTCATGATAAACATCCTCTATCTTTTCTTGTATGGTGTCAGAACTAACAACTTCCTAATATATTTATGTAGTCAGGAATGTGGCATACACCTATCATAGTACTCATTAATACAAGTCATTTTCTGCTTTTAAGATTAAATCATGGCAGTGACTGGCTAAGTTAAGACCCAGAGATGGACAACTGAATCAGTAAGGTAGCAGACCACAGTCTGGCTGATTAGCATGAGAAAGAGCACTTTCTCATAGACATGCAAGGTATAATGCATTTGAATGTATCACATTCTTATGAATTCAGATTCTTACTAGTCTGGCTTATTTATTCATAGAATACTTAAATTACTCAGACAATATATTTCAGAAAACTGTTATACTTGAATGATTATTACAATCTGCAGTTCCCTATAAGAAGCAGCTATAGATAACAATGCTGAATGCAGTGCTACTGGTTATAGGAAAAATAAAAGATAGTCTTTCCATGATGAGAATGATATTTTTGCTTAAATAATATCTTTTGTTAATTTTTCAAGAATTTTATACAGTGTATTTTGATCATTTCACTTGCTCCAATTCCTCCCAGATCTGCCCATAACTTTTTATTTGCTTAATTTAATGCTTTCTTTATAGGAGTTGCTGTGGTCATGATGTCTCTTCACAGCAATAGAACACTGACCAATTTAAGCCTTTTCTTAAAAGGTCCAATAAAACCTGTGATTTCTGTCCTTCAGTTTGTTTATGGTATGGATTATTTTTATTGATTATGTATGTTTGTAGATGGAAGCTTCTGTCCCACCTGGTGCCGCAGACATTCAGTCCCAAGAAACACATACAAAGACTTATATTAATTATAAACTGTTTGGCCTATTAGCTCAGGATTATCATTAACTAGCTCTTCCAACTTAAATTAACTTATAATTCTTGTCTATGTTTAGCCATGTGGCTTGGTACTTTTCCTCAGTAAGGCATTCTCATTTTGCTTCCTCTGTGTCTGAATGGTGATTGCCTTTCTACTTTTACTCTTCCCAGAATTCTCTTAGTCTGGTTTCCCCACCTATATTTCCACCTATACTGACCAATCAGCATTTTATTAAACCAATACAAGTGACAAATCTTTACAGTGTATAAGAGAATTATCCTGTGGCATATGTTGTATCATATCTGAACTGAAGCCCACTTGATCTTGATAAATAATCTTTATGGTGCTTGGATTCAGTTTGCAAGTATCTTATTGAGATCTATGTTTGTAAGGAATATTGGGCTGTAATTTTCTTTTCTTTGTGTGGTTTTAGTATGAAGGTAAAAGTAATATTGTAAAAATAATTTAGAAATGTTCTGTTAGTTTCTATCTGGCCCTGTGCAATGTTAAGTTGGGAGATTTTAAATTGCTACTTCTATTTCATGAAATGTTATGTCTCTATTTAATATATTTATTCCATCTTGATTAAATTTATGCAGATCATATATATCTTAAAATCAAGAAATTTCCTTAACATTCTTCAGTCTTATGGAATATAGATATCAAAAGTACTTCCTCGCTAGTCTTTGGATTTCCTTCATATCTATTATGATGTTTCTTTTTTATTTCTGAATTTTGCTCATTAGTATTTTCTTCTTCTTCCTTTTGGTTAATCTGATTAAAATATGTCAGTCTTGTTAATCTTTTCAAAGGATAAAATTTGTCTATCTTGTTAATCTTTTCAAGTCTTAACTTTTTGATTCTTTATATTGTTGATTTGTTGTGTTTCATTAATAATCACCTTGTGTTTATTTATTTATTTCTTCTCTTTTGGGGAATTGTTTGTTCTGATTTTTTCAAAGCCTTCAGATAATTGTTAAAGTTATTAATATGAGATCTACCCAGTATTTTTTCATATAAGCATTAGCATTACAAACTCTGCTCTTAAGAATACCCTCATTGTCCTTTATTTATGGCTAGAAACCAATTATGAGTGAGTACATCCCATGTTCCTCTTTTTGAGTCTGGCTTACCTCACTCAGGATAGTGTTTTCTATTTCCACCCATTTGCATGCAAAATTCAAGAAGTCATTGTTTTTTACTGCTGAGTAGTACTCTAATATGTATATATTCCACACTTTCTTCATCCATTCTTCCATTGAAGGGCATCTAGGTTGTTTCCAGGTTCTGGCTATTACAAACAATGCTGCTATGAACATAGTTGAGCATTGGTGATCCTAGAGAAGTTAAATAAGAAGGTGAACCCAAAGAAAAACACATAGTCATCCTCTTGGATATTAACCTTCCTCAGGCGATGAAAGGAGACAGAGACAGAGACCCACATTGGAGCACCGACTGAAATCCCAAGGTCCAAATCAGGAGCAGAGAGACAACACAAACAAGGAACTCAGGACCGCAAGAGGTGCACTCACATACTGAGACAATGGGGATGATCTTTCGGGAACTCAACAAGGCCAGCTGGACTGGGTCTAAAAAAGCATGGGATAAAACCGGACTCGTTAAACATAGCGGACAATGAGTGCTGCTAAGTCAAGAACAAGGGCACTGGGTTTTGATCCTACTGCACGTACTGGCTTTGTGAGAGCCTAGGCAGTTTGGATACTCATTTTACTAGACCTGTTTTTCTTTCTTTCTTTCTTTCTTTTTTTTCCGAGACAGGGTTTACTAGACCTGGAAGGAGGTGGAAGGTCCTTGGACTTCCAAAGGGCACGGAACCCTGACTGCTCTTCGGGCTGATGAAGGAGGGGAACTTGATTGGGGGAGGTGGAGGGAAATGGGAGGCAGTGGCGGGGAGGAGGAAGAAATCATAAATAAATAAATAAATAAATAAATAAATAAATAGAATACCCTCATTATATCCCATAGATTTGGATATGTTGTATTTTCACTTTCATTCAATATTTGGAATTTCAAATTTATCTTCTCAATTCTCTCTTTTTTAAGATTTTATGTGGTAGTGTTTTGTTTAGTTTCCATACTTTCTACTAGTTTTGCTCTTTTTTTATATTCTACTTTATATCTTTATGATCAGATAGAACTCAGGATGTTATTTCAATTTTCTTAAATTTTGAGAAGTGTTTGTGTCCAGTATGTGGTTGATTTTGTCGTAGTTCCATGTGTTACTGAGGAAAAAAATATTTGTTAGTATTTTGACAAAGTGTTCTATAAATATTTCATAGATACATTGGTTTATAATATAATTTTACGATTTCTGTATTTTGATATTTTTGTGGAAGATATTTCTATTGATGAGGGTGAAATATTAAGGTTGACTACTATTACTGTAGGGGACAGAATATAATTTTAACATTTCTTTTATGAAATTGGGTAAATTTGTTCAGAATTGCAATCTTTTTGGAGAATTTTTACTTTAATTAGTATAAAATTACCCTACTTTTCTCTTTTGACAATTATGATTTGATGATATATAAAAACATTTACGCCTGCTTGCTTTTTTGAGTTTTATTTGCTTGGATAAAAACCTTTTCATTCTTTTACTAAAAGGTAGTATCTACCACTGATGGTGAGATATTTTACTTGGATGCAAGATAAAGGTGGATCTTGTTTTCTAATCCAATATATTGCTCTGTCTTATTAGAGAAATGAGATCAGTAACTTTGAATATTATTCTTGAACAAGATTTATTAATCTCTGTTATTTTGTTGTGTTGGTGTTGTCATTTTAAATTTCTTTCATATAATTGTTCTGGAATTGTTAACCATGTCATGTCTTCTTAAGTATGTTCTCTTCTCTTTAGTCTAAAGAATTCCTTCTAGTATCCTCTTTAGATCTGGCCTGATGGACATACATTTCTTAAATCTGTTTTTTATCTTTGTAATACTTTTCCTTTGATTAGTGTTGGTAATTTTGCTGGGTATAGTAGTCTAAGTTGGAATACATGGCCTTTCAGAACTTGAAGCATACTAGTCCAGAACTTTCTGGATTAAATATCTCTCTTGAAAAGCCAGGTGCTATTCTGGTGTTATTCTACCTTTATATGTGATTTAGCCTTTCTTTCTTGCAGTTTTCAATACCCTTTATTTGTTCTGCACATTTAGCATTTTGATTATTATTTGGCATGGGGAATTTATTTTCCAGTCCTGTCAATTTTATGTTCTGTATGCTTCTTGAATCTTGATAGAGACTGATTTCCTCAGATTTGGGAAATTTTATCCTATAATTTTTGATTCTGTGTGTTTCTTTGACCTATTTTTTGTCTTTCATCTATATATAATATTCATAAGTATGGTCTTACAGTTTCCTAGATTCCCTGCATATTTTATTCCTTTGTTTTCTGAAATTTAAAATATTTAACTGAATGATGCAATTCTTCTACATGTTGCTTGAGACCTGACATTTCTCTTTCATTTAATCTAATCTTTCTTTTTAATATTTTTAAGTTAATTTTACATACCAAACATAGTTACCCCTCCCTCTTCTCCTTTCCCCTCACCTCCCTCAAACCCACCCCACAAACTCTTCACAAAGGGTGAGGCCTCCCATGGGAGTTAGCAAAGCCTGGCACATTCAGATGAAGCAGGACCAAGGCCCTCCCCACACATCATGACTAAGCAAGGCATCCAACCATGTGGAATGGCTTTCAAAAAGCCTGCTCATGCACTAGGAATAGATTCTGGTCCCATTTTCAGGGGTCCCACAAACAGACCAGACTACAAAACTTACCGACATGCAGAAAACTTGTTTCTGTACCATGCAGGATTCCCCAGCTGTAGGTCTAGAGTCCGTGCACTCCCGCAAGTTCAGGTCAAATGTCTCTGTGGGTTTCCACATCATGATCTTGTGCCCCTCTTCTCTTATAATCACTCCTCCCTCTTTTCAACTAGGTTCCTGTAGCTTGACCTGGTGCTTGGATGTGACTCTCTGCATCTGCTTCCATCAGTTGCTGGATGAAGGTTCTATGACGACAATTAGGTAGTCACCAATCTGATTATAGGGGGAGGCCAATTTAGGCTCCACTATGGCTAGGGATTTTAGCTAGGGTCATCCTTGTGGATTCCTGGGAATTTCCCTAGCATCATATTTCTTCCTAACCTTATAATGGCTCCCCAATCAAGGTATTTCTTTCCTAGCTCTTCCACCCCATCCCTCTCCCATCTCTACTATCTGTTTCCTCAAGTTCTCATCCCTCTTTCCCTCCCCTTTACCATCCACATCTCTCAGTTTACCTAGGAGCTCTTATCTATTTTCCCTTTCCAGGGCAAACTTTTGGGGTTGTCTTTGTTACCAAGCTTCTCTGGAGCTCTGGATTGTGGTCTGGTTACCCTTTGCTTTACATCTAGTATCCACTTATGAATGAACACATACCATATTTGTCTTTCTGGGTTACCTCACTCAGAATGACTTTTTCTACTTCCATCTATTTGCCTGCAAATTTCATGATGCTATTGTGTTTTTTAATTTTTAAATTTTTTTATTTTTTTGAGCGGAGTAACACTCCATTGTGCAAACATACCACATGTTCTTTATCTACTTTTTGGTTAAGGGGCATCTAGGTTGTTTCTAGGTTCTGGTTATTACAAATAATGCTGCTACAAACATAATTGAGCAAGTGTCCTTGTGGTATGATTGAGCATCCTTTGGGTATATGCCTATGAGTAGTATAGCTGAGTCTTGAGGTAGATTGATTTCCAGTTTTCACATAAACTGCCATACTGATTTCCAAAGTGGCAGTTAAATTCTTTGTGTTGTTGTTTTCCTTCCAGTATTTTCTCTAGGGCTGGATTTCTGGATAGGCATTGTTTAAATTTTGTTTGGGTGGAATGTTTTTATAAATGTTGGTTAAGGTCATTTGTGTCATAACATTGGTGAGGGAGATTTGTCTGTATTTTGTCAATCATGCTAGCTCAGTAGGTAGAGCATGGGACTCTTAATCTCAGGGTCATGGGTTCGAACCCCACGTTGGGCGCTAGATGAAGGCGTAACTCACAAATGATCCCATACCAGTTTGGAATTATGATTAATAGAATGGCTATTTATTTAAAGGGGAAAAACTTACAGATCACTGTCCCAGACAACAGCCCTCTGCGTGATCAGGAAAGGAGTCTAGGAGCCAGAAATGGAGCCAGAAGCAAGAGAGCAAGCACAGGGCTGCCACTGTTTTTTAAAGCAAACCAGACCATGCCCAAGTGGTCTGGTATCTTAAAGTCTATTGGCTGAAAGAGCAGAAGCAGCTCCTGTAGCACCTAAAGAGGTGTCCTTGTTCTTTCTATAATCAAACACTGTTGCCTGCGGGGAGTAATCCAAAGGGTACTCAAAGGAATGAAATCTGGCAGATGGATGTGTTCCACTTTATGGAATTTGGTAAATTAGAATATGTACACCACACCATAGACAAATATTCAGGTTTTCAATGGGCAACTGCCCTGAGCTCAGAAAAGGTTGATTCGGTAATCACACATTTATTGGAAGTTATGGCCGTCATGGGTATACCTGCACAAATAAAGACAGATAATGGTCCAGCATATGTATCTAAGAAAATAAAATGCTTCTTTGCTTATTATAATATAAAACACATTACAGGTATACCAAATAATCCTACAGGTCAGGCAGTTATGGAAAAATCAAATCATACTATAAAAGATATGATGAACAAACAAAAGGGGAAGGAAAATACCCCCAGAAATAGATTGCATAATGCTTTATTAACCTTGAATTTTCTTAACGCTAATGAGAAAGGAACAACAGCAGCAGAGAGGCATTGGATAATGGAAAAAACTTCTGAATTGAATCAACCAGTATATTTCAAGGATGTGTTGACTTCACAATGGAAACCAGGAGTTGTACTACATTGGGGAAGGGGTTTTGCTCTTGTTTCTACAGGAGATGAAAAATATGGATACCATCAAAATTAATAAAGATTCGCTTTGAAAGGGAGAAACCTATTGAAACAGAGAAATGACAGCTCATCCACACTGGTGATAAACATACAGGTGGTAAGAAAAGCATTTAGGATGGGGGCAGGGTCCTGTTCTTGTCTTTGCAGGAAAATACTCATCTTCAAAAATTCAAGAAACCCCTGATGTTTGAATGATGACACGTAGAAAAATAACTACCCCATAAGGATCATCAAGAAAGTCAAATATGGTTCATAAGTACAAATGATACAATGTATACATTTATATATATATATGTATAGGTATGTATATGTTTATGAATATATAGAGCTGGTTTTAGAGTTGGACAATGGCTCTGTCCTTCTTTAAATCTAAGCATGTTGTTAAAAGAAAAATCCCAGCATTTCTATCTCATGTCAAGAGCTGTTTGATGTGGGACAGAAAAAAAAATTTAGAAAACATCTTTGTTTTTCTTCGTCTATTTTTGTCTTTATCATATCTTTAATTGAATATATATGTCTATATAAATAATGTTTAAGTTTTCCACAATTAACAATGAATTTTCCTGCAGTAATTTTTGAAGTTTCCAGGAAGAAGATGGGGCCCCATGACAATTCCACCTGGTTGATATGACGTCATAATACTGATAGCGCTACTACAAGACCTGTTTTGGATACCAGCTGCACAAGATGGTTCCAACTTGGTTAGCTGAAATGGTGCACATCTTTTACAACATTCTGTCCAGACCTCCACAAAATACTCAGAGATTATTTGCAATCTTAGCAGACATTAATCTTGAAATTTAACCATCATTTTACTTTCACAGGATCCCCCAGAAAGAACGTCACCCCCATGACAGCTGGAAGTAATTCTAAAGGATGATGCCTCCTCTCCCACTAAAGTTTTTCCTTGGGTTTAGGGAAATCATTTAGGGGTTGATTATAATTAGTATACAGTTGAGGGTTGGGAGAGGAATTTTATAAGCTCAGTGATCTTTTTGGAAAAAAAAAGGATAATTGGATGATGGGATAATAGATTGGTACTTGTGAGATATTGTTTTTAGATAATTATATTGGTATCGATTCTTGTATATTGATACAAAGTTAAATTATATTGACTATGGTAGGCATGCATGCTTCTACCTCTGTTTAAAACATTTTTTATGTATTGATATATATATATATTGTATTGATATATGTATATTTACCATATTGCAGTGTACATTTCTACCTCTGATTAAGACACTTATATATTGTTTATGTATTGATATATATATTTACCATATTACAATGTATACTTGTACATTATTTACATTTGGAAGTCATTGTCCTCATTTATTGCACAGTTGTTTATTGTCTTTATCTTTAAGTTGGATAGGTATTGAGAATTATATAGATCAATAGTCATCTATGTTTGTCATTTATAATTAGACTAATCAGGTTCTTTAGATACATAGAGATTATATTCAGTATAGATAGATAATCTTCAACCTCTTCAAAGAGCTGTAGAAAATGGCCTTTAATTTAACTCTGTGGTAGTGAGACACAATCACTCCTGGCAACACCGATCTATTCCTGGCAGAATGTTGAGCACCAAAGATACTTCACCTGGAGCCTTTCTTCTTGGCAAAACTGGCCTTTGGGCAAAGAAATGCCCATACCTCAACCACTGACAGAGATCCAGAGTATTCGTAAATGGATAAAACAGGACTGTCATATCCTGCCAAGACAGGGTAAGATAATTTTGAAAAGTTTCTTGCCTTTGAAAATGGTATGTCAGTAATGTTAGGCATTAGCCAAAGTTGGTTGCTTCAACGCTGCAATTGTGAGTTTGGTCATCTCTTCCAGTTGGTATAGGTGGTGCCTATGGCTCTGGAGTTGCTCTTCCTCCAATTGGTACACCTTGTGCCTTTGCCTTCAGGGGTGGCTCTTTGTTCAGTCTTTGCATGTTGAGTCTTTGCCTTTTGTACTACATTTTGTGTGATTGGTGCAAGTGGTGTCTGTCTCTCTGGGAGTCACTGTTGGTCCAATTGGTACAGGCCATATCTGTGTCTCCCTGGGTTTCTGATGCTACTGGGGTTGGTTGGGCTTAGGGGCTGCGTGGAACTTGTAGATTACAGGGTCAAATGGGAGATGGTGGTGGAAAGGCCTGCCTGCAGGTGCCTTGCTGACTGACAGGCTAGTTTGGCAGTGATGGGTAGGGGAGGGACCTAGGGCCTAGAATCAGGGCTGCCCAGGTTGGAGAACAGTCACTTACCATTTTTTTTTTGCAATCAGTTCAGTCAGTGTCTGTGTCTCCATGAAGCACTGATGCCGTGGGGAGATGGTTGGGCTTGGGGGGCAGAATGGAACATGTAGATTAAAGGGGGTAATGAGGGTAGTGGTGGAGAGGTTTGACTGCAGGTGCCTTGTCTGCTGACTGGCTAGTGGGGCTGCAATAGGTGGGGGAGCAGTCTAAGGCAAATCAGGGCTGACGGGGTGCAATTGTTTTAGAATGTGTCTGTCCACTTGTTCTACTCTATTTATAAGGCTTTCCTATGAACTTTTTGTTTGAGTTTCCTGATCTTTTCATTTTGAATTGTATTTAAGTACCACCTTTCTTCAGAGAATGTCTATTAATTCTGCTTCTCAATGCTTCTCTTTGCCCAATTAAGCAGAACTTCTGGAAGCACCAGTGTCCCAGGGAGTAACAATATGAGGCTTTTTGTGTCATTTCTACTTAAAAATGGTTCTATTCTCCAGTAACTACCATTCATTCTTTCTTTACCTCAATGCCCTTGTCACTTTCTCCTCCAAGCCAAAAATATGTATGTTTGAGAATCTTTTGGAAATTTGCTAGGTATCAGACAATGAGGATGCTGAAGTGAAAAACTCCAGAGTACAAAATAGAGCCAAGAATTCAAACTTGGCCCTCATTTATTGTAAATGCAATTTAAAACACATGCTAGGGTACTTAAGAGATAGAATTCACATAGGAAAACAAGAAGGGTTTGTATCACTACTATGTATGGCAAATATTAATGTTACAAATCCTCAGTTTTTTCAGTATTATTTCAGAATAATTAAATCATTAATAATAACATATTTCTATTTCAAAACAACTAAAATTTTGGACAGTTGTCAAATAACATAAAGAATGCCTGTGCACACTCTACTCAGACTCATGCCTTGTAAATATTTTACCATTTTTTACTTCTTCCTTTAGATCCTCATTCTTTCTAATAGACATTTTATCACATACATCCCAATAACTAGAACATTGCATTTCTTCCTCACATTCAGACAAAATGGCATCTACATATTTTAACTATATTTTTCCATTAGCATATAATTTATTGGGTAAGAGGTATCATTCAATAGACATTTATTTCAGTTAGTTTGTTATAACTTTTGTTTTCTTTAACCAAGAGCAGCTTCTTTGCCTTTAATGGGATGAATGGCAGAAGAGCATTTTATGTTATTAGTGATTTTCAAAATCTGAAAATGTTAAATTTGATGCTTCTTTATGATAAATTACATTCAAGATTTTTGACAGGATTATGGCAGATAATGTGGTATACTCATTATATTCATCAAAAGCAAATGAAATCAACTTTCACAATGTTTTTGATGTTAAATTTAATAATTTAGTAAGAGATTCTCCAACTCAACTTTTTTATATAATGGCCTCCAAAACTTTAATCAAATAATTCTGGAATCCAATGTTAATTTTTAACTTCACCGATTCTGTTACAGTATTAAAAAATGTGATTAGTTTCTATTTTTACAATTTCTATTGTATTTAATAGTAAATTTTAAAGAGATTTTATCTCTCTTATTCTAAAACAAAACAAAACATCCTAAAGCATCAGATTGAGTTCATGGAATTATTAAAAAATATGTACTGTTCTACATTCTCTATGTATGAGTATAGTCTATAATACCCCATTATTTTGATGTTCAGAGAAAACTATTTCTTCATAAATTACTTCCTCTTTAGACTGCTAATCTTAAGTGAGTCATAGAGTCATGTTTCTATGAATTTTCTTATTGTTAAATAAAAATGGCAACTATACATATTTTATTTAAATTTATTAATATATGTGGAAAATTCAATTACATATACTCTACACTTATAATAATTAATAATGATAATAGCCAGTTGAGTGAAATATAAAAGATAACAATTATTCTTCAAATTTATTTGCTTCTTCTGATTTTATATAATTAATACTTTTTTAAAAATAAATTTTAAAATAGTATTTTAGGTTTTTAATGAATTAATTATATTTTCAAAGTGAACAGTTAAAACTTTGGCTTGAAAACATCTCTTTACATACATTACTTTCAAAGTACTAAATTTAATTTCTCAATTGTCCAATCCAGTTATAAATGAGTAGATAAGATGAGATTGTCCAGTAACTCAGATCTGGATCAGAGAACTGACAATGGGAATGGTCCCAGAAAAAGTATTTTGCCTTCTTTTTTTCTTTTCCTTTTTTTTTTTTTGAAGAGGTTTTGCAAACAATGAGAATATTCAAGAATAAAGCACTGCCATTCTGCTTTGGAAATGTTTGTATTGTTTTTTCATTTATTTGTTTTGTTGTTGTTAATGTAGCTGTATCTTTAATTTTAGTTTAATATTGGTAATAATGACTCTTTTGTTGTAAAGAAATTGAGCTTCTAAAAATCTTGTAATACAATCTTTGGACATTAAATGGTTCTTACAATTAAGTTAACTATAAGTCAATCATGAACATGTGGATTAAATTTCTTTTTCTAAATACTCATTAGTCTAATATTGTAGGAAAGAGGTTAGAGTGCTGCAGAATATTTATTATTACTTATTGTCTTTCTCAATAGTAATGAAATCATGGAGAAAATAATAATTTAAAATTTAGTATCCTTTCCCAGTTGTTCCAAACAGTTAAAAAATAGTTTAGACAGAGACATTTATACATAATCAGAGTAGTGGTTAATGAGGCAAATGTGCCCAGTGACATGCTTTATTTTAAAATGTCTTCTGCTAGTGTAGTCAGAAATGTGATTTATTCCTTTGTGGAAATGTTAACCCATTGTTTTAGTGGTTGAAGAACATCTTTAATTACATACCAGCATGCCTTTTGGTAATACTGATGTACGTTGCTTAAGTAAAAGAAAAAATTCAGTTTGTGTGAAATTTTAGTTATGTTTTCTTATAGTTATTCACAGACTGATTCATAATACATACATATAAACATACATTTCTTCCTAATACATTTTCTGAAACATATTGAGACACAACAATGACAAAGATAGAAATGTGCTCAGATGTGCATTAGTTCCATTCATGCATTGGTATATAAACCTATTGGAAATTCACTTCTAGATGATTAATGATATATTTTTGTTGAGTGATCATAGTGACTTTATCATTATTTGGATGATAATATAATGAATTTATTTGTTTCCTGCCTGGCTCCTCTCATTAGATAATAGACTTGAGAGGAGGGAATGTGACTGTTTAGTCAGTGACATAAGGACCTGGCACATAGTGGATTCTGAATATAATTTTTTCGTTAAAATTTGAAAATGACATTTTGTCTAGAGCCTTGTGTTGATTCTTTGATTGCCCAGTTGGTGCCATGATTTTGGGAGATCCTGGAAATCACAGAAGTTGGGACCTACCTGGCATGTGTTTCTGAAGTTGTTAGTTGGTCCTTAGTTTCCCCATCTCTTGCTCATGAGGTGATAATCCTTTTCTACCACATTTTCACACAGCTATGATGCTCTATCCAAGTACAGAGAGCCACTGTGTTTGAACGCTCTGAAACCATGAGCCCAAACAAATTCTTCATCCCTTAAATTGGTCAACCAGATATTTTGGTGATGGTTACAAAAAGTAACAAATGCGATGGTGCAATAAATTAATAAATGAAAATCCTATATAACTTTTACAAAAAAATGTATATATTTTCTAGAAAGGATTCACTGCTGCATTATGTTGAATAAATTACTTTTAAAAGAATATTGCTATTTGAGATTCTATAGTATTTGAGAGCTATAGCAGATGCCCAATGTTCTCTCCAAATCAGTAGAAATTTGAGAAAAGACCCTGCTCTCCATCAAAGTTCAGTGGAGATGAAGTTGAAGCATCTTTAGGACCTTTACTGGTTTAACAAGAGTAACAAAGGGAAGAGGTCATAGCATAACCTAGATTCTGTTGAAGATACAGTGACAAGGAAAGACATACAAGGCCATGGATCCTCTGAGAAATGGATAGTAGATATCAAGTGACCCCCACACTGGAACCTAATTCCAATAAAAGAAGAAGCCAGGACATTTGAGGCTTCAAATGATTTCTGTCACTGGCCTCACAACATGGAAGTTATTTCTTTTTAAAAAATAATTTAAAGTTTATACTGTCTATTAATTGTACTTGCCATATTGATACTTTCTAGCAAAACATACGCTATATTTTCCAAATAAAATTTCTCCATTGTTATTTCCAAGCATGTACATCTCTTGAGTGCTACAGAAACCTTCTTCTAAATCCAGGACCCTGTTTTCTAAAGGTCAAGTCTATTCTCTCACTATTTCCAAACATTTAAAAATTAATTGACTGTTTTTATGGCAATGACCTCCCCTTTTTATACTAAAAGAATTAAAATTAGGTATCAAAAATTTCTCTTAATTATAAAAGTCATTCTTTGAATTCAAAATTAAAACATTTTCAGAGTGTATGGATTATGGGTCTTTCTTTTGTTCTTACTATTTTTTATTTACAGGATTAAATGTATTTGTATAATAACACTCAAGTCTTTTAATTGTGGAGTAACAGAGTTAATAAAAAAGTAAAATATTTCTTATCCCTTCAAATAATGGTCAGAATAATACTGAATGTGTTTTCTCTTTTTGTCTTTGTTTTTTCTTTTCTTTTTTCTTTTTGGCACACTGGATGTGAGATTTATTTCTTTTTGTCTTTGTTTTGGTCACAGACAAAAAAGTTTACCGATGGTGACAATAAGTAAAAGATGAGATCTCCCATTTTTTGTTCTGTTCAAATTAATACTAACCAGTAAGCATTTATTAAACTTAACCGAATTAAAGTTGGTGCATTTGAAAGCATTCCTGAGAAAACAAGTGTACTGATTTCCACAGCACATGATAAAGCTGTGATTTAGTGTTAGGCAGTAGGTTTCAACCTGGTATTAGTTCAGAAAGAATCCAGTACTAGAGAACAAAGGCGGATAAGGAAAGCCAAGATGATATTTTGAACAACCCAAATGCTTTGTGATTTGAGATCTTCTATGGGGTAGAAGGACATGAAGTGTAAAGGTAGTGGAAAGTAAAAAATTCTGATATTGTTTATCCTACACACTGCTTCATTTTTCCCCCAAATGGCAAACTAACAAAAACAGGAAATGAAAAGCACAATTAGTAGTAATGGCTACTGCTACTAGAAACATGGATGGCTCCAGGAAACATTTCAAACCTTCAGAGGTGATAATCACGGTCTGCTGTTAAGACTCCCCTTCCTAGCCTCTTGCTGTAAGCCCCACTCGCTCCCTCTATCTCTAATTTTCTGAAATACTAGAGGAAGCAGCATAGGTGGCACTGCCTGAGACAGGGGAGGTTGGATGGTTCAAATATTCCATAAGCACTATGGTCTTTGGTGCTAAGTATCAGCTTTTCTGAGTTCAGAGGAGCATTTAACAATAAAATCAGTGCAGAAGGAATGTACATACTTGGGTTACCTTCACAGTTCTGTAGGTCTCATCACGTATATTTAAATGTAGCATAATCATAGTATTTTAGTTAGGGTAGCTATTGCTGTTATGAAACACCATGACCCAAAGCCACTTGGATATGAAAGAGTTTATTTTTCTCACAATTCCATATAGCAGTTTATCATCAAAAACAGTGAAAGCAGGAACTCAAATAAGGCAGGAACCTTGAGGTAGAAGCTGATGCAGAGGCCATGGAATGGTGCTACTCACTGACTTGCTCAACCTTCTTGCTTCTTTAATCTTTCTTTTTATTTTAAATATTTTTTTTGTTGATTCATTGGGAATTTCACATCATGAACCCAAATCCCACTCATTTCTCAATCCCTCCATATCTACCTTTCACTCTTACAATGTCCTTCTTCAAAAGAAAATAAAAATAATTATTTAAAAAACAAAACCTACTTTGCTCTTCCATCTTTACTGCCTTTCCATTCCTTTTCATTCTTCTTAGTGACACTGGAACTGCAATGTGTCATGAAGTATATCCTTTTCATCAAACAGCGTTACTTGAAGATGTTCACTGTAGTGAACTGCTTCAAGGCCACTGGCTGTGGATACACTCTCAGTGCTGGACTCTTATCAAAACTCTTCTACAATATCCTGCTGTTGCCTGAGTCATGGAGATCCTGTAGCTATGGCTCCACAGGACCAAATGCTTCATCAGCTTGAGCAGGTCATGGCGTAAATGTTGGGGTGAACCAATTCAAAGCAATGGATGTGGGTCTGACTGGTAGCTGAGTTGGTAAGTCCTGGCCTCTGCTGGGACTGCCCCCCTCAGGCAGGTGCAGAGCCAACTGTCCCATGAAGAGCAGGGCTAGCTATCCCAGGGAGGTACAGGAACAGTTTTCCCAGGGCCAGCAAAGAGCAGAGCCTTCTTAGCACAGCCCTCAGATTTCAACATGCATTCTTTGCATGGTTCCATCTTGTAATTTAGGGCCCATACTCAACAGAGACCCCAGCTATAGCAGAACCAAGGACCCAGATATGGCCCTCAGCAGTAGCTTGGGCTGGATGTCACCACTGTTCCTGGTAGCAGTGAAAACCATTCAAATCAGTATGACCTGGTGACAGAATGGCCCTGAAACTCTAACATGGCCTCACTTCCATGACCCTGGGCATCTGCACTTCAGCCTGCTTTCTTATGGAATCCAGGAATACCATCTCCCAAATTGCATCACCCTCAATAGCCTGGGCTTTTCCTGTTGGTCACTAAGAAAATGCCTTATAGCCAGAATTTACGGAAGCATGTTCTCAATTGAAGCACCCTCCTCTCTGGTGACTTTAACTTGTGTCAAGCTGACATGAATCTAGTACATGTAGTTTCCACACATTGTCTATTTCTGAATCTCAAATTACATTAGAGATTCTTACATTATTGTTAATAAAAGGATGATACCATGGAAACATTGCTGGCTCTGGATAAGGTAGTGAAATGATATTAATTATACTTCTGATTTTTTTTATAAGAACAATTTTTTGAACTTAGGAAAATGTTAGTCATAGTGGAGGTGAAGGCTACTTAGTAGAACTAAAGGAATTAAAAGAACTGTCAATTTCATGAGCTTTTATAAAACCTGTGTTGGCAATTTGGAATAATTCTCAGGCTTATTAACTATGCCTTTTCTCTGTCTTAAAGAATACTCACTCATAGGTCATAAAGCAAAGAAAGCCAGCCTACAAATCACAATCCCAGAGAACTTAGACAACAATGATTACACTAAGAGAGACTTAGATAGATCTAATATACATGGGAAGTAGAGAAAGGCAAGATCTCCTGAGTAAATTGGGAGCATGGGGACCTTGGGAGAGGGCTGAAGGTGGGGAGGGGAGAGGCAAGGAGGGGAGCAAAGAAAAATGTAGAGCTTAATAAAAATAAAAAAATCGGAATATAAAAAGAACCTGAATGTGTTGAGACAATTGCAGAGGAATAAAGGAACTTTGTTGAAAGGAAAAAAAAAATCGTTGTCTATCTGTCTCTCACTTCCTCTTTCCTTCTTTCCCCCCCTCCAGGTTGGAAATAATGCAAGAGTAGCCATGACTGTCTTCAACTCATTACAATAATCTAAAGATTAACATTAATAATAGAAGTTTTTAATGTAAGCAAAGTTGATCAAATAACACAGAGGACTTCTGAGGCCTCTTTCCCATAAGCATGATGTGTGGTTGGCTGTGTCTTCAATATCCCATTAAGATGCTTGTTGTATCTTGGGGTAACTCTAACCAAGGAAGTGAAAGATCTATTTGACAAGAACTTTAAGTCTTTGAAGAAAGAAATTGAAGAGGATACCAGAAAATGGAAGGATCTCCCTTGCTCTTGGATTGGGAGGATCAACATAGTAAAAATGGCAATTCTACCAAAGGCAATTTATAGATTCAATGCAATCCTCATCAAGGTCCCATCAAAATTCTTCACAGATCTGGAGAAGACAATAATCAACTTTATATGAAAAAAAAACAAAAAACCCAGGATAGCCAAAACAATCTTATACAATAAAGGAACTTCTGGAGGCATTACCATCCCTGACTTCAAACTCTATCACAGAGCTACAGTATTGAAAACAGCTTGGTATGGGCATAAAAACAGAGAAGTCAACCAATGGAATCGAAGAGAAGACCTGGATTTTAACCCTCAATCCTATGAACACCTGATTTTTGATAAAGGAGATAAAAGTATACAATGGAAGAAAGAAATCATCTTCAACAAATGGAGCTGGCACAACTGGATGTCAACCTGTAAAAGAATGAAAATAGATCCATATCTATCACCATGCACAAAACTCAAGTCCAAATGGATCAAAGACCTCAATATCAATTTGAACACACTGAACCTGATAGAAGAGAAAGTGGGAAGTACCCTACAACATATGGGCACAGGAGATCACTTCCTATGTATAACCCCAGCAGCACAGACCTTAAGGGCAACATTGAATAAGTGGGACCTCCTGAAACTGAGAAGCTTCTGCAGAGCAAAGGACACTGTCACTAAGACAAAAGGCAACCCACTGACTGGGAGAAGATCTTCACCAACCCTGCAACAGATAAAGGTCTGATCTCCAAAATATATAAAGAAATCAAGAAACTAGACTTTAAAATGCTAATTAACCAAATTAAAAAATGGGGCACTGAACTGAACAGAGAATTTTCAACAGAAGAAGTTTGAATGGCCAAACAATGGTCATGCTCAACCTTCTTAGCAATCAGGGAAATGCAAATCAAAACAACTTTGAGATACCATCTTACACCTGTCAGAATGGCCAAAATTAAAAACACCAATGATAGCCTTTGCTGGAGAGGTTGTGGAGTAAGGGGCACACTCATCCATTGCTGGTGGGAATGCAAACTTGTGCAACCACTTTGGAAAGCAATATGGCGGTTTCTCAGGAAATTCTGGATCAACCTACCCCTGGACCCAGTAATACCACTCTTGGGAATATACCCAAGAGATGCCCTATCATATTACAAAAGCATTTGTTCAACTATGTTCATAGCAGCATTATTTGTAATAGCCAGAACCTGGAAACAACCTAGATGCCCTTCAATGGAAGAATGGATGAAGAAAGTGTGGAATATATACATATTAGAGTACTACTCAGGGGTAAAAAAATGATATCTTGAATTTTGCATGCAAATGGATGGAAATAGAAAACACTTTACTGAGTGAGATAACCCAGATCCAAAAAGATGAACATGGGATGTACTCTCTCATAATTGGTTTCTAGCCATAATAAAGGACATTGAACCTATAATTTGTGATCCTAGAGAAGCTAAATAAGAAGGTAAACCCAAAGAAAAACATATAATTATCCTTTTGGATATTGGAAGTATACAAGATTGCCGGGCAAAAATTGGGATCTTGGGGGTGGGGTGGGATGGAGGTTAGGGGAGATGGGGAAAGAAAAGTGAGAAGGGGAGGATGGGGGGAACTTGGGGGAATGGGATGGTTGGTATAAAGAAAGGTTGGATATGGGAGCAGGGAAGGATATATCTTAATTAAGGGAGTCTTCTTAGGGTTGGCAAGAGGCTTGATCCTAGAAGGGCTCCCAGGTGTCCAGGGAGATGCCCCCAGTTAGTTCCTTGGGCAGCTGAGAAGAGGGAACCTAAAATGGCCCTATCCTATAGCCATACTGATGAATATCTTGCATATCACCATAGAACCTTCATCTGGCAATGGATGGAGATAGAGACAGAGACCTACATTGGAGCACCGGACTTAGCTCCCAAGGTCCAAATGAGGAGCAGAAGGAGGGAGAACATGAGCAAGGAAGTCAGGACCGTGAGGGGTGTACCCACCCACTGAGACAGTGGGGCTGATCTATTGGGAGCTCACCAAGGCCAGTTGGACTGGGACTGAGGAAGCATGGGATAAAACTGGACTCTCTGATCATGGCGGACAACGAGGGCTGATGAGAAGCCAAGAACAATGGCACTGTGTTTTGATCCTACTGCATGAACTGGCTTTGTGGGAGCCTAACACATCTGGATGCTCACCTTCTTAGACCTGGATGGAGGGGGGAGGACCTTGGACTTCCCACAGGGCAGGGAACCCTGACAGCTCTTTGGACTGAAAAGGGAGGGGGAGAGGAGTGGGGAGAGGGGGAGAGAAATGGGAGGCTGGGAGGAGGCAGAAATTTTTTTCAATAAAAATAAATAAATAAAAAGATGCTTGTTGGTTCCAACAGAACTCAATTGCATTTGTTTTCTTTCACGGTGTTCATGTCCTCTTAACAGCCCTGGTATTATTAGCTCCAACACAAAATACAATGTGTTTCCTCATTTGCACACATTCACAGACCTGTGCACATACAACTTGTACATATGGTATATTTGCACACACCATTCACTTATGAAGCACCAGATAGTATAGAAGGCTTTGAGAAGAAAAACATGTGATTTATATCTGAGAAAATTAAGTCATTTATGCTTAACTTTGAATTGTTGAATATCCTTTGTTACATCCTCTAATTTATTCAACTATTTCTGATTGATAAATTCCTGTCTCTCTGCCTTCATTTTTGTTTTTGGTTATTTTATTCTTTTAAATTTCTGATGCCTTCACAGCTAAGCTCGTTTTGATGCTAGTCTTCTGTCTGTTTCTTTTATCAAAGTTTTGCTTTTCAATCCTACTAATTTGTAAAGTACATTACCAAATTATTATTTTCTCTATGAAATTCTATCATCAACCATATTAAAGACATTGTTTTGCTCATTCTGCTAGTTAAAATAAGATGGATATATCTGCATATTGAGATGATTAAATGTAAAATAAATGAGATAACATAAATACCAGTTTGAACAGATCTCTAGAAGAAATGCCTAATTTGTTCAGCAGCACACACAATATATGTATATGTGTATATGTATGTATATGTATAATATGTATGTATAGGACAGTTTGTTCTAGAAATAAAAAATCATCTGCTTCTCATGGGGTATACATTATAGCAGAAGACAATGAATACATAGCTAAATAATAAATAGGGCATAACAGGTGGTGATATGCTATGAGAAGAATAAACAGAACAGATGACATAATGGGCAAATAAACTGATACTTCATGAAGGGCAAAAGTGAAGGTATGAGCTATTAAGCTCTGACAGTATCTGAGGGAAGTGGAAATGACAAATGCCCAAGGCAGCACTATAAAGGTATTTTCAAAGAACAGCTAAGTCAGAGTAAGGTAAACTCAAAGATACCCCATCTTCAGAGAGGGCCTTGTAGGAAAGAAGATTTTAGTTTTTATTCCCTATGAAATAAAAACCCATTCAAATATTTATGAGTGTTTTATTATGACTTTTGCTATGACATTGCTGCTTTGTAGAGACAAGACTGAAGTTCTCAATAGTAAAATAAACATTAAATAGGCCAGAAAGATGCTGGTGACATAGACAAAGTTAATGTGAGTAAAGTTTGAAAAATTACAAAAAAATTGCTAAAATTTGAGGAAAGATACACTGGAAGGATAAAATTTTTATTTATTTCAGGAGAAACATATTTGTGGAAGAAAACTAAGAATTTTTGAATTTCAGAGCATTGGACCTCTATAAGGATATTTCAAAGTGCTTTCCACATTGAGGAGATTAGGTATATTTGGAAATCATCATCATGATATAGATCATAATATAGATGGTATTTGAAACCATAGACTGTATGATTCCAAGCACATAAGAGATTTATGTATGACTCATGGTGAACTCATGATCCATCATCACACAGAATAGTAACATGGTAAACATTTAGAAAATCTTTTTGATTTTAACTCTGGCTTGTCCCATTTTGTACGAGAAACTCCCAAGTAGATTAATAGTCCCTACCTTGCAGTATCCATTTTCTAGGATACTCAGAAGTATTAATGGTGATGGGAAAATGGTGACTTAGAGTTTGGTTCACAAAAGAAGATGAGCTGATGGTTTGTAGAAGAGGTCTTTGAACAGAAAAGGGCTAATTTTGTATGACAAGACCCAAGGGATATAATCATTGAAAGGAATGGTTGAATTTGAGAAAAAGTATAATTAGTAATCAATGGTTTTCTGTAGAAGTAAAAGAAAGCTAGTTCAAATTGCATGAAGGACTGTCAGAGTACAGAACAACTTTTCAATGATTCGATTAAGTTTATAGAATAATGAGTCATTGGATAAATGCAATTTAATTTCTTCATTTCTTTTTTTTTTTTTTTTTTTTTGGTTTTTCGAGACAGGGTTTCTCTGTGGCTTTGGAGCCTGTCCTGGAACTAGCTCTGTAGACCAGGCTGGTCTCGAACTCACAGAGATCCGCCTACCTCTGCCTCCCAAGTGCTGGGATTAAAGGCGTGCGCCACCATCGCCCGGCTAATTTCTTCATTTCTAAACAAAACTTCCTTCCCCCTTTATTTCTTTCACTGCCATAGGTAATTCTTGTGTAAATACCATTGATTACAAGTAGAAATGAACATTTATGTTTTGCCTAATTCTATTTCCTAAACACTAACAGTTGGAATTACCACATAATACCAAAATCACCACTGTACTTTCAAGTGTACTATGTTTGCTTAAAACACTGTATTTTGGCTTGTGTTACAATTATATCCTAATCAACAACACAACTAGTTTATAATTGGCCATACTGAAACATTTGTCACAGCATGTGGAGTTACCATCAGATTCTGATTTGTCTGTCTCCTCTATTGAGAATTGAGTTCTTGTCACTGTCCTATAAATATTATTCTTCAATAGCCTTTAATTTGTGGGAATTATAATTAGAGAAGTAGGAAAATACAACATGAAATAGTTGATTGGCTAGACTTTCAGATGTACCAAGTTGTAGTATAGTTAAGAAAATTATATGATAGAAAATTGATATTATTGGTATTATTTAAAATTTTGAAGCATCATCAATGTAAAATTTTATGTTTTCTTTAAAAGCTTTATTTCTTTACAGTTTTTAAAAGAACGGCTTTTAATCCTTTCAAATATTTTAGTCTTCTCTGAGTTATTATCTTCAGTGCTAAGCATATTTGAGTGGAAAAATCTGTTCTTTAAAAGGGGTCAGGCTCAAAGACTGAGAAGTAAACTGAGAAGTTAAAGTAAAACAATTAACTGTAATAAATGCAGTATAGAGAGTAATAAAAATTAAGTAGAAAATGAATTAGTAGGTTGCTAGAATGAAGTCAAATTGCAGTAGCTTAAACAAATAGAAGTATATTCTCAGTTCCTCAATAGTCTATTCAACAGTTGCTGATAACTTGCTCCAAGAGTTGGTGGCCCAGGCTCCTTCCATCCCATTGCTTTGACAATATCATCTGTTGCATCTAGTTTTATGGTATCAGAAGTGAAGTCAAACTTCTTGACTTCTCTTGACTTCATAATGACTATGATCCAATGAGCAGGCAGTAAGAAGGGAAAGAGTCATCTTTTATATAACCTGAAAGTAACATATTTTACTTGTGATCACATACCATTGGTCAAAACTTGTTACACTAGGGAGACTTAAGAGATGTAATCTTCAGAGGCATTGTTAGGTGCGCAGCTCAACTTAAAGGAGAAAAGAGCCTCCACCATTCTGAATAAATCAGAGATTCAACATGAATTTACAAGAAAGTAAGCAGTGAGTTGAGTCTTATTTCAAGAATACGAAGTTGAATTTAAATAGTTTATTTTACTACTGAAAAGTAGTTACCCTCACAAATCAATCTAATACTTACAACAGCCTGATTAATAAATCATAACAGACCTGATTATTTTTATTCTCTTTCTTTCTTTCTTTCTTTCTTTCTTTCTTTCTTTCTTTCTTTCTTTCTTTCTTTCTTTCTTTCTTCTTTCACTTTCACCTCCCTTTACTTCCTCCTCCCCACTGACCCAGATCAACCCCTCCTCCATTTCCCTTCTGGAAAGGACAGTCCTCCCAGTTATATCCAAAAAACACAGCATAACAAGATACACTAAGACTAAGCACAAAATCTCATATCAAGGCTAGGCAAGGCAACCCAGTAGTAGGAAAAGGGTTTCAAGAGAAGAGAGAAGTCTGAGACACCCCATTCCCACTGAGAGGAGTCCCACAACAACACCAAGTTAACAACTATAACATTTATGCAGACTACCTAACACAGACCCACACAAGTTCCGTGATTGTAGCTTCAGTCTCTGTGAGGCACTTGAGTTCTACTTATTTGATGTCTGTGGGCACTGTTCTCCTGGTGTCCTTAACCTCTGTGGCTCCTAATATTCTTCCTCCCTTTTCCAAGGGAGAGATTTAATGGAGATCTCTAATTTGGGCTTTCTCTACCTAATGATTGACTGGTGTCTTTGCACCTGCTTCCATAAGCTGGGGTTTATGGAAGCCTCTCTGATGACGATTGGACTAGGAACCAATCTACAAGTATATAAGAATATCATTAGGAATAATTTTACTGATTCTTTTCTATCATAGGTTTTGGACCATTCAATTAAGCTTCCAGTTCTGGTCATCCAGGCAGTATCAGACATGAACTTGCTGTCTTGGCATGGGCCTCAAATTAAACTGGTCATTGATTGGCCACTCCCATGAGTTCTGCACATCCATTGCCCCAGCATATCTTGCAGGTGGGGTAGACTGTAGACCAAAATTTTGTGGCTGGGTCACTTGTTGTTCCAGTTCCACAGTTGGAAGCCTTGCCTGGTTACAGATAATGACTGTGTGTAAATGTATGTACACTTACTGTTAAATGTTTTAAGTTCATTATATCTCATTCCAGACTAAGAAAACAATAAGTCTCTTATTTTAAATTGGTATGTACTTTTAAGTCTCTTACAAAAAATCTGTATATGTAATTAAACTGTTCTCCACTATTGTCAGTTCTACCATTAAGCTTCTATTACAAGCAGTTTTCTCTTCATTGTCTTTTACAAGTATAAATCTTACCTGTAAAGTTGAGAGCCAGTACAGTCAAGCTTGGACTCAGCTATCCAGGCAGATTCTATACTGTACTTATAACTTATCTATTCCCAATAAATAGCCTTCCACTGCTCAGAGATCTGGGGAATATGACATTTAAATGTTTAATTATTAAAAGACTTTTTATAACAAAGACAGGTTGGCTCCTAGCAGCACTCTATTTCCTCTAAAGAGGACAGAAGTCAGATGGGCACAGAACAATGTCCATCCACAATTCGCTTCATTAACAGCCAAGTGCTGACCACCTTTCATCTAAACTGAAGATCTCCAGATGTGGACAGAATCACTAGAATCAACAGCTTATCTGCTCAGGTCAAGGTAGGCTTATCTTCCTCCAGGTTTCTAACCTACAAGATATTCTAGAGTCCAGAAGACCCTATGCTAAACAGCAAAAGGCAAATATGACCCTCAATGACCATAGAGGACACAGAGGTGGGGTTCTAGGTAGACAACCAGGTAAGTTCTCTGTCATTTTTAAATCAATAACTCAAGTAAAATTTTATTCTTCTCAAAGGTCTCTGATGCAATTTGATAGCTGAGAGGTTTTGTGAGTTTAAAAGGACAGCCTTACTAAACAAACTACAGTAACATACAAAATCAAGTTATTAAGGTGTGTATTTGAAAGTTATAAAGATGTTAGAACAAATACAAGTTATCAAATTTTTCTTTCACTCTGCCTTTTATAGTCTTAATTTGACATTAAGACTATATCTTAATAAAGATATTAAGATACCTTTAATTATGCAAAAAATATGTCATAGTCATTCTATTATAAATATGTTGCTGTTTAAAACTTAATGTTTTCACAAACTCAAAATTCTTGTGAGTTCTAGGGAGTCAAATCAAAGGATCTACCTTAAACAGGTTAGATACACCCTTCTCAATTCCCTGGTCCTGAAAATTTTTTCTTCCTAAACTTAACTTTGTCCTCTGTTCTGCCAACACCTTGCCAGGTCCAAGAGACACTGGACAGTTCCATACCGCAAACCCTGGACAGGAGTAAAGCAACCAGCTACCCCAGGGTGTGACCAGCATCCAGCTTTCTCAGCTCCCCGCCCCCAAGACGATGCCCACAAATAAGCAGGAAGCAGTCTTGAGAATCTGCCATTCCAATTTCTTTAACCTGTTGTGCCTAACTTCCCGCCTTTTTATTATAAGAACAAGATGGAAATGCTATGATCTGCTGGTCTGTCCTGTCACATGGGTACCCTGTCCATTTCAGAGACAAGCCCCGTTCACTCCCAACCTCCCCCGCCTTCTGCCAAGGCAAGTGGATCTCCAGCCTCTTTCAGCCTGTGCTCTTCTTCTTCCAGTCCCTCTGCTGAACAGGTAACTTCTGCTATTTCTCTCCCCTCCCTCTCTCTCTAATCCTCTCTCACCCCCTTCTCTTTCCCTCTTTCTCTTCTTCTCCCTTCTCCCCTTTTCCCTCCCCCTTTCCTCCATAACCCACTACATATACTCTATACCCAAACTCTTGCCGCATGGCGCACCTGTCTGTCTCCCAACCCCTGCTGCTCCGCCAAGCCTTGAGTGACGCGCTGCTACTCCACCAAGGTCTTGGGTGACCTGCCATGGCCCCTCATGGGACCGCTGCCCTTCATGAGACCAGCCTTCTCCCTCCAGATCATATCTTTAAAAAAGAATAACATGGATAACTTGCTTAGCCTTGTTGCAGCGAGGAGTGGGCCTGCCTCAACTTGGTATGCCAGATTTTATTGATGCCCCAAGGGAGGACTTGACCCCTCTAAGGAGTGGATAAGAGTGGAATAGGGGAGGTAAGGGGTAGGAGAAGGGGACAACATTTTAAACAAAAAAATGGGAAAAAGGCATGTGCCACAACCACCTAAACTAAATCTAAAATTTCTAAAATTGTGATAATAAAAGCATTTTATACAAAAAATGGGAAATTCTTGAAACTTTTTTTGTGCATCCATGTCGTAGTGACAAAAACAAAGCAGAATAAGCAGTAGGACCTATATTTTGCAATTTAGCAATCAATTTAGTTTTTATTTGGAAATATTAAAATTTAGCTTAATTAAAAAATACTCCCCAGGTAAGTTAGCTGAGTGATTGCTTATATTGACAAATTTAAAAAAATTAATAACCCACAAATTTGTACTTTTACCCAAATACAGTTCTCATGAGTTCTTTTCAGTTATAACAGTGATGGCTTAGCTCTTTTTTTCTCTCTCTAATATTGCTAACTTCACTTACATTTACTGAGTGATATCGGTATTTTAAAAATGTGAACTTATCTTGCTATCCCATTGCTGTGAAATGCTCTTGCGACTTTACTTTCATGGGGAAAAATTTAGATCCCCACCAGTCTTACCAACAAAAGATTTCTGCTTATGCCCTTTGAAGCATTTCTGTAACTTTTCTTTAAATCATAAATGGTAGAATCTTTAAAGTAAAAACAGTGTGTGAATTAGACATCGGCACTTTAATTCTCTATAGACTCTTATGTATCTTATGCTTGATTTAATTGCTTAATTGTTGACGTTTCAAGAATGCAAAAAAAAATGTTTACACACACAGAGGGGGGAGAAGGAGAAGAGAGAGAGCACTGAAGATAGGGAGAAAAAGAAAGAGAATGTGAAAAGAGGTGAAAGAAAAAGAGCAAGAAGAAAAGAGGGAATGAGAAAAGAGAAGGAGGAATTGGTCAAATTTTCTATGTGGAAATAGTCAACAAAAGCGTGTACTCCAGGATCTCCATTATATAAACACGGTATACAAACCAGGTACTTAATGCTCTCTGCAGCCTGTTTATCCTGACTCTCCTTGAGACCAGTCCACTCACAACTACTTTTCTTCACCATTCAGGACACAGCTCAACTGCTACATGCTCCAAGAGTCCCTCCTTTACACACATGAAAACCATCTTTGGTTCCCTGTCACAAATGCCCTTTGGAGTCACTCTGATTTTCTTTATTGCCTTCATTTCTTTGTGATAACATCCTGCCTATTGTTCAATTGCCGATGTTGATAATTTTTCCCATCTACATTGTAAGCTGCTTTCATTATTTCTTTTGACATCACTGTGTCCTCAGGGACTCTAACGCTGCCTAAAACCCAGAGGTGCTCAGAGAAGAAATATTGAATAACTACTGGGATAATGCTAAACTATTATTGCTGTCAACGTCTCAGGTAGAATATGCAGAGCTTGTACAAAGTTAGAGAATAAGGTATCTTTTAAACAAGTAATACTGGAAGTTCTTCACAAAACATACCATTTTGTGCCTCACTTCACCAAATGAGAATAAAAGGACTTTTAAATTGTGATGCCCAAATAAAAGGAAAGAAAAACCACTTTTAAAATAAAATTAAATGGAAAGAAAAAGAACACTAAAGAAAAGTGAGATGGCTGGGCGATGGTGGCGCACGCCTTTAATCCCAGCACTCGGGAGGCAGAGGCAGGCAGATCTCTGTGAGTTCGAGACCAGCCTGGTCTACAGAGCTAGTTCCAGGACAGGCTCCAAAACCACAGAGAAACCCTGTCTCGAAAAACAAACAAACAAACAAACAAACAAAAAAGAAAAAGAAAAGTGAGATGATATCACTGAAATGGTTATATAGCTGAAAGGTACAATTTAAGGAAACTAAAGAACAGCAAATAAAATGTGTATTCAATCAAAATGGAAAACATGATGATTTGATGTAAATATACATTGTGTAACAATTATCCTAACCAAATTAATTGCTATACCAATCACCACCACACATATTATAGGCTGGATTCATTTCAAAGAAAGCAAGTAGAAATGCAGAGTAATACACCTGGACTGTCAAGGTTGTCCAAGGAATTACATGGAAATTACTTTATTTCTGGTTCTGAAAGATACTCAGTGGGGCTTTTGTGTTCTTCTTCTTTACAGCTAGACTGCCTGAGAAAGGACAGATCCAATAGTTTATTTATTTTGGAATCACTCTGGAAGAGGAAAAGCTCTAGAGACAGTACAAGCATTCATGGTTGACAAGAATTGCTGTGTTGTGAAAAGGGATGAAGAAAGAAAACACAGGAGAATTTAGGGAGCAGTGAAATCATCTCACATAAACTATATTTGTATATTGTATATCATACATGCTGCTACACATTTGTGGACAACCACAGCAAGCTTAACACTAAGACTGAATCCTTTTAAGAACCATGAGTACTGGATGACTATGCTGTATCCATTAGGTTCACTAAGTATAATTGCTACGTCACTCTGGTGACAGGTGTTGGTAAGGAATGTTAGGTATGGGTAGACAAAAGAGTGCACTGGAAATCTATGTGCTCACCTCTAATTTTGCATGATCCTCAAAGTGCTCTAAAACTGACTTAAAAGCAGTATTCAATAAAGAATCACATATATGTAGGGTTTTTCAATGGAAGAAGCTAAGTACATTGCACACAAGTGTATAATTTTAGCCGCTCTTCTGAGTCTGTAGATATTTCAAAATAAAAGTTTAAAAATCCTTAGTATCCATATTAAAAAACAGATTCTTCATAATAAATTTTGTTGCATTCCAAACAGATACAATAAGTGTATACTGTTCTCACAGCACTTTCATGCTTTCATTTAAGTCAAAATCTGTACAGAAATCCCTGCCTGCAGTGCCTAGGTAGGTATGTCTGCATTATTTGGAAGTACTGATCATGGTACTAGAGAATAGTCCCGAATATTCTGATTCAGTGGTGGATACAAGACAGTGGTTTCTGCTGCTTTATTTCTCCAACATGAAATTGCCACTTAGCCTTCATGAAGATTTTAATGAAAAAAATTAAGAACATAATCAAATAGTCTGCAAACAACCCAGCAAACTAGTTGAATGTAATGGCCTGTGGTAGATCGACTATGTTAGCCTCACATAAGACAAATAAATAGAATTATTTCTACACTCCCATGAGAGGTTGATTGAATGGGTAATTGTAACAAAATTATTCTTCTACCCCATTGACTTTTAACTTGTGTCTAGTCTTAGCTCCTGAGATACAAAACAAAACATTTTTTATGCAAAAATGGAAAGCAAGCATATAACAATTTTACTTACTTCAATTAAAGTTGAGACTGAAATGATATAGACTGCATAATTATCTAAGATGTTTCTGAAGAAAGAAATAGAGAAAACTTATAGGAGATTAATCAGTTTTGTTTATTTTGACTGCGCTTCCCTTTAGAAATATTTGGTGCAATTTTCTTGGTAGAACTCACCCTCAAGCCTACATTCTAGTTTATCTTTCTTCCCATTACATTCTTGTCTTTAATGAAGAAAGTCCAAAAGGAAAGAAACAGTATCAAGTGGTTAAGTATATGCTCCACTCTAGTTACTCACCTCATAAAAATGATAAATATACCAAATACCAAAGAGTTGAATGGATAATGCCACACATACTATGAAACATATGTGGCTTTATCTATGTGAAAAGCAGAAGGATGAAGCTAAATATTCCCACCAGATAAATAATACATGGGAAGCTAGCAAATGAAAGCATCCTAAATATGCGTGAAACATACCCAATTAAATACATATTTACTTAAGAGCCCCCCACATAAATCCATGCTACAGGATTCACTAATATTCATGTAATATTGGTATGGAACACATTAAAGGGCATTTGGTCACACAAACATGCAAAGACTGTGGATGAGCACTAAATATCAGCTAATGTTGCCTTTTCACAGTGGAATGTGAATTGCCTCAAGAGAGGCAATTGTGTTAGAGTAGAAAGAGGTGACCAAAGGACTTGATATCTGTGCAAGACAACAAAATTATACACATCTTTTTCCTTGGAGTAAATAAGCAATAAATATAGCAACCTTGAAGCTTTTGTTAAAAACATATTTAGCAAAGACGAAAAGTCAAAATTAAGATAATGTTCCCGTCATTAAAAGAAACTTGGTTTTCTTTTTAATGCTACATTTGTAATTAAACTGAAAAATTCATTCACTCATGCATTCATTCATTCAACAACAGAAAAAAATGACAGAAATTCCTGGACTCCTGAGGAAAATAAAACATTTGATATGTATAGAATAGTAAGTAATTCAGGTGGAGAAAAATAGGCAGAGAGTAATGTGGAAAGTGGGTAATCAAAATAAGACTTCGAGTTATTGAGGTTGGGGAGACAAATAGAAGTTTAAACTGTCTAAACAGGGGCGGGCAGCAAATTCAACGTGAAATTATTTCCTGATGATGTCGGGAAAGGCGAACAGTCCGGTGGAATGGTGGAAAGGGGAGGTCATGAGGTGAAGGGGTAAGGCTAAGAGGCCTTGGGGATCCCTTGGCTCCTCCTTTGTCTTAGTGCCACAGTGTGTCTTAGTGCCACAGTGTGTCTTAGTGCCACTGTGTGTGTGTCTTAGTGCCACAGTATGTCTGTCTTAGTGACATGGTGCGTGTGTCTTAGTGTCTGTCAGTGCCACAGTGTGCCTTAGTGTCACAGTGTGCTTTGGTGTCACAGTGTGTCTTAGTGCCACAGTGTGTGTCTTAGTGCCACAGTGTGTCTTAGTGCCACTGTGTGTGTGTCTTAGTGTCACTGTGTGCGTGTCTTAGTGCCACTGTGTGTGTCTTAGTGCCACTGTGTGTGTGTCTTAGTGCCACAGTATGTCTGTCTTAGTGACATGGTGCGTGTGTCTTAGTGTCTGTCTTAGTGCCACAGTGTGCCTTAGTGCCACAGTGTGTCTTAGTGTCACAGTGTGCTTTAGTGTCACAGTGTGTGTCTTAGTGTCACAGTGTGTCTTAGTGTCACAGTGTGTGTGTTAGTGCCACAGTGTGTCTTAGTGTCACAGTGTGCCTTAGTGTCACAGTGTGTCTTAGTGCCACAGTGTGCCTTAGTGTCACAGTGTGTGTCTTAGTGTCACAGTGTGCCTTAGTGTCACAGTGTGTCTTAGTGTCACAGTGTGTGTCTTAGTGTCACAGTGTGCCTTAGTGTCACAGTGTGTGCCTTAGTGTCACAGTGTGTGTCTTAGTGTCACAGTGTGCCTTAGTGTCACAGTGTGTGCCTTAGTGTCACAGTGTGTGTCTTAGTGTCACAGTGTGTGCCTTAGTGTCACAGTGTGTGTCTTAGTGTCACAGTGTGTGTCTTAGTGTCACAGTGTGTGAATTAGTGTCACAGTGTGTGTCTTAGTGTCAGTGTGTGCCTTAGTGTCACAGTGTGCCTTAGTGTCAGTGTGTCTTAATGTCACAGTGTGCCTTAGTGTCAGTGTGTCTTAATGTCACAGTGTGCCTTAGTGTCAGTGTGTCTTAATGTCACAGTGTGCCTTAGTGTCAGTGTGTCTTAGTGTCACAGTGTGCCTTAGTGTCAGTGTGTCTTGGTGTCACAGTGTGCCTTAGTGTCAGTGTGTCTTGGTGTCACAATGTGTGTGTCTTAGTGTCACAGTGAATTTTAGTGCCACAGGATGTGGATAGGTTTCATCCCTTTCCTCTTGTGGTTTTGCATTTTAAAATAATATTTGCTTAACAGAAACACAACATATCATGTACAACATGTTTTAAAATACATATACATAGTGGATCTGCTAAATCAAACTGATAAATAGATGTACATCTCACATACTTAGCATTTTTTATAGTGTGGATAGCTAAAATCTACTCAATGATCTAAAATGAACTGCTGCTGTTGACTTTCCATAGTTTTGCAGTTTTCCTTACCTAGACAAGTGTTAACAGGCAGCACCCACATATACTGTGAATGGCACTTTTCTTCACCCAGACACATGCAGCAGATTTATTATTATGAGCTGAAATCTTAAAAAGATATTCTATACTTTATTAAAATTGTCTTTCTCTGCACTTCCACTCCCTCTGCTGGTTATGAAGGCTGAAAATTCCATGCTGTGTGAGTTTGCTTGTGGCTTCAGCTGGAACAGGACCATGGTTAAAGAGGTCATGTCTATTAAGCTCACACCTGAAAGAGAGCTCCAATCTCTGACCTGACCATGGTAGGGATGTGCATGCTGCTGGCTTTAGGACCAAGGATGTTTGTTTTCCTACTTTGCCTTTTCCTTGTCCCTCAGAGATCTGCAAACTTTCTCCCTGCTCTTATCAAGGGACTCCAGCAGATGAGCAGACTGAGATCCAAAGGTTTTGGTCCTGCCTCAGCTCCAGATCCATACATACCTTAGAACAGCAACAGGACCAGAAGTTTCATATGTGGCTAGAAGAAATGCTGCCACTCCATGCTATAAAGATGAATCTGCTCTGGTTAGAGAGCTTGAGCTATCAATGAAAGTAAAACCTCGGCACTCTTTTGTAAGCCTATAACAAGTTTATGGGTATAGCGGCTAAGAAAATTTCATTTCAAGGTCTTAGAAGTTAGAAAATGTCTGTTTTTTTTTTTTTTTTTTTTTTTAAATAGGATATCACAAGACTAAATTCTTGTGTTCCTTTGGTTCTTTAAATTTTTGTTTGTTTGATCCTATTCTGGTTTGTTTTTAATTATTATTGTTATGATGAAGATGATGATGATAGTATCTGTTTCTATCGTAATGGGGGGGGGAAAGGAAAGAAAGGGTGTGGATTTGTGTAGGTGGAAAGGAAAGGATCTGGGGGGAGTTGAAGGAGGAGAAATTATCAGAATATATCGCATGAAAAAAACTGTTTTCAATAAAAAATCAAGACTAAATTCTATCTTATGTTTGTTATGATTCAGGGTCAGAAGTTATCATTATTCCAAAATGATTTTAAAATGTACTTCTTTTAAAATGTAGCTTATTTTTACAAAACTAGATTTACTGAATCCCAAGGCCTTCCATGGTTTCTAACACCTTTCTTCTGTCAGGCTGTGGAAAGTCATCACCACACAGCACTTGCTTCATGTTTTTTATATGCTGGAGTCACTTGGGGTCCTATGCCAAGTCACACAAAAGAAACTTGGCAGTAGCTTGAGGAAAAATCCAGTAGCATGCTTAGTGACTTAGTGTTTACTTAGGTCAAGCATTTCCTCCTTTCTTTACATTCAGTGACTAACACCCTAGAAAAAAAGCAAATCCCTTTGATACACACCACCTTTCCCAGAAAAGCAACAGAGACAAGGCACCCCCTGTTAGGTGTGTGCTTATTCATAGCTCTGTTTGCTTTTGCAGAAGGGCTACAGGAAGGAGGTAGAGGGGCTTCTGCTGCTGTCCTCTGCCCTACACACGATGTAGGAGAGCATGTGCTGAGGAAGAGTGAAGCAAAGGAAAACACAAATCCTTGTCTCTACGGATGCTGCTGGCTATAGGACCAAAGTTTATTTTGTTGTTTTTTTTCTTTTTCCATACACTCCTTTCCCTGCTCTTTCCAAGAAATGTTCATTGAGGGGAGAATACTGCGTCTTATTGTATATAGAATATAGTTCTATCTTCTCAGTGACCAAGGTTTTAAGCATGGGATTCTGAATAAATATTTCTGAGTGAAAATATTGAAAAAATATATTATTTTAAGATCTTCCCAGCATATACAAAAATCTATAATTCTTTTTATTAATGATAATGACAATATTTATAATTATATTTACTAAATGTTTATAATGTCTTGGGTTTGTGCTAAACTTTACAAATGTCTTACCCTATACAACTCAATGAAATAGGATCAATAGGATCTTATCCTATGCCATACATGAGAAAACTACATCTTGAGCAATTAAATTATTTCCTAAATTGCCCAAGAACTCTACTTTAAACAATTTATAATATTTAGTTATTGTATTATGAAATTTCTTGGTCATATGGAACACTGATACTGAGAAGTGGGGGTCTCATTTTATTGTTCCTTAAGTTCTAAATTTTCTTTCCAAAGTAGATCAAGGGCCCAAACACCAAAGATTTAGGACTTTGCCCTGCTCCCTGTCTACATGTAACTTAGGACAGGTGCAGGGTCAGAACGCTCATGGGAACCAGGAAAAATGTAAAGTACAATCATTGCCATTGGGTGTGGGGCATGTACATGTGGTTCACATGACTGCTTGTACGAATGTTTGCTTGTTTGTAGGTGTGTGAATGAATGCACACATACTTGTGCCTGTAGTGGCTTATGTATGAAACTGGAAAGTGAAGTCAGGTATCTTCCCTGATTGCATTCTACTTTATTTGTTGAAGCAGTGTCTCTCACTGACCCCAGAGCTCATCAACTCTGGGTTATCTTGCTAGAGATCCTCAGCCTTCCAATTGCTGAGACAATAGGCACCAGTCTTCCACGCACAACTTGCACATTAGGTTTTGCAAAATAAAACTCTGGTCTCAGTGTTTCACTTTATCCACTGAACCATTTCCTTGTTTTCCAATGTCAAATCTTCACAACCGTGATAGTGATTAGGGAAAGCATAGTTTTGTTTTTACAGGTCTTCAAATACCTGGATAGACCTTGAAGAGCCTTTAATTAAGCATTCACTGGTTTATTACAAATGTCCTGCTGACAGATGCTGTTGCAGAGATGATCAGATTTCACAACTCCAATGACTGAATCATTACAAGTCAGGATACAAGGGATTGGTTAGTTACATATGGGATACACCAGTTTAGAACGGGGAACAACAAGTATCACTCGAGATTGTCCCCAACTGTCTTCACATAGAAGGGATTTTGGCAGGTGTAGGAGAGGAAATTTGAGAATAAAGTCAGGAGCAGATTGATCACGTTAGAGGGACACCATGAGAAAGGGTTATCCTGTGCGTAAAGAATAAAAAATGGCTCCACCAAACTAATAACTCTGTTCAGCATCCTTAGTGCCTGGGATTTATGTACATTTGAGAAAACTCCCAGGGTAGAGTTATAAAGTGGTGTAACAGATAACTCGATATTTTTTCTCCAGAAAGTCATACAACTAAAGACAAAATGTCTACTTAAAAGCATTGTAGGGAACTTTGGAATTTTTGGCCTAGTTGCAACTAGTTAATAAAATCATCCAGAATACTATTCTGAGGAGTAGTGTAGGTTAGTCCTTCACAATCTACTGGTTTAAAAAGTCCTATGTAAGAGCATGTGAAGATATCAGAGCAATTTCCACCCCAGCCCTGACTCCCCAGTAGGAAAACAGCAAACATACATACATCTTCTTTTTTTATTTTTTTTTATTTTTATTTTTTTTGTCCATTCAAAAATTTACACTTCCTCCTTTCCTCTCTTTCCCCTCGTGCTCCCCCACTCACCCTCCTCCTTCCTCCTCCCTCCTTAAGGGAAGTCCAAGGCCCTCCCCTCTACATCCAGGCCCAAGAAGCTTTGCATCCAAATATCCTAGAGTCCCAAAAAGCCAGTACATGCATTAGAAACAAGTCCCAGTGCCTTTATCAATGACTTCTCAGTCAGTCCCCATTGTCAACCACATTCAGAGAGTCTAGTTTGATCGCATGCTCATTCAGTACCAGTCCAGCTGGATTTGATGAGCTCCCATTAGAACAGGCACATTGTCTCAGTGGGTGGACCAACCCCTCGCGGTCCAGACTTCCTTGCTCATCTTCTCCCTCCTTCTGCTCTTCAACTGGACGTTGGGAGCTCAGTCCATTGCTCGGATGAGGGTCTCTGTCTCTATCTCCATCCATCGTTGGACGAAGATTCTATGGTGATATTAGAAATAATCATCAGTGTGATAGTGGGGCAAGACCAGTTCAGTTACCCTCTGCTCTGCTGCCCAAGGACATAGCTGGGGACATCCCCATGGACACCTGGGATCTTCCATAAAGCCAAGTCTCTTGCTAACCCTAAAATGGCTCCCTTAATGTAGATATCTTCTTCTCTGCTCTTATATCCGTCCTTCCAGCATCTCCACCCTTCCACTCCCCCAAGCTCTCTCCAGTCTTTCCTTTCTCCCTTCTCTCTCACCCTCTCCCCTTCCTCCAACCCCAGAATGGCCAAAATCAAAAACACCAATGATAGTCTATGCTGGAGAGGATGTGGAGTAACGGGAACACTCATCCATTGCTGGAGGGAATGCAAACTTGTGCAACTACTTTGGAAATCTGTGTGATGTTTCTCAGGAAATTGGGAATCAATCTACCTCAGGATCCAGCAATACCACTCTTGAGAATATACCCAAGAGATGTCCAATCATACTACAAAAGCATTTGTTCAACTATGTTCATAGCAGCATTATTTGTAATAGCCAGAACCTGGAAACAATCTAGATACCCCTCAATGCAAGAATGGATAAAGTGTGGAATATATACACATTAGAGTACTACTCAGTGGTAAAAAATAATGACATTTTGAATTTTGCACGCAAATTGATAGAAACAGAAAACACTATCCTGAGTGAGATAACCCAGACCCAAAAAGATGAATATGGTATGTACTCACTCATTAGTGGACTCTAACCATTTCAAGAGGTCCCATTTATTAATTGTTTCTCTTAGTGTCTGTGCTGCTGGGTTTATATTTAGGAAGTGGTCTCCTGTGCCAATGCCTTCAAGTGTACTCCCTACTTTCTCTTCTATAAAGTTCAGTGTAGCTGGCTTTATGTTGAGGTCTTTGATCCATTTGGACCTCAGTTTTGTGCATTGTGATAGATATGGGTCTGTTTTCATTTCTCTACATGCTGACATCCAATTATACCAACACCATTTGTTAAATATGCTTTCTTTTTTCCATTTGATATTTTTCACTTCTTTGTCAAACATCAGGTGTTTGGATTAATATCCGGGTCCTTGATTCATTTCCATTGGTCCTCCTGTCTGTTTTTATGCCTATACCAGGCATTTTCAGTACAGTAGCTTTGTAGTAGAGTTTGAAGTAAGGGATTTTGGTGCCTCCAGAAGTTCCTTTATTGTACAGGATTGTTTTCATTATCCCGGGATTTTTGCTCTTTTGAATGTCAGTGTGGCAATTCTCAGAAAATTAGGAAACAACCTTCCTCAAGACCCAGCAATACCACTTTTGGGTATATATCCAAAGGATACTCAATTGTTCCACAAAGACTTGTGCTCAATTATGTTCATAGCAGCATTGTTTGTCATAACCAGAAACTGAAAACAACCTAAATGCCCTTCAACCAAAAAATGGATAAGGAAAATGTGGTACATTTACACAATGGAGTATTACACAGCAGAAAAAAAATAACAACATCCTGAATTTTGCAAAAAAAATGGATGGAGATAGAAAACATCATTTCTAGTGAGGTAACCCAGATACAGAAAGACAATTATTGCATGTACTCATTCATAAGTGGTTTTCAAACATAATGCAAAGAAAACCATCCTACAAACCACAATCAGAGAACTTGGACATCAATGAGGACACTAACAGAGACTTATATAGATCTAATCAACATGGGAAGTAGAAAAAGACAAGATCTCCTGAGTAAATTGGCAGCATGGGGACCTTGGGAGAAGGTTGAGGGGGAGGGGAGTGGCAGGGAGGGGAGTAGAGAAAAATGTAGAGCTCAATAATAATAATGATAATAATAATAAAAGAATAACCTTTCATTAAGCCTCAGAGGTAGCAGAATAAAAAAGCTGCAGATTTTTATACATTTTATTTTTATTTGCTGAGAATTTTATGGAGTACTATACTTACATCATTTATTTCTCCCACTTCCTCCAGGTCCTCCTGTGTATTTTCCATCCCCACTGTTTCTTAAATTTATGGCCTCAAAAAAGTAATTTTTCTAGAAGTAATTTTAATCCAGTGATTGAAGTTCATTGAAGTCACAGTGTTCTAGAAGATACTGTTCTTGAATATTTAACCCAAGCATTAGTGCAATTTCCAAATTATTTGTTCCTATAAGCCTACTATATATCCATGACCTTGTAAACTACTCCAAATATATTTCCAGGTATTCTCTGGAAAGCTCAGAGTGTAACTTTGTTGTGTGATGATTATACATTCTTAAAAGAAAAAGACTATTTGCTATATACTTAGTGTCAAATTGCTAATATAGGTAATGAAAAGATTGCTGCAAGAATTTTTATCAGTACAAGTTCAATTTTCCTTAATAATTTCAATTAAAAGGCACACATCCATTTAACAGAAGAATACACCACTTTCATGACTCTTGAGCAAGTCAAAGGGCTTATCCATTTTCTTGACATTGTGTTTACTTAAATGAGTTTATCCAAAGGGAAAGAGCAAGGTTGCAGGCAGCTTAGAACAATGTTGTAATTGTCACTAATTAAGTGCTCTCAGCTGTGTCTATACTGGGGCAACTATTTACTTGTCTTGTACATACTCAGCTGTAGGGATATACACTGAAAATTCCTGCATTTATTACCTTTATAACTCTGGCAAGCAGTTCCCAGAGCTGACTGGGAGTTCAGCCAGCATCCAATCAGTCACGGAATGATCTGTGATTCTGTAGATCTTACTGGGTTCTAAAGTCCTACATTCACTACCATAGTATTACATACACATGAGAGTTCACTTTTGCCATCCTGAATAATATCCTTAATTTTTGCTTAAGTTTCTATGCTTTTTAGGAGGCAAAGAAAACTAGACCAATGTTTCTCTAACTCTGATGTGCATATGAATCTCCTGAACATTACATTAATTTCTAATTTGGATGTTGGAGGCTTGCAATGAGTCTGAAGTCTTCCCAGGAGTATATCCAAGTCTGTATCTTAAGTGTCAAGGGACTATCTGGTTTCTGGTGAGCCCACAACTCTGATGCTGTCTCTCTACTAGGACCTTTGCTTGTGAAAAAGGCTTTACAATAAGTCATATCCTAAGATAAGTCCAGGGATATTTTTGTTATCACACTATAATGTTATTTACATCAGTGAACTAGATAATGGGTAAGAGAATAAATTCAGCTGTTGAGCTATTTTATAACCTTTAAAATCTCACATGTGTACAATAAATATAGATGTAGGGATTAGATGCCTAGGTAGTATGTTTATGACCTTATCATGAAATACTAATTAACAAGAGCAAAAATAGATGATAGATGATAGATAGATAGATAGATAGATAGATAGATAGATAGATAGATAGATAGATGATAGATAGATAGATAGATAACATTTTCACTGTCACCACCAGTCCAGAACTTTGAAGTGTTATGTGAAATACTATTACTGTCATTTTGTTTTCATTTATATAAATCTGTTTGGGGGAATAGAATGAGATTCCAAATGTTTATTTGCAAACTGTTTTTGGGTTTTGTTTTGATGGCTTGATTTTCCACAATATATTTCAAAATTCTAGATGCTCACTTCAAAAACCCCACCTTTGTCTTGGCTATATCCTATTGCCAATTCCCAAGGGTCAATAAATCAAGTCGTACACTAAAAATCTTGCTTCTGGAGTATTTTTATTTAGTTCGGTTCTACATTAAGTTTTGTGAACAGCAGAAATAAATAGAAGGGGTTACTTTACAATCTACACTAAAAAAAATCAGCTTGACCGTTTCATATTTTTAGCATTTGTATGCCTTAATTGGCATACCTACTCAATTTTTGTTCATTTTATACCTATTGTTAAAGAAATATCATGAAAGATTTTAACAAAAAACAATTTATTTTCAATTTTCCTTTAAGGGAGTAAATACAAAATGAGAAAATATTTAAAAACTGTGGATTGTTTCAAAGCATAACACAAAGGATTGAAAAAGGCTTTATGTAGCTAATGCATTCATGATTGAGCTGTTTGTATATTAAATATGATGTTAGGATATAAATTAACTTAAGCTCTTGAAATTTATAGATGAATTCAAAAATGTAAATCTACTCAAAAAAGGCTATTTATCTCATTCGTTTGTATGGTAATTGATGGCTCATAATGAAATAATCTGATGCACAGAATCCAGCTAAATTAGCCTGTCAGTAATGTACTGTCTTGAAGAGACTTCACATTCTCATTAGAGCCTCTCTAATTTCTAAAACAAAATTAATGCAATTAGTGATCAAATCAATACATATTGATCATGAGTTTCTTCAATATGGCATGAAAATATCAGGTCAAAAAGAAAGGGCTTTTTAAGATCATAGATTTAATATAAAATACAGAAGTAGTGAAAAGAAAACTAGCTTTGTGCAATGTTCCAGTTAGTTATTATTCATATGTGGAAGTAATAGTTTCCTTGTTGTTCGGGTGATATTCATAATGATGTGCTAAAACCCCACCCCTTTCCTCCACCTCATCAGTATGGCATTCATTGTTCATATAGAATTTTCTCTCCATAAGTATCCAAAAGCACCTTCTCCCCTCCCTCATGGTCCAGAATTTCAGATGACTAATCACTCAAAAACAGTTCTCTCTTTTCAGATGCAAATGTAAGCAAGATTTCGAAGGAGGGTAAGTATTTCAGCCCCAGGACCCAGTACCTATCTTAGGAGGAGGGTGGTCTCTGGTTAAATATATGCAGGAAGGACTTGACGCCCAGAATGAAAATCAAAACGCATTTGTGGAAGTAAAGGGACTGCTGCTTTTCTACATACTAATCAGCTTATTTCTGTGTAAAATAAAATGAGACTTCTGTGAGACATGGAGGGGGGGGGTAGTGACAGGGGCACCTTGCCCCCAACTGAACCAACTATAAGGTGCGGTTCACCTGACCTCTACAGGTTCACAAGGACACTTATGATGGATTGTCTGAACTGCTCAAATCCTTGCTCTAAGAGTCAGCAGACCATGTATGTCTTGGAGACTTTTCTGTATAGACTCAGAAAGAATGTATCATTGTAACAGGCCAAGTCTGCCTTAGTCTAGGGAGAAGGGGGATCCAAGACAAGACTGTGAGGGGTGAGGCTGGGCAGTTTGTTGTCATCCCCAGCCAATTGGCCTCTGCATTTCAAGGAGAGTTAGGGTGGGAGCCCTGTTTCCTAACTCACTCAGGTCTGCATTTCAAGAGCTTTAATGCATGTGAATAGATTCCCTATCTGTCCCTGATGAATTGCAATTGCTTTTTTTAAAAAAGGAGTAATAAAGATTTTCTTGCAATTTCCACAACATGTGAACATAAATAAAGACTTGCATGGTGGGTAAATCTATAAACTGTTACTACACAAAAGAATAACAGTTGCAAAGGTAGGCTTCATTTTTTTTTTTTTTTTTTTTGGGTTCTGTTTAGGTGTGACTGCTCACACAGGTCTGTTTGAAAAGCAGACACTGTCCCCCAGTGCTGTTGTTGGCACTTCTGGTAAGCCAGCTTGGCATGGAATGCTATACCCAGAACCACAGATTTTAAAATTAAAGTATATTGTTAATGAAACAATAAATTTATATTTTCTGCCTGATTTTTAAATTATCTTAAGGGTTCAATACATATATTTTGAGATCTTTGTCTAATATGCTATTTCCCTAAGGTAATGTGATTTGAAAAAAGGATTCCATGAGTAAGTTTGAAGAAATGTTTCAACTCCTTCAGTTTGTGGGAAACTCACTGTGCACATTAGAGAAATCCTATACTAAAAAGGCCAACAGCATTGTTCTTTCAATTTTTTATTTGTTTGTTTGCTTCTCTTTTGAAACTGAGTTTCTCTGTGTAGCTTTGGAGCCTGTCCTGAAACTTGCTCTGTTGAGTAGGCTGGCCACAAACTCACTGAGATATGCCTGCCTCTTCCTCCTGAGTGCTGGGGATTTAAGGCATGCGACACTACCACCCGGCTCTTTCAAATTTTATTGCCTTATTTTTTCCTTTATTTTTGAGAATTTTGTCATTCCTGCCCTTCTCTTCCTCTTATTCTCCTTCTCTGCAGGAAGAAATCAAGGGCCACACAGAAAGAAGCTGAAGATCCTGCCTCGATCTGTACTTCCTTTCTCCGTCCCCATTTCACAATTAACCTTCTCCAAACATGTTTCTCTCACAGTGTTGCTTTTCTGGATAGTGGGATATTTCCGTTTTTTGGCAATATTACTTTGGAGTTGATATTTTCCAGAGAGACAGTCTCTATCTGGATGACTCAATTACCCAAGGCATTGTAGTTAGTGCTTCTTCGGCTTATCAGGGCCTCAGCCAAAGCATCAACTAGCTGAAGCTGCATTATGGCATGCCCAGTAGCTAATGCTCTAGAAGCCCAGGCTTTGATATTATGCACGAAGACCTTGGAGACACCATTTTAGAAGCTGAGAGTAGCACAAACTTTGTCTTACTATATGTGTGAAATGATTCCCTGTAGACACTCTGTGCATCTTGATTCAAAGAGTTCCAAGGATAACTGCAATGAAACAGAGGCACATAGGACTACATAAGGAAGTGAAAACCACAATGCATTATTGTTTTCTAGGGGCTTCTCTGAAGGCCCTATTTGAATGAAATACTGCCTTATTTACATTTCGCAGCTGTTTTGCACATTCTTGTGATTCCTATTACTTCAGAGTTGTTTGCTTGTTTGTCAGGACACCAGCAAGTGGTAGAGGACAGACTGATCTAATTTGTCTTATCTTATTTACTTTCTAACATCATAGAGACACCCTGGACGGTAGGTGTGTGGAGTTTGGACTCTTTTCCCAGAATGAAATGTGAATTAGGGTTTCTGCACTCCAACTGTCAAAGTTCAAAGTCTCCACTCTCTGGAGACTTGAGCCACTCAGTTAAGTTCTCTGTACTTGAATTTCCTCAATCTTACAATTTAAATAATTGTACCTTATTTATAGGATTAGTCTGAGCATTAATGAGTTGCTATTTATAATACAATTAGAATAATGCCTGGCACATAGTGTGCATGGCTATTAATCTTATTTTGGTAATACCCAGTAATTCCCAAAGCTTCTGTTTCACAGGTGCAAGTGAGGGATCAAGGAAAACTGTTGAAAGTGGCCATTCCCACACCTGGACTACCCTACAGGCTCAATGATAGCTCCTATTATTTCACATTTGCAGTTTATTGGTATTTGTAAGTGTTAAATATACTGAGAGGAGCCACTTGGGCCTTTCATTATGATCTGTCTTTATTGCATATTCCTAGTAATCATGCCATTGCTGTTTTTCTACTCCTTCTTGTTTGGCGTGAAGGAGGTTGGTGCACCTGCTTGTTGCCTGTACTCATGTAAGATCTCAGGGAAGGCTCAACTCAGTGTTTTTTCCCTGAACCCTTTTACTCAGAAGCACCACACACTGTAGTGTACATAAGAAAAGAAATTACAGCTGGATCTTTGAGTTAGAGATTGGAAAGAGGTTCATTTTTAATGGTACTGAAATACCAAGTGAAACCGAATTAATCAGTGCTTATTTATTTCTCTTTGTACACCCCAGAGAACTACTTTCTGTTGTTAATTGGAACTTGTAAGCCATTTTTATTTGCAAAGTGTTTTACAGTCATTGGTATTGATGACTTTTAATTCCCTCCTGAATTAGGCAGCAGGATGAAGCTATGCCATGGGCTCCCTCTCAGCAGGCTGGGACATGAGAAGTGAATAAATTTGAACATCCCATCCTATATGGCAGCCTGGGTCCCTGTTTGCCTTCTCCATGTGTTTAGGTGGCAGTTACACTGGATACCTGGACAAAGGGTTTTAGGAGAAAGACTGATAGAAAGAGTGACACAGAATCCACTTAGCACTTCTTTTCTTAGGGTGTACTCCTTATTAAAAAAGGAATTGTCCTTGCAACCCTAGCACTTTTGGCACACTTATTTTGTTTTTTAAAGAGATAAGACAAATAATGGCCTGTTTATTGTTAAATTTGTAGTGCCAGTCATGACAAGCATAAGGAGAGTAACACTTTTGTCAGCAGGGTGCTTATCTGTTTTACTAGTTCAGAAGGACTTGATTGATGCGAAAGACCAAGGTCTCAGTAAGGATAATTTGGCCATTTCCATACAGTTTATGCTTGTGTTAGTTGTATCCTGCAGGGGAGTCCCAGGGGGTGGCTTCCTTGACCTTCCCTATTAAAGATAACACAGAGAGATTCCTCTAGGACCGGCCTCTAACAAGACTAATGGCACCTTCCATGCCTATTACCATTCCGAGTCCAGGAAGGAGGCTTTAGAGATGCAGAACCACATTCCTCCCTTGATGTTTGCATGATCTATTAAGTGTTATGTGGCAGATAAATTAATCATTAAAAACTTACTGTTAAGTCTTTACAAATAATAACCAGGTGTACATTGATTATCTTTTATCTCAATCTGTATTTTCTCCATCACTAAATAGATGATACACAGCAGCTTGTTTTGCTAGCTCATCTGAGAGACTCAAAAAAAAAGAGGCTCCACATATATATAAAAACTTGCTGTAATTAAAAAAATACTCAGTGGTAGTTGAGGGCATCTAGCGTTTTTTGTTTTTGTTTGTTTTTTTTTAACTGTCTTGCTGGAGGGTAAGCATGAAGCATTTTCATTGCTATCCCATTTGATTTATTTCACCCATTCATTGCTGCTTAGTTTTCAAAAGTCTTGATCCAGAGACCTGGTCTACATCTTGTGCTTGTTAACAGAAACTGTGCTGCACTGAATTCCACTAAATGCCATTACTTTGAGTTGTGGCAGGTTGTCTTCCTAGTGTACTGTGACCACAGTAACAATCTCCAGAACTACTCTTCTCTAGGTCCTAAAGAAAAGCAAAGAAGTCATGTGAATGAACAGAGTGACAAATGAGAGCACACTGCAGAAGAGCTGGTTGCTGCATTTGACTCACCAGTGCCTACAAGAACACTGCTTCCACATTTCAACCCTTCTGGCAAACTGTGGATAATAGAAATTATTTAAGTTACTACTAAATTGAGGAACTATACTAGGAATATAGTGGCAGAGTGACATTCAGAGAAAAAGAAGACAGGCATATAGGAAGTGGGGAGGAAAGGAAGGAGGAATTTATGGACTGAATGAAAGAGAAGGAAGATTGGTTGAAATATTCTAGATTGCTTCCATCCACTTTGGTAATGATTACATGTTTTGTTTTAATCAAAAGTCAATTTAACAATATAAAGATTTTGTTCAAGGCCAGTCTTGTCTACAGGAGTTTGTTGTAATAAGAGTGGCGGGGCTGCGTCCCCGGCACCTGGCTGCCTGCATGGCTTTACCTAAAATAATTACACGGAAACTGTATTCTTTTAAACACTGCTTGGCCCATTAGTTTTAACCTCTTATTAGCTAGCTCTTACATATTGATCTAACCCATTTCTGATACTCTGTGTAGCCACACGAGGTGGCTTACCAGGGAGATCTTAACTTGCCTCTGTGTCAGGTGGGAGAATCATGGCGACTGCCTGATTCGGCTTCTCTCTCCCAGCATTCTGTTCTGTTTACTCCACCTATCTTAATTCTACCCTAGATAGACAGATGACCCTCCTCCATCAGGAGTTAGTTTTAACACAGGTACCAAAGCTACAAGGAGAAAGCCTGTCTCGAAACCCGCCCCCCAGAATATATATATAACGATTTTAAGGCAACAATTAAAATATTTAGTTTAAAAACAATTTATTTAAATCCAGGTTATTTGCTTAATATTTTATAGAGCAAGTTCATGGCTAGGATCAAAAACCAGGGATCATTTGAAAGCAGAATCAAGTCAAAATTTTTTTCTATTTTGTTAAAGTCATTATATGTAAAGAAAGTCTTTTTGAATTCTGAGCAAGCATGAATGACCAAAGTCTGATCCTCAGGACCGACTTAATAAGTAAGTATTTTTATTTTGGATTACTTTTCCTGTGGAAAATGTTGTTTCAAATTGTAGATACAGACACATGAGCAAATTTTTGTATTCCTTTCTATTTTCCATGAACTTAGAAAAAAAAAGAAAGAAAGAAAGAAAGAAAGAAAGAAAGAAAGAAAGAAAGAAAGAAAGAAAGAAAGAAAATGGAGGGTTTTATACCCACAGAAGTAAATTATTCTTTTCTTCCATAGGAATAAGAGTAACAACATTAGCAAAGGAAATCTAGGACATATAGTTACATTTATATTTCAGATAAAGGATTAATAAATTTTAGTATAAAATTGTTTCCCAAGATATTGTGGTAGCATACTTTTCTGGCACCTCTCCTTGGAAATGTTCTCAGTTCAGCCATGTTTTTTTTCCAGCATACCTGTGAAAGGGCCAACTCAGAAGGATGGTGGAAAGGAACAGTCAGCTGGGGATTTCTGTATCTGCAATAGTGGCATCATCTCACTGAGTGCTCTACTGTCTCAGGCTTTACTGGAGACACAGTGATCTGGGCCTCTCAATCTGTAAGGCTAAAATAATATATGGGAAGTAGACAAGTATTTAGGAATTTGGCTTGTAAGGAAAAAAGTATCTATCAATCCTTTTATAGTCTTTTGATGGGAATTACTCTTATATTTAAGCATGGTGCTAATGTGAATATTCAAATTGTGATTGTATTATGATCCAGCCACATTAGTTGGATTATATGTCTGTAGGATTTATTTAATTTAGGACATGCTTTGCTGACCAATGTACAAAATATTATTGCCCAGAGGCATCTGTTTGCACATTAGCTGCACATTTCCCCAAAAAGGATTTACAATGATTTCAAATGTATAATATAAAAAAAGAACTCTCAAAATATCACCCTTAATTAATCAAAAAATTTGCTTAGATATTTATTGCCAACTAAAAGAAATTTACTCAAGCAACAAATATTCTGAATCTGTATATTGACTAATAAGAATGATAAAAATGAAAAATCAATACAGTGAAAGGCATGTTAGCAGTCATAAACAAAGGAGAAAATCCAAAGAATTCTTCTGTAAGCCATGATTCTCAGCATGTTTCCTTGATAAATGTCTTTCTTTTGAAGCATAGGAAGGGTGCCTAGTGACCCCTAGCTGAGAAATCTATATAGCTCTGCTCCCATCCACTGTGCAGGAAGCTAGTATACTGAGCATGTCTGCCTTTAATGTTTCTCTGTGCACTAAAGCACACAGCTGAGGTACACTGAGAGCAGTAACTCTTTTGTGGTTTAGCATCAAACCTTATATCTGTTTTGACCTCCTCTCCAAGACTACTCAGTTCCTAAAGAAAAATGCCTAAAGTTGTGCTCAAAGTGGTCCAGTGCCTCTTAAGAGTGATACTATGTATGAGGAGCATCACTGTGTTCTGAAATCAGTTGTGCTACAATATACTTGGAAAAGCAGCCCAAATATGTTCCACCAGGTCATTTTTCTGTTAACTTTTTAAAAATTAAGGAAAGTGTATGAGAAAAGTTTTGTTTTAAATCTTATAAGAAAATGTACCAATATGGTTATTTGGACATGAAGAACTATGACTAAATTTTCAAAATTAGTATTTGCTAAAATTTAAACATACAATAAAGTTTACAAATATAATTTTGTACACAAAAATAAGTAATTAAACTTTACAAAACAAAATAAACTTTGACATTCTTATATTTAGAAGTTCACTGTACACTAAGAATTTATGTCTTAAGTTTTATTAATCCATAAACTAAATTTGAGGGAAAATAGCACCCATTTTCTTCCCGAAAACTTCAAAGATTACTACAGGAAAATTCATTGTACATTGTGGAAAACTGAAACATTATTTATACAGGCATATATTCAATGAAAGGTACAATAGAGACAAAAATAGGTATGAAGAAAAATACATTTTTTTCTAAATTCTTTCTTCTTTCTGTCCCATACCAGCCTGCTCCTGATATCGAGTAAATGGATGTATCACAATAACCATATAAACCTGGCAGAATACAGTCTATAGTATTAGTAAAACGGTTACTAAGATTCACAGTGGTAATGTTGTCTTCAGTTATGTAACTTTCAAGTTTATTAATTTATTAATTAATAAAATACCTGTTATGAGGTTCAATAAATTGTTTTAGGAGTAATAAATTTTATTGTTCAACAAGTGTCATTGTTTCAGAGTTGTGACTAGTGGTGGCACAACAGGTGGCTCCAGGAATAGTCCAGTACAGCTTTGGTTTCCAACCTTGGTGCTGGTTAAATACTGGGAAATATGCTGTGCTTGACAAACTAAAAGCAATTAAATCTATTCCGTACACAGAGCAAGAAGCCCAGATCTCACGAGCAGGGAGCAAAACCCAGAACCTGCACAAGTTGCCACATGGCAGGAAAAGGATGCTGTGGTCATCCTTGTAGATTCCCGGCCATTGTCCTTGGCCTCTCGTCAGCTCTCATTGTCCGCCATGTTCAGAGAGTCAGGTTTTATCCCCTGCTTTTTCAGTCACAGTCCAGCTGGCCTTGGTGAGCTCCCAATTGATCGGCCCCACTGTCTCAGTGGGTGGGTGCACCCCTCGTGGTCCTGACTTCCTTGTTCATGTTCTCCCTCCTTCTGCTCCTCATTAGGACCTTGGGAGCTCAGTCCGGTGCTCCAGTGTGGGTCTCTGTCTCTATCTCCATCCATTGCTAGATGAAGGTTCTAAGGTGATATGCAAGATATTCATCAGTATGGCTATAGGATAGGTTCATTTCAGGTTCCCTATCCTCAGGTGCCCAAGGAACTAACTGGGGACATTGCCCTGGGCACCTGGTAGCCACTCCAAGTTCAAGTCTGTTGCCAACACAAGGAAGTTCTTAACAGAAATACATGAATCCCTTTGTGAAAGGGAAACAGACAAATCTCCTGAGTATATTGGGAGTGTGTATGTTGGGGGGAACAGGGAGGTGGAAAGGAAGTAGGGAGGAGAATATGAGGGAACAGGATGGTCGAACTGGGCTAAAAACAGAGAGGGAGAGCAAGGGAAGAGATATCTTGATCGAGAGTACCATGATGAGGTTAGCGAGAAACCTTGCACTAGGGAAATTCCCGGGAATCTACAAGGATGACCACAGCATTAAGACTCTAAGCAATAATAGGTGCTGAACTGACCTTCCACTGTAATCAGATTGATGACTACCTTAATTGTCATCATAGAGCCTTCATCCAATAATAGATGGAAGCAGATATAGAGATTCACAACTAAGCACTGAGTCGAGCACCTCAGAGTCCAATCAAAGAGAGGAAGGAGGGATAATATGAACAAGGGGGTCAAGACCATGATGGAGATAGCTGTAGGAATTCCTACAGCCAGTAGCCTTTAAGTTACCTGCCCACATGGGCGTCGTCTCTTATGCCATATATGCTGATGTAAAGCACGCTTTAGCTACTTCTTCCAGCTGCGGGATTCGGTTGCTGTTTTCCATCCGAGCAGAGGACTGTAATCTATGTGTCTACTCCTAAATAAATAGCCCTTTATTGTTCTCAGTTCTGTGCTAGTGTGGGATTTCTTTTAAGTGTTTGTCTTTACCTGGCGCCTACGTGGATCCAAACAAACTCCACACCTACTGGGTTGACCAGCTTAAAGGCCTAAAAGGGTCCACAGCCCAGAAAGTCTCCCAGCTCTGCCTGCTTGGTTTGCTTTTACCTACCAAGTGGTTTTTTGTAAAACCATGGCCACAAGGGAGCTAAGTGCATCTCGCAACTGGGAAATTTTTCAAGCTTACACACAATGGCACGGGGTTTTGATCCTACTTCAGGTTCTGGCTTTGTGGGAGCCTAGACAGTTTGGATGTTCACCTTCCTAGACCTGGATGGAGGGGGGAGGACCTTGGACTTTCCCCACAGGGCAGGGAACCCTGACTGCTCTTGGGACTGGAGAGGAGGAGAAGAGGAGTGGGGGGAGGGGGAGAGGGGCGGGAGGAGGAGGAGGGAAATGGGAGGCGGGGAGGAGGCGGAAAATTTTTTTTCAATAAAAAAATAACAAAACAAAACAAAACAAACAAAAAAAAGAACTTCCTTGTTTCCTAGCCTCTCTGGGGTTATGTACTGTAGGCTGATCATCCTTTGTTTTATGTTTAATATCCACTTATATGTGAGTACATACAATACTTGTTTTTCTGAGTCTGGGGTACCTCACTTGGGTTAGTTTTTCCTAATTCCATCCATTTGCCTGTAAATTTCAAGATGCCATTGTTTATACCACCAAATAGTACTCCACTGTATAAATGCACCACACTTTCTTTATGTATTCCTTGGTTGAGGAGCATCTAGGTTGATTGTTTCCAGGTTCTGACTATTACGAATAATGCTGCTATGAACATAGTTGACCAAATGTCCTTGTGATATGAGTGTCCATCCTTTAGGTATATGCTCAGAGTGACATTGCTGTGTCTTGGGGCAGGTTAATTCCCAATTTCCTGGGTAACTGTGATACTGTATTCCAAAGTGGTTGTACAAGTTTGCACTCCCACTAGCAATGGAGGAGTGTTCCCCTTACTCTGCATCCTTTCCATCAAAAGCTGTCATCAATGATTTCATCTTAGCAATTCTGATTGGTGTAAGATGGTATTTCAGAGTCATTCTGATTTGCATTCACTTGATGACTAAGGATACTGAGCAACTCCTTCAGGGTCTTTGGTCATTTGTGATTTCTTCATCGAGAATTCTCTGTTTAGATCTGTACCCAATTTTTAAATTGGATTATTTTGTAACTTGATGTCTAGTTTCTTGAGTTCTTTGTATATTTTAGAGATCAACCCTCTGTCAGATGTGGTTTTGTTAAAGATCTTTCCCCATTTTGTAGTCTTGTTGAATATGTCCTTTGCCTTACAGAAGCTTCTCAGTTTTAGGAGGTCATTGATTATTTGTTGTTCTCAGGGTCTGTGTTACTGGTATCATATCTGGGAAGTGATCTGCTTTGCTGATGCTTTCAAGGCTACTTTCCACTTTCTCTTCTATAAGGTCCAGTGTTGCTATTTCCCACTTTCTCTTTTATGAGGTTCAGTGTTGCTGGAATTATGTTGAGATCTTTGATCCATTTGGACTTAAGTTTTACACATGGTAATATGGATCTATTTGCATTTTTCTATATGTCAACATCCAGTTGTTCAAGCACCATTTGTTGAAGAAGTTTTCTTTTTTCCATTGTATAATTTTAGCTTCGTTGTCAAAAGTCAGGTGTTCATAAACCTGTGAATTAATATTAAGTTCTTCAATTTGTTTCCATTGGTACAACTGTCTGGAGGGTGGTTTTTTTTTTTTTTTTTTTTTTCCATTACCAAGCTGCTTTTCATACTAGAGCTCTATAGTGGAGCTTGAAATCAGTAATGGTGATGTCTCTGCAAATTCTTTTATTGTACAGGATTGTTTTGGCTATCCTGGGTGTTTTGTTTTTCCATATGAAGTTGATTGTTGTTCTTTCAAGGTCTGTGAAGAATTGTGTTGGGATTTTGACAGGGATTGCATTGAATCTGTAGATTGCTTTTGCTAAGATTGTCATTTTCACTGTTAATCCTATCTATCCAAGAGCATCAGAGAGCTTTCCATTTTTCATATCTTCTTCAATTTCTTTCTTCAAAGACATAAATTTCTTGTCATAGAGATCTTTCACTTGTTTGGTTGGAGTTATTTCAATGTATTTTATTTTGTTTGTGGCTATTGTAAAGGGTGATGTTTCTCTGATTTCTTTCTCACCCATTTATCATTTGAACATAGAAGGACTTCTGATTTTTTGAGTTGATCTTGCATTCTGTCATATTACTGAAGATGTTTATCAGCTGTAGGAGTTCCCTGGTAGAATTTTTTGGGTCACTTATGTACACTTTCATATCATCTGCAAATAGCAAGTGTTTGACTTCTTTCCAATTTAAAGCCCCTTGATATCCTTTTGTTGTCTTATTGCTTTAGCTAGAACTTTGAGTACTATATTAAATAGATATGCAGAAAGATAGCCTTGTCTTTTTTCCTGATTTTAGTGGAATTGTTTTGACTTTCTCTTCATTTAGTTTGATGTTGGCTCTCTCCATTTAGTTTGATAATGTCTTTATTATATTTAGGTGTGATTTTCTTTGTGGCCATGATCTCTTCAAGACCTTTATTATGATTTTGTCAAAGGCTCTTTCAGCATCTAATGAGAAGATCATGTATTTTTTTGTTTCAGTTTATTCATATGGTAGATTACATTGATAGATTTTTATATGTTGAATCATCCCTGCATCTCTGCGATAAAACCAATTTAACATGGTGGATGGTTTATTTTATTTGTTCTTAAATTTTGTTTGTCAGTATTTTATTGAGTATTTTGCTTTAATGTTCATGAAGTGATTGGTCTGTAATTCTCTTTCTTGGTTGAGTCTTTCTGTGGTTTGGATATCAGTGTAACTGAAATCTCATAAAAAGAGTTTGGCAATGTTCCTTCTGTTTCTATTGTGCAGAAAAATTTGAGTAGTATTGGTATTAGCTATTCTTTGAAATTCTGTTATAATTTTGAGCTGAAGCCATCTGGTCCTGGGTCTTTTTAGATTTGGAGTCTTTTTTATAATGTCTTCTATTTCCTCAGAGGTTATAAGTCAATTTAAATTATTTATACAATTTTGATTTAATTTTGGTATGTGGTACTTATCCAGAAAATTATACATTTCTTTTAAATTTTCTATTTTTGTCAAGTACAGATTTGTGAAGTATGACCTAATGATTCTCTGGATTTCCTCTGTGTCTGTTGTTATATCCCCTTTTCATTTCTGATTTTGTTAATTTGGATATTCTTCAAAAATTTTAAGAATTCTACTTGCCTCTACATTGCTGTCTTATTTTTTGACTTTGTTTTTTAAAATAGTTGAAAAATGGTCATATTTTTAGGGATTTCATCAACTTTAAGAATGGTACTCTAAAAATGTGTTCTTGGACAGGTGTTTCCAACAATTTTATTCACTTCATTGGGGACATATCTCAAATTTTGTATAATTGTGGATGTAGAAAATGTGTGGTTCTATCCTAGTTCTCTGGGCCATCCAGCCTCTGGGTCCTGGTGTTGTGGGCAATATCAGATAGGTTCGCTTTTGTGGCATGGAATAAACACAACTGAAAAAAATTGGTATAATGATGCTTAACAATATTCTGCTATACTTATAGATTAGTGCCTACCCCAGTAGCCATCAGTGAGACTTCCTCCATGTGGAAACAGATGCAGAGACCCACAGTCAAACATTAAGTTGAATTTGGCAAATCCTGATGAAGAGAGGAAGAAAGGATGGTCAGAGTCAGAGGGATCAAGGACATCACAAGAAAACCCATAGAATGCAAAAACCTGAACTCAAAGGATCTCACAGAGACTGAAAAGACAACCAGGGAACTTACATGGGACTGACCTAGATCCTCCACAGATATTTGACAGTTGTGTAGTTTGTTCTTGTGGAATTCCTAACACTGAGAACAGGAGCTGTCTCTGACTCTTGCTGACTTTTGGGACCTATTCTTCATACTGAGTTGACTTGTCAAGCCTTAATACAAGGGAATATATTTAGTTTTTACAACAACTCAATATTCCATGTTTTTTGATATCCATGAGGGGTTATTCTTTTCTGAATAAAAACACAGGAGGTGTGGGAAATAGAAGGAAGGTTGTAGGAGGTACTGGGAGGAGTTAAGGCCAGGGAAACTGCAGTGGGAATGTAAAATAACCAACTAAATAAATAAATAAATAAATAAATAAATATTTTAAAAAGTAAATAAAATGTTGATTTTTATCTAATGCAAATCTAAACTGGAGCTGTGCTCTGGAGCACCAGGACTCAGATACCCTCTTCTTCCTAGTCTGCCATTAACAGAGAGGTGCAGCCCTGTCTAAATTTTGGTCAGTGGGAAGGGAAGATTCATATCCCACACAGCACTTACAAACAATCCCATTATCTAGAATGGAGGTTGGAAATTGTGTCATTTTGTTTTTAAATATTGCATGTGCAGTCATCTGCCTAATATTGTGGTCAAGGAGGAAAGAATGAATATTAGGAGAAAACTAGAAAGTGCTGCCATAAGCAATACTTTCAGATCATTTCACTGAGCATACTCAAATCCCCTAGTAAAAAGCCTTCAAAATCCTGCCTGGAAAACACTAGTATTCAAAGTTCAGAAAATGACTGTGACACACGCAAGTTGGGTTAGAGAATTAGTGATATTGGCACTGGAGGGAGAGGGTCTCATTATTTATTTTCACAATTTTATTTTGTCACAACTTGAATTCCCTATTCTGAAGATCATTTCTCCAGAAGTAATCCTGTGCTTTTCTGTTAGGTCCAGGGGATGAAGTGATTGGTATATTCAACAGTCTCTTTTCTGGAGAAGAAAAACTGTAATTAAATTTTCAATCACTCCTATTTGTTTTCATTTTATTTTGTTTGATTTCTTTTTATATCTTCACTCCTGGTTTCAGAGATAGTTGACCCACTCCTGGACACATTATAAATTGGATTGCATACAACTGGACAAATGGCCCATAAGTTAAGAGAAGTTTCTTATCCTGCAGAAGACCTGGTTTTCATTCCTAGTATCCACATGACAGGTCAGAATTTTGTATAATTTCATTGTGAGGGTATCTGATGCCCTTTTCTGGCTTCCACAACCATTTACAAGGTATATATGCACAAACTTACACTTTGGATTTAGGTTAAACCATGCTTTCCTAGATTACCAGCTTGAATACAGCTCATTGTGGGACTTCTTGTCCTCCATAATCCCATGATACAATTTTAATAATAAATAACCTTATCTATCTATCTATCTATCTATCTATCTATCTATCTATCTATCTATCTATCTATCATCTGTCTATTTATCATTTATATTTATCATTATAAGCTATTACTTATAGGATTAAAATTTTTGATGTAAGAATTAAGGACTCCTTTGTATTCAAGAATCCATTGCATATCTTTGAAATTCTCCATCCTGATAAATTAGTAAGCTTATGTATTATATTTGTATTACATTATGCATATTAACTACATCTTATTTGTTTTGTTTCTCTGGAGACCACTGACTAATACCATTTCTAAGGACTACTTTAAGGTCTATGATTAACCATGGCTAGTAATACCATAGCACAACACAAATCTCCAATGAAGGTCATTGTGAGCCCTGGTATTGCTTTTCCTTTCAAGTCACTATGATCTTCTGTTTCTCATATGAAATACGTAAGGCACCAGGAGGAACTCCAGAACACTGACTAGTAGAACAAATTTCCAACCTGTTTCAGTGCACTGCTCCACGAGTAGGCCCTGTCTTCTGGCTGAAATAGTCTGTTTTCACAAAATCATTGGAGACTGGATTAAAAGAATGAAAGCAACATGTTGGTTTTGGTAACTCTTAGGCAGGCAGAGCATGAGAGTATTGGCATATATCAACTAAGTAACTCATAATACCAGTTCCATTCCTTTATCACCCTTACATCTTCACAGAGAAATCACTGTACTTCACATGAGTCTGTGAATCTATTCATTACAGGTCTGATTAGGAGTGATCTCAGATGTTTTATCCAGAGTGTACAGGGAAACAGAAGAATTCTTATACTGGCTATAATAAACCACATTTTCAGTGTGAAATTAGAGCACCTATGTCTCTTCTTGAACACCATAGGATGTAATGATTGCTTTCCTTATAATGATTTAACCCAGTATTAACTATCTACCTCAGGCTATCCACACTGCCAGGGGCCCATAGGCAAGATGAGAAAAGTAGTTTCTGTACACACAGGGTCATACTACTAATTTCAGCTCCTTGTGACCATTGAGAGTTCGGTTTTTACCAATAAAATATATTTTAAATATCAGCCTGCTATTTCATTTAAATTTTTTTGTGCTAATTGCATTGGTATAATTGAAAATCAACTAGATATAGTTATTTCCCCAAATTTACCAGCTGGGAAGTAAATAATAGAGCAAGGATGTTACCCTGGAGCTATTACTTATAGGATTAAAAAAATTTTGATGTAAGAATTAAGGACTCCATTGCACATTTTTGGAATTCTCCATCCTGATAAATTAGTAAGCTTATGTATTATATTTGTATTACATTATTCATATTATACTTATATCACAAATTCTTTAATAATGCATTGTAGTCCCAGTCTGAAAGTTGTTATAGAAGTAGAGGGGAATAGTTGTTCCCACAGGCTGACCAGGGTAAGAGAAAAGGTTGGTTGGAAGAGTTAAACAGAAATTAAATTCTCATCTTCTCTAGCTAAGTGCATTAACTACAATGAATAAATAATCATTGCATATTTCAAAGTAGCTAAAGGAGGTGGTTTTCATCATCAATAATGGTCTCATCACAAATGAATCATAATGTTTGAGGTGATAGACATGTCAATTATCATGATTTAAAGTTTACACATTGTAGACATGTTTCAAAATATCACATTTTGTTTACATATACTATTATTTAATTAAAAATAAGATAAATTGATAAGATAGAATATTATATCCAAAATTAGAATATGATAATAATCATGCATTTTCTCACTAGTTTTTATAAAGGAAACACAGAATTGAATATTAAACCTCCTACTAATGCAATGTTAATTATTAGTTGGGAATCTCTTTAAAAAAATAAAGAAAACTAAGTTGTAAATCATATCATCCTTTTAAATTTTATTGCTTAAAATGTGTGTACAAGCTCAATGTAAGCATATAGCTTGCATTATCTAACAATGAAAAGGATCAGAGAAAAATTTAAAAATTGTTTATCTTGTGGAACATGTAGGTATTAATAAACAACAGCAGATTTACAACAGCTGCTCATTATCCATATCAGAAGACAAAATCTGTTTTTTAAATTATTTATAACTCATTTTACAATTAGGTTTAATATTTTTTGGTAAATAAATCTAAGCAGTTATGTACATAATTAAAAGAATGCATATTGGTATTCCACAACAGTACTCATAAACATCAGATTAAAATACCAAATAAAATAAAATACCTCACACTTTAGTGAAAAAAGTCATAGAGATATTTGTGAAAGTCTTGCCACACATGGTAAACCTCTACCAAGTATTTGTTGTACCCCAGGTACCACTCAAGGTGCTGTAGACCATTTCATCTTTACATCTCTCTTAGTAGATAATAGTCTCATCTGAGAATAGCTCTGAGAGGCTATTAATGTGTTCAGCCTTACACAAACAGCAAATGATATTGTCTAGATACAAACAATAAGCTTTTGATTCAACTTCATAATTGGTTAAAACATCTTATTGTATGCTACTGTTCATAAACAAAAGACAGACTTTTCAGATATGTTATTAAGCAGTACACGAATATTAATCAATAAAAGAGACATTTTCTGAACAACGATATCATTATTCAGGATAAGTTTAGCTTAGCTATGAAAGCAAAATAACACAGTGACATTGTATGTCCTATGTGTGTGAGTATGGAGCTCTGTTCTTCACAATTCCTTTAGGACATAGGTCTCATTTTTCCTCTGGCAGCATAAGAAAGAATGTCAAATGATATGAGTTCTTTAAAAATGATACAATACCAAACTCTTTACATTTTACTTCCATTCACATTTTGTTGGATGAAAATTGTTAATTGGCCTTACCTAACAGCAAGACTACTGAGATATATAAGTAAAGGGTAGAGAAAAGATTGCAAAAAGGCAATACAAAACAAAGAATAAGAATATTATGAGGGAATGTTTAACTATTCTAACTGCATGTACCAAAAACTTAAAAGAAATAGTGTCCAAACTGCAGCAAAACATTTGACAGTGGTGTCATGCGAACTCCACAGTAAGAATGATGCTAATGTCTAGACTAAGAACAAGAATGCTCATAGGCTATTGCCATGGCTACTGGTTACTCTCCACTACCTGATGACAAGACTTCTTTGCTGAAGACACATATACTTATGTTGAACACAAAGAAATCAAGCTGGTTCCCAAGAAGACCCCCCTATTGACTAGCATCATGGCACCTGATGCCAGAGAAAAACAATTATCACTATTTTCTAGCTACAAACCTTATGACTTATAACAGTGACCTGCTGGTAAGATAAACTGGTGCAATAATGGAATAAAGGTTTTGGGAATAACATACTACTTTCTAAAAATTTTATCTGAGGTCAATTCCAGGAGATGGACTGTATATCTGATTCTATAGAAGTTGGTCAGGAGCCTTAGACTAGACACGACATAGGCGTAGGGGAAACCTACTACTATTGTTTTGCTAAAGAAATATAACAATAAAGCAATTCCCTGTGTCATATTCCTGTAAACACAGATAATGGAATTACTCAACTTTCATCAGAAAAGCTTCTTCTTGAAACAGATGAGAATTAACACAGAGATTTCCATCTAGGCAAAATGTATAACTGAGGAAATTTGGAGATTTCAATTCTAAATAGAATTTCTTCACAAAGCTGCTCACTTTGAGTTTCAGAGACCTATACAGAAGAGGTGAAAATATTATAAGAACCAGAGGTGATGGCTAGCAGCAAGGAAACACTGTCTTCCAGACACAACAGGACTCATGCACATATGAACACACAAAGACTGTGACTACATGCACAGGGCCTGTGCATGTTCAAGTCAGATGGGGTAACAGCACTGAGGAGAGGAAGTAGACATACAGTCACACCCTTAAGCAAGACACTATTTGCATTTGATAATGCTGGAAAAGGAAAAAACAATTTTCTTCAATGGAGTAACACTGGGTTTATCAACCATCCTCAAGCACAGGTCCTATGCACAGGTGTAGTTGCACAACACAAAATGGACGCAAATATTTTTTTTTTTGGAGGGGGTATGTTTTTAGTAGTGGGGTTTTTTGTTTTGTTATGGTATTTATTTTTTGTCTTATTTGTTTTCATTTTCATCTTTTTTGCTATAAAGAGAAAGAACATGAAGTTTGGTGGGTAGGGAGATAGGAAGACCTGGGAGGAGTTAGGTGAAGAAATAACATGATCAAAATATATTGAATGAAAATTTTTTACTAAAAATCAAATCTTAAGGCAATAAAACAAAACAAAACAAACAAAATAAAAAAAACCCAAAAGCTGAAAGCCCAAAGAACAATGATTGATAGAAAAAAACCCAAAAAGCTGAAAGCCCAAAGAACAATGATTGATAGATACTTGGCAACCCCTTTTAAGGGTGTCAACCTGATCTTCAGGTTTTTATTTTTTTTGCCAGTGATAATGAAAAGCTACTGTTTCTGAGAGTATTCAGTCTCTCAGAAATATGCTAAATAGTAACTCACTTACAAGAACAATATTTACTCATTTTTACTTTACATGTAGTACCGGTCCTACTTGGACAATCTTCTCATAGTCTATATGTATCACTGATTTGTTTTAAGAGAGTCCTGCCTGCAGAGTTACAAAGACAGGTGTTGGAACTAGAAAAGACAATTTCTTGGATTCAACCAAGCCTACAACACATAGTCTGGTATTGCTTTATTCAGTGTCAAGAACAAAGAACACACTGGAATTATAGTGGACAAAGGACCATGTGATATGGTATCTCAGAAAATACACACCAGGTGTTCCTGGAAGCTAAAGAATTGAGTGAGGACTCTGCCAGGTTTTAGAAAACCTCAACTCTGAACTCCCCACCTTCATATCATTTGAGATTGGGCAATTGGTAGTCGTAGACAAGAAGGCATAACAGCACTATCAGTAGGATTTAGTGTTTGGACTCTAGGCTTGTTTCTTTAATGCAGGGATGAAACAAATATAACATAAAAATCATCATTTTAACTATCAATAGTATATTCCAGAGCATTTAGTACTTTCATGAAATCATTATCATTATCTTCACAAAATATCTAAAAACTTGAGACATATTTTATTTTTTAAATTTAGGTACTTTAACTGACAGCTTATATATCTTAAAATATGAGATATTGGCCGGGCGGTGGTGGCGCACGCCTTTAATCCCAGCACTTGGGAGGCAGAGGCAGGTGGATCTCTGTGAGTTCGAGACCAGCCTGGTCTACAGAGCTAGTTCCAGGACAGGCTCCAAAACCACAGAGAAACCCTGTCTCGAAAAAAAAAAAAAAAAAAAAAAAGAGATATTGGGATATATGCATACATTTTATCATTGTTTAAATTGAGATAAACATCTTTACTTTTAAAAAGTATTTACCATTTCTTCATTATGAAACATCCACAAGCCTTTATTCTGCATTTTTAAAAAAGTGCAATATTAACTGGACATGGTGGCTTATGTCTGTGTAGTCCTAGCACTGGGAAAATGAAGGCAGAAGAATCAGGATATCAAGATCATCATTGGCTATACAGAATGTTTCAGTCCTATATAAACCAGCAAACAAAATTATACAGTTGTCTTCTTGTTACCTATAATTACCCTGTTTCACAAAACATTCTAGAATTTCTCATTCCTCTCTATTACTGAGTACACATTGATCTGTCCCTCCCATTCTCTCTGTGGGATATTCTCACAAGCTCAGGAAACCTTTAACTGCTGTGCTATCCACTTTTCTTTAACATGTGGTTAAGATAATATATTTCAGCATGATTGTTGATATACCCCAGCTAAAAAGAAAGTACTTTCATGCTTTGTTGTTGTAGTTGTCTAACTGTGTGGGACAGAGTTATACTCATCTCTCTAATTCTGTTTCTACATGGAGGATGGATATATGCTTATGTCTCCTGGTTGGAAATGGATACACAGAGCAAAATTTACGTTTTCCTTCCTTTGTTTCCTCCAAAGTAGTGTCTTCTTTTTCTATGACTGGATTTAGTTACCAGAGTATTTATAGCAAATTGTGATGACTATTGCTTTCTTTCTGTAAAGAGACAAGTTCCCTGGTTGTAGTAGCCACAACTTCACAGTTCATGGTTTCTTCAGGTATTCATTTATAGAAATAAAGATATATCAATATTTATTGGTAGGTTACTATTACAGTCTTAATCCTTTATGTATATTTTTCTCACTTTGTTTTAAGAGAAATATTGACTTTAAGGAAAACTTCCATGTTTCCTCTATGGACACTAATTCAAGTGGGTGATCTATCTCTGATTGAATACTTCTAAAAGATAAGGATTCTGATGGTCAGATTTAAGCCAGGCTGAAAAACTATGTCTGGAAGCATGGTTCAGGACTCTGTTGAATTTAATAACTTTGTCTTTTGTTTAGATAGAGCTATAGAAAAAATATTGGTTCATTTGAATAACTTCCAGTTAAGAAGCAAATGGAAGACTTTAGAATCAAGTGTTTAAACTTGTTGGATGGAATGATGGGGCCAAGTCTACTGCTTTACATTATGAGATTTCATAATGTAAATCCAAGATTCTTTGCCTGGGATCTAAATGTCACCTCCCCACAGGAAGGTGAGGGATATATGGATATTACAAAATTATAACTGTAATGTTTCCTTCTCAGTCACGTAGTTTGCAAAATTCTGTTTCTGGTAGTTGACCGAATATATGTTACACATGCTGTTCTATGATGATATGCTTAAAGACAAGCAGGATTATCTTCCTATATTTTTTCATTCCACAGTTTTCACTTTTTATTTTATATGTGATTTTTTTCACATATTCACAGGGTTAGAATTTACAATAATCACATTTGGACACTCCTCACATCTGAACTGGCCAGATGGACAGCTCTGTGGCAGCTAAAGGCAAAGCATTGACATGCTTGCAAATGAAATGTAATTTCAGAATTGACTCTTCTTAAACCAATACTTGATTCAGCATCTTTTTGAGAAAGAATAGAGACTATCTTTCTCTTCATGCCTCAAAATAACATAAAACTTACTTGATATGATGAACAAGATCTCTTTAATAATTAGTGATAAGCATATGGGAGATTGTTGTAGTGAGGAGGGGCCTGCATTCCCGGCACCCGGCTAGATTAACTCCTGAAATAACCACATGGAAATTGTACTAATTAAACATTGCCTGGCCCATTATCTCCAGCCCCCTTTTCGTTAACTCTCACATACAGTTTAACCCATCTCCATTAATGTGTATTGCCTCTTGGCTGTGGCTTACTAGCATCAGTCTAACCAGCGTCTGTCTCGGAGGGGAGAGCCATGGTGTCTGCTACACTGCCTTCTTCCTCCCAGCCTCCAGTTCTGTCTTTCTTGCCTATCTAAGTTGTGCACTATCAAAAGGCCAAGGCAGTCTCTTTATTCACCAATGAGAACAACACATAGAAAGAAGAACATCTTACACCAGGAGATACTTTATCATCATAATATTTTGCCTTACAGAGAACAGAAATAATTTTCAAGTCATAGTTGGTTTTGAGGTTCAGGATAAATAGGCAACAGTGACCAAATGTTTTGTCCCGAGAAAAGATAAGGACATTTCCCCACACTTGTTGGCCCCTCTGAAGAAGAGACATTGGTAGACTCTGATAAAAAATGACAGCAAAGACCATGATTCTACTGCTGGGTTGCAATTGAGCCTGGAAGGGTATGTAGGGAAGGGAGAGGGCATTGGGCTCTTGGGAACTGAAGTTTTCACAGTTCAGTCCTCTTCGAATAAAGTATAGGAGCCCATCCAGAGAAAGGGACCAGACATGATGATTCTGAAGTGTCAGAATTTGTTAAGAGTTTGAGAACAAAACTCACAGATGAATGTACAGGTGTCAAATTCACATCATAAAGCATGCAAGATGGAAGGGTACATTTCTTTGGGTTGGGAAAATTCTAGAGGTGAGACTTGATGGCCCTGAGCTGGTTCAAGGTGTTCCAGCATAAGGCTCAATCATGCTGAGGCTGCAAAGCAAGAGTGTCTATGGGAGTATAGGGGGTTTAAAAATAAAGTCAGGAATTCCTTCTGCTGCTCAGACACAGGTCAGACTAGTTAGGATAGGAATGACCACTTCTAACCTCCCTTCTCTCCCCACACCTATATTCCCAATTTTGTCAGGTGATCTTGTTTATTTCGACTTTCAAGGTGGATATATATATATATATACATAAATATGTGTATATATATATATATATATATATATATATATATTTTAGGGTTAACCTTGTTACTTAGCTTCTCTAAGATCATGAACTACAGGCTTAATATCCTTTGTTTGTGGCTAGTATCCACTTATGAGTGAATGCATACTATATTCATCTCTTTGGTTCTGGGTTACCTCACTCAGGATGGTGTTTTCTAGTTCCATCCATTTGCAAGAAAAACTCAAGATGTCATTGTTTTTTACCATTGACTAGTACTATAATATGTAAATGCGCTACATTTTCTTTATCCATTCTTTGGTTGAGGAGCATCTAGGTTCTTTCCAGATTCTGGCTATTACAAATAATGCTACCATGTGATGTGGGAGTGTCATATCAATCTGTTGCTTTCATTGGTTAATTAATAAAGAAACTGCTTGGCCTGATAGGTTAGAACATAGGTGGGTGGAGTAAACAGAACAGAGTGCTGGGAGGAAAAGGAATTGAGGCAGACGCCATGCCGCTCCTCCCCAAGTCAGATGCGATGAAGCAAGCTGCCAGGTCAGACATGCTGAATCTTTCCTGGTAAGACTGGTGCTACACAGATTACTAAATATGGGTTAGGCAAGATGTGAGAATTAGCCATTAAGAGGCTAGAACTAATGGGCCAAGCAGTGTTTAAAAGAATACAGTTTCCGTGTAATTATTTTGGGGCATAAGCTAGCCAGGCGGCTGGGAGCTGGGTGGCAGAACGCAGCCCGCAGCTCCTACTACAACCATGAACGTAGTCGAACAAATGTCTTTGTAGTATGATTGAGCATATTTTGGGTATGTGCTCAAGAGTGGTATTGCTGAATCCTGAGGTAGGTTGATAAAGGAGGGGAAAGGGAGAGGAGTACTTGAGGGAATGGGATAGTTGGAATGGAGAAAGGACAGAGATGAGAGCAAGGAAATGGACATCTTGATTGAGAGTGTCATTATGGGGTTAGCAAGAATCCTGGCACTAGAGAAATTCCCAGGAATTCACAAAGATTACCCTAGCCAAGACCCTAAGCAATAGAGGAGAGGGTGCCCAAACTGGCCTTTAGTAGTCAGACTATTGAATATCTTAAGTATCACCATAGAACTTTCATCCAGCAACTGATGGAAACAGACCCTCATCAGAGCACTGGACTGAGCTCCCAAAATCCAGTTAAAGAGTGGGAGGAATGAGTATATGAGCAAACAGGTCGGGACCATGATGAGTACGCCCACTGAAACAGTCTACCTGAACTAATGGGAGCTCACCAACATCAACTGGAGCATGGGAGATCTTTCCACTTTCTGGTGTCTTCTTTAGTTTCTTTCTTCAAGGATTTAAAGTTCTTGTCATACAAGTATTCCACTTGTTTGGTTAGAGTTACTCCAAGATATTTTATGCTATTTGTAGTTATTGTGAAGGGTGCTGTTTCTCTGATTTCTTCCCTAGCTCTTTTATCGTCTGTGTACAGGAGGGCTACTGATGTTTTTGAGTTAATTTTGTATCCTGCTACATTACTGAAATTGTTTATGAGTTGTAGACGTTCCTTGGTAGAATTTTTGGGATTGCTTATGTAAACTATCAGCAAACAGTGAGAGTTTGATTTCTTCTTTTCCTATTTGTATCCACTTGATCTCCTTTTGTTGTCTTATTACTCTAGCTAGGACCTCAAAACTATATTGAATAGATATGGACAGAGTGGACAACCTTGTCTTGTTTCTGATTTTAGTGGAATTGCTGGGAGTTTCTCTCCATTTAGTTTGATGTTGCTGTTGGCTTGTTGTATACTGCCTTTATTATGTTTTGGTATATTTCATGTATCCCTGCTCTCTCCAAGACCTTTATCATGCAGGGATGTTTATTTTGTTGATAGCTTTTTCAGCATCTAATGATATGATCTTGTGTTTTTTTTATTGTTCAGTTTGTTTATATGGTGGATATCATCGACAGATTTTCGTATGTTGAACCATCTCTGCATCTCTGGGATGAAGCCAACTTGATTATGGTGAATGATTGTTCTGATGTGTTCTTGGATTTTATTTGCCAGTATTTTATTTAGTATTTTTGCATTCATGTTCATGAGTGAGATTGGTCTGTAATTTTCCATCTTAGTAATGTCTTTCTGTGGTTTAGGTATCGGGGTAATTGTAGCCTCATAAAAAGAGTTTGGCATTATTTCTTCTGTTTCTATTGTTTGGAATAACTTGAGGAGTACTGGTATTAGTTTTTCTTTGAAAGTCTTGTAGAATTCTGAGCTGAAACCATCTGGTTTGGGGCTTTTTTTGGTTGGGAGACTTTTGATGACTGTTTCTATTTCTTTAGCAGTTATAGGTCTATTTAATTTGCTTATCTGATCTTGATTTAATTTTGGTAAATGATATTTATCCAGAAAGTTGTCCATTTCCTTTAAGTTTTCCAGTTTTGTGGAGTATAGGTTTTTGAAATATGACCTGATGATCCTCTGTATTTCCTCTGTGTCTGTTATGTTCCCCTTTTCATTTCTGATTTTGTTAATTTGGATATTCTCTCTCTGCCTTTTGGTTAGTTTGATTGTGTCCACACTTTCTGCATGTTCCTTTCCTGTGCTTTAATTTTTTTTAAATTCTTTGCGTAATAGGTCTAAACATTCTTCTTTATCTTAGAGTCCTAATATTCTCCCTTCTGACTGATTCCGCTTACAAGGCTTTCCCTGAGTTTTCTAAATGGGACATGATCTTTTCAATTTTAGTTTCATTCCTGCTTGTTTTTCTTCAATGTTTCTATCTCTATATTGAATTCAGTTTTCAAATTTTATATTTTCATTTAACTGTACATTTATATTTTCTTGGATTATATTCATTTTTTATCTCTTGGAGTTCAATAAAATGTTTGTCCATGTATTCTTTGAACTCAATGAATTCATTTCTCAAGCACACGGAAGTTCTGATTTAAAATAACCACACAAAACTGTATTAATTAAATCACAGCTTGGCCAATTACTTAAGAATATCTCTAGCTATCTCTTACATCTAAAATTAACACATCTCCATTATTTTATATTTTACCATGAGGCTTGTGGACTACTGGCAAGATTTCAACATGTCTGTCTCTGACTGTGGCTTCATCTAGTAGGTTGAGAATTATGAGTATATCTTTGGTTTTTCATTCCTAGGATTAAAAAATATCCCTGAACTTTTTAAACTTTTAGATTATTTTCTTATTATAACATTACTTTTTTGTTTATATTTATAATGGGCAAGAATTTGCATTGCCCAGAAGTTGGTATTTCTCTGATATAAAACTTAAAGGGGCCTCACATGTTTATGTTCCTGGTCACCTAGGTCCTGCCTCCTACTCTGCAGTAGCTGAATTATCTTTAGCTAATTTGGATTAATTTTTAGAATTAAAAGTCATCTCCCCCAAAGCATTGTTGATATAGTTTATTGAAAACTTTAAGAGGACCAAAGTTTGCTTTTCACACCTCATAGAAAGCAAATATATATATATATATATATATATATATATATATATATATATATATATACACACACATACACACACACACATACACACACACACACACACACACACACACATATATATATATATATATAAAATTTATATTCTCCAAATCTCCCTTTTAGAAACACTTTCAACTTTTTTTTTTGTCATTACAGGTAGATTTTCTGCTCTCTTTTTTATTTTAACTCTGGAGACATCATATTACCAGTCCATTTCTTGCTTAGATCCATTCAGTTTTGCTCATCTTCCATGCCAAACATGTCATACTCAAACCCAGCATGGTATTCAGGCAAAGGGCCCTCCAAGAGACAATCCCTGTACTCTTTGTATGACAATCTACAGACCCATAGGGATCTCATCTTCTTTAGTAATAGGTTTGTCCAAGTGTTCTTTCATAAAACAAGTATAATATCTCCCCAAGAGAAACTCTGTTGAATAAAGATGTCTCAATTTCTTTCAATGAAATAGTCACTTTTCTTTACTGAACAATTCCAATAGCCTTATAACTACACAGTAAGAAATGCCATGGACTATGTCAACCCACAAACATAATCAACTCCCTGAGGATTTCTCTCCTAAAATAAACCCCAGGTAATTCTAGTATTAAAATATACATGGCCATATGCATTATGGTCGGTCTAGAAGATCTTCTGTTTGTATAGATATTCTTATGATACAATGACCTTTGATCAACTATCATCACTCTCCTACTCCATACCAGATATTACTTTACAGACTTGTTCTTGGTAGGAAGACTCATATAATTCTATACCTATAAGCTCATATCAGTGACATCTTAAGCTATTTAAAGAAGCGATTCAATCAATAAGAGTTATATTGGAGACATCTTCTCTTCTTATAGTAGATCTCATTAGAGAAAATTTAGATTTGACAATGTAGGTGTTAAAATGTACCTTCAGTACATAATAATAATGCTTAAAATGTAACACTCATTGGCCTGTGCTTTGGTTTCTTGAGTGGAAACAATGACTATTTGGTTTCCTAGTTGTGTAGATATTCATTAACTTGGTAGCAGAAAGATTTAGTGTTCACAATCATAGACATAGGTCTGATTATATATCCATTGGGGAGCTGCCTCATCTGTCTGAGTGCTAACTTAACTTTTTTATTTGTAAAAGAGATAACAAACCTACCTCAAAGGTTATGATGAAATGTTACATTACTTATGAGAGAGTTTATACACAGTAAGATAGGCAACATTGCCTGAGGAGACAGAAACAAGCTTCTATTCAGTCCAGATAGGGCACTGACAATAAACAAACAAACAACAACAACAACAAAAAAAAACAATTCCACCCAAGTTTAAGTTGGTGAATTAATGAGTTTATTAAAATTATTTACATTGGCATGGATAACTCAAAGGGAATTGAATCATAAAATAGCTCTCTCGCATGAAATCTACATCTCTGTAGTTCCTTGACCAAATTACAGGCAGCTCTTTAGAGAAACAATGTTTTGTTATTCTGACTTTGAACAGGGCCTTTTGCTCTTGAAGCTTTCTAAACTTCCCAGAGCCTTTATGTTTAGTTAACTCCCTGCATCTTCCTAGTTTCCCATGGGGAGTGTTGCTTCAACACAGAAGAAACAACTACAGGGCAGAAGACCTCATCCCAGTACTATGGATTTCCACAAATATAGTGGTTGGGGAATTCCTGTTTTTGTTTCACATTGTTTATTTAAAATATTTATTTTATTTTATCTATTACTCCTGGTGTGACAGTTCTCCCTTATATTCTCAACTTAAGGTTTCTCCCCACCAACCCCCCAAATCATCAACACTCTATATTTTTTTCATGGATGTTATTCTGATCTAAAAATTGCAGTTAATTTCAGGGTGCATTCTGTCAGAGACTAGGCATCATTGTTCTGGTGCCTTCGGAGACCAGAAGTGTCCAACCCCCTATAACTGAAGTTATAAGTTACTGTGAGTCAACCTGATATAAGACAATGGACACAGGTACTAGAAAGAGGACTTAGATATTTTTGAAGAACAGCATGTGACCTTAACTACTGAGCCATTTCTGTTAGTCCTTTAGTTTTATTTTTAAAAATAACTCAATACATTTTTGTAGGTTCCTGAAACATATCAGGGAAATAAAGCAGTCCCAAATCTTGGAGATCCTGTGGGTATTGTTCCACAGGACCAGTCCCTTTCCAAGCTCCAGCAAATTTCAGATGGAGTAGATGTTAGGGTGGGCCAACTCAAGACCTTCCTGTGGGTCTGAGTGGTTGTTGAGCTGGTCAGTCCAGAACACTGGAACCACCCACCTCAGGTGAGGGGTCAGAGTCATCCACCCTACACCCATGCCATCAGTGTCAGTTCTCCCTCACCTGTAGTGAGGGGTGAGCCATCTTTCCCAAGTACAGGGGGATAACTCTCTCACGAGCGTCAGGGCCAGCTCTCTTGCTGCAGTGTCCAACAAGGCAAAGCTAGCTTTCCCATGGCCAGCAAAGGGCAGGAGATGGCTACCATGGTCCTCTGATTTTATTGCACATGATTTCTATGGCCCCCTGAGGTGAAACAGGTCATAGACCTCAGCTGTAGCATATTTTAAAGGAAGAATAAGCAAATGACTTTCTGGGGTTTTAATCCTTATTGTCATAGGATTTCTATTATTGTGAAGAGGCACCATGACCACAACAATTCTTATAAAGGAAGACATTTATTTGGGGCTGGCTTACAGTTTCAGAGGTTTAGTCCATTATCATTATAGTAAAAAACATGACAGCATGCAGCAGACATGGTGCTGGAGAAGGAGTTCAAAGTTCTACATCTTGATCCACAGGCAATAGGAAGTGAACTGTCACACCACATTAGGCATAGTTTGAGCATAGAAGACCTCAAAGTCCATCCCTACAGTGACACACTTCCTCTAAGGCCACACCTACTCCAACAAAGCCACATCTCCTAATAGTGCCACTGTCTATAGTGGCCATTTTGCTTCAAACCACCATAGTTATATAATGCTTTTATCTATTTGTGTATATCCATAGGTATAAATGTAATATAAATATAATTTTACATTCAATATACATAAGATTATATACACATGTATATGATTATAAAATATGTATTTTAGGAAGAATATGTATTGTACTCATATTGTATTGAACAGGATGGTTGAGATATTTGCTTGTTTATTTAAGAGATAAAAATTGGGTTTGGTGGCTTACAGCAGTAATTCCAGTACCTGGAAGACAGAAGTAGAAGACGGAGAGTTCAAAGCCATCCTAGGCTATATACTGAGGCTCTATCTCAAAAAAGAGAGAGAGAGAAACAAAATAGAAAATCATCAATTAGACATAAGTTTTCTGAAAGAGTACTTTTTGGAAGCATGATCAACTATCATGTGGATACACAAGCCAAATAAAACCTTCCCTCTCCTTGCTGCTTTTCATCATGGTATTTTATAAAAGCAATAGAAACTCAAACACCCTCCAAAATTACTACATTTGTAGGTATTTGGTGTTATTTTTTTTTTCGAAACCCTCCAAAATTACTACATCTGGGTGTATTTAGTGTTTCTTTCCTATTTAATTTTTTTCTTATTTTACATACTAACCACATTCACCCCTCCCTCCCCTAGTCCTCCTACCTCCCACCTATTCTCCAACTCTCCCCCCATCTACTCCTCATAAAGGGTAAAGCTCCCATGGGGAGTCAACAAAGCTTAGCATATCAAACTGAGTCAAGAGTCTCCCCCCACCCCATATCAAGGCTGAGCACAGTATTCCACCATAGGGAATGAGCTCCAGAAAACCAGTTTAAGCACTAGGGATGAATCCTAGTCCCACTGCCAGGGGCTCCACAAAAAGACCAAGCCACACAGTTGTCATCCACATTCAGGGAACCTACTTCAATCCCATGTAGGCTTACCAGCTATCACTCCAGAGTCTGTGAACTCCCACTAGCTCAGGTCAGCTGTCTCTGTGGGTTTCCCCATCATGATCTTCATGCTCCTTGCTCATATAATCCCTTCTCCCTCTCTTCAACTGTATTCCAGGAGTTCAGCCCAGTGCTTGGCTGTGGATTTCTGCATCTGCTTTCATCAGTTACTGTATGAAGGATCTATGATAACAATTAGGGTAGTCACCAGTCTGATTATAGAAGGTCAGTTCAGGCACATTCTCCACTATAACTAAGAGTCCTATCTGGGATCATTCTTGTGGATTCCTGGGTGTTTCCCTAGTCCCAGGTTTTTCCTAACACCATAATGACTACATCCTTTGAGAGATCACTTTCATTTCTCTTCTTCTCTGCTCCTCCTCCAATTTGACTATCTGGATTCCTCATGTTATTATCCCTCTCTCCCTCCCTCTTTTGCTTCACTATAGTTTACTCAGGAGATCTTATCTATTTCTATTTCTTTGGGCGATCCATGCTTGTCCTTCTTCAAGTACTCCTTGTTACCTAGCTTTTCTGGAACTGTGGTTTGTAGCCTGGTTATCTTTTGATTTACATCTTTTATGAACTTATGAATGAGTACATACCATATTTGTCTTTGTGGGTCTGAGTTATCTTACTCAGGATCATTTTTTCTAGTCCTATCAATTTGCCTACAAACCTCATGTTGCATTTGCATTTTTATATTTTACAGCTGAGTAATATTTTATTGTGTAAATGTACCATAATTTCTTTATTCATTCATCAGTTGAGGGCATCTAAGTTTAGGTTTTCATGTTAAGGCTGTTAGAAGTAATGCTGCTATGAATACACTTGAGCAAGTGTTCTTGCGGTATGATTGAGTATCCTTTGGGAATATACCCAAGTGGTATTGTTGGTCCTAAGTGAGACTGATTCCCAATTTTCTGAGAAATCATCATACTGATTTTCAACATGGCTGTACAAGCTTGCATTCTGACCAGAAGTGGAAAAATGTTCCCCTTACTCCACATTTTCTCCAACTAAAGCTGTCATCAGTGTTTTTGGTCTTAGCCATTCTGACAGATATTAGATGGTGTCTCAGAGTCATATTGATTTGCATTTCTCTGTTGACTAAGGATATTGAGCAATTTCTTAAATGCCTTACAGCCATTTGACCTTCTTCTGTTGAGAATTCTGTTTATGTCTGTACCGCATTTTCAAATTGGATTTTTTGGTATTTTGATGTCCAGTTTCTTGAGTATTTTGGAGATCAGCCCTCTGTCAGATGTGGAGTTGATGAATATCTTTTCTGATTCTCCAGGTTGCCTTTTGGCTTATTGTTCATGTCCATCATCTTACAGGAGCTTCTCAGTTCCTTGAGTTTCCATTTATTAATTGTTGCTCTCATGGTCTGCGCTACTCGTGTTATAATTAGGAAGTAATCTCCCATCCCAATGCATTCAAGGCTACTCCCCAGTTTCTCTTCTATCAGTTTTAGTGTGGCTGAATTTATGTTGATGTCTTTGGTTCACTTAAACTTAAGTTTTGTGCATGGGGATAGATATGGATCTCTTTACATTCTGCTACATGTTGACATCCAGTTATGTCAGCATGTAAGCAGAGACTGCTCATTCATTTCCCGGCTGACCAAACACAAATAATCACACAGAAACTATGTTAATTACAGAATGATTTGACCTAAACCTTAGGCATATTCCTAGTTTGCTCTTACATCTTAAATTAACTCATTTCTATTAATCTGTATATCGCCACAAGGTTGTGGTTTACCAGTAAGTGTCTGAGTACTTGTTTGGTAGCTAAATGCTGACTCCCTGTTTCCGCCTACTCTCTCTATACATCTCTGGATTCCCTACCTGTCTTTACTCTGCTAAGCCATTTGCCAAAACAGTTTTATTCATTAACCAATAAAAGCAAAACATATACAGAAGAACATCCCACATCACTTCCCATTTTCTGTCTAAATTAAAAGGAAAGTTTTAACTTCAACTAAGTAATATTACATATAATTAATATAGTAAAATTACACATAACAAAATAGGTATCAAGCAAGAATTACTGTTACAATATTTATATCTTTTATTGTAACTAAGGAAAACTATATAACTATCTGTCTTCAACTCTTTAAAGACCCCAGAAGGATATAATATTATCTAAGTAAATAGGAAGTATATTGTAAGCAACTTCCAAAACTCTACAATTGACAGAGACATCTCACTGCTTGGACAGTCACTCAAAGTTCTTCTGTAATGGGGCATCCATCTTAAGCCTACAGGCCCATAGTATCTGACAGACTCTTCAGTGAAGCAGGAAATTTGAAAGACTCTTTTACCTATGTGACTTTCTTGTATGTTCTGCAGAATGTCTGGCAGTTTCTTCTGTGAAGCTGGTACCCTGAAGGAGCATTCCATCTTTTGAAAAGTTCAACAGTCACTTCTTTGTGGGTTCTGTATGCTTGTATACCATCAAGCATTTCAGGCAAGAACTATTCTTACTCAAATAGTGAGCCTTATCACATTGATGGCAAATTTCATAATGAATTTCTTCAATACCTATGAACATCTTGAAGTAGATTGGTGCCACCCAAAGCAGACATATCTCATTGTTGATAAACATCAAGATACCTTTAAAATATATATGTTAGTTTAACTTATCAGGCCACAGAATCAAATGTCACTCTGCAGCACTCAAATAATTTAAAGAAAACACAATAAAATACATAATCCAGACTCTCTTTGTCTTTTCCACCTTTATGTGACTTTTTAAAAACTCTATTACTTTTTAGTATTTATTATATTATCTCTACTCTTTTAAACTATGGCTGTCTATACCCTTTTTCCTTTCCTTCTCAAGCCTACGTGTATTTTTAAAACACAATATGACCCATTCAGAGGTTTATTTATGTCCGAAGCTGTCTTTATTGTGCATCTGCAATCATTTTTTGACCAGGAGCACCTTTTTATTTATGCTAAGCAGGAACAGCTAGGACAAACTCTGTGGCCCTGTGTGTTTGCCCTGTGTTGGACACACAACACAACATAGGCATGTTCACCACATCTCTGAGCTACCATCATTTCCCCAGCTCTGGAGACACAGTGGGGTCTATGTCATCATAAAGCAAATTGAAACCCTCTGCCACAAACCCCATTTAAGTGCTCCATAACACAAACTAGGAAGCTGGCTATTAAAGGAGCTGCACAGTTTTTGCTGCTAATGCTGAGTCAGGAAGTCTTCTTTTAAAGGAATCATGCCTATACTTGCCTCTAACAAACAGAGCCCACATTTGAAAATGCTGCTACCAAGAAGCCATGCTTAACTTTGTTTTTTTGTGTCTGAAATTCCTTCCCAAGCTCTCTCAGGTTTAATGTGGATATAGTTGGCCCATGTTGGCAACAGTTTATAAGAAGAGCCTGCTCATTCATTTTCCTGCCACCATACCGAAATAATCATACAGAAACTATATTAATCACAACACCATTTGGCCAATAGCTTAAGCGTATTCCTCACTAGCTCTTATGTCTTAAATTAACCCTTTCCATTCATCTGTGTATTGCCACAAGGATGTGGTTTACCAGTAAGGGTACAGTTCCTTCTCCTTTGACAGTTACATGGTGTCTCCCTAACTTTGTCTACTCTCTATATATATCTCTGTTTGGACTTCCTGTCTAGCTTTACTCTGCTAATCCATTAGCCAAAACAGATTTGTTCATTAACCAACAATAACACACATATATAGAAGGATATATATAGAAGGATATCTCACATCAGCACCACTTTTTAAAAAATATTTATTTATTTATTATGTATACAATATTCTGTCTGCATGTATGCCTGCAGGCCAGAAGAGGGCACCAAGACCCCATTACAGATGGTTTGGAGCCACCATGTGGTTGCTGGGAATTGAACTCAGGACCTTTCGAAGAGCAGGCAATGCTCTTAACATCTGAGCCATCTCTCCAGCCCCCAGCACCACTTTTTGAAGATTTTTTTTAATCATTGTACTATTTTGGTTTCTTTGTCAAAAATCAGGTGTTCATGTGTGTGTGGATTAGTATCAGTCTTCAATTCTATTCCATTGATCCACATGCTAGTTTTTATGCCAAGACCAAGTTGTTTTTATGACTATCACTCTATAATCGAGCTTGAAGTAAGGGATGGCGATACCTCTGGATGTTCCTTTATTGACAGCATTGATTTGGCTATTCTGGGTTTTGTGCTCTTCTACATCAAGTTTAATGTTGTTCTTTTAATGCTCTGTGAAGACTTGTCTTGGGAATTTGATGGGGATTGCTTTGAATCTATAGAGTGCTTTTGGTAAGATTGCCATTTTTAATATATTGATCCTACATATCCAAGAACATGTGCAAACTTTCCCTTTTTTAAATCTTCAATTTCTTTCTTTTAATACTTAAATTCTTGCCATAAAGGATTTTTACTTATTTTCTTAGACTTACTCCAAGATATTTTATTAGTGGTTATTATAAAGGGTGATATTTCTCTGATTTCTTTCTCATTAGTTAAATGTTTATCATTTAACTATAAGGGACTACTGATTTTTGTGTTAATCTCATATCCTGCCACATTACTGAGGGTGTTTATCAGCTGTAGGAGCTTTCTGGTAGAGTTTTAAAGGTAACTTACGTAAAATATCATGTCATCTGCAAATAACAAAAGTTCAGCTTCTTTTTTTTCCAATTTGTATCCCCTTGATTTCCATTTGTTGCATTTTTGCTCTAGCTAGAACCTCGAGGACTATATTGGGTAGATATCGAGAGAGTGAACAACCTTGTCTTGATCCTAATTTTAGTGGAATACCTTTGAATTTCTCTCCATTTAGTTTGATGTTGACCACTGACTTAATGTCTTTATATTGTTTAGGTATATTCTCTGTATCTTTGATCTCTCCAAAACCTTTAACATGAAGGGGTGTTAGATTTTGATAAACATTTTTTCTAGCATGTGTTTTTAATCTTTCAGTTTGTTTACATGGTGGATTACAGTGACATGGTTTATTTTCATTATTTTTTGTTTTGTTTTGCTTGTTTGAGACAGTGTTTTGCTGTGTAGCTTTGGAGCCTGTCCTGGAACTTGCTTTGTAGACCAATCTTGCCTTGAACTCACAGAGATCTCCCTACATTTTCCTCACAAGTTCTGGGATTAAAGGTGTACACCACCCCCAGTGGTGTAAAAAATACAGAGTTTGCATAATGAACCATCCTTGCAGCTCTGGGATGAATCCTACTTGGTCATGGTTGATGAGTTTTCTGATGCATTCTCCGATTCCGTATGCCAGCATTTTATAGATTATTTTTGCATAAATGTTCATGAAGGAGATTGGTCTGTAATTATCTTTCTTTGTTGCATCTTTGTTTAGTTTGGGTACCAGGGTAATTGTTTTCTCAGAATAAAAAAAGTCTTGTTACTTCAGTTTCTATTGTGTGGACAATTTGAGGAGAACTGGTATTAGCTCTTCTTTGAAATTCTGGTAGAATTCTTTGCTGAAAACATCTGGCTCTGGAATTTGTTTGTTTGTTTGGGAGACTTTTGATGACTGTTTCTATTTCCTTAGGGGATATACATTTATTTAAGTTGTTTATCTGTTCTTGATTTAATTTTGGTATGTGGTACCTATCCAGAAATTTTTCCATTCCTTTTACATTTTCTAATTTTGTGGAGAACAGGTTTTTGAAATATGACCTAACGATTCTTTGAATTTCTTTACTGTCTGTTTTTACATCCCCCTTTTCATTGCTGATTTTATTCATTTGGATATTATTTCTCTGCCTTTTGGTTATTTGGGATAAAGATTTGTTTCTCTTGAGGGTATTCTTGAAGAATCAGTGGTGTGGAACCATGGTCTGTATTCTGTCAATTATATTTTAAATAAATGCTCATTGGCTAGTAGTCAGGCAGGAAGTATAGGTAAAACAACAAGACAGGAAATAGAGGCAGGTCAATGAGAACAGGAGAATTCTGAGAAGGAGGAAGCCCATTCCTCTGTAGTCCTGGTCCTGCCACAGAAGAAGCAAGATGTGACTGCTTCACTGAAAAAGGTACTGAGCCTCATGGCTAACACAGATAAGAATAATGGGCCAAAATAAGTTATATGAGTTAATAAGAAGCCTGAGCTAATGGGCCAATCAGTTTATAGTTAATGTAGACCTCTGTGTGATTTCTTTGGGAGTTAAGGACTGTGTGAATCAGACAGGACAAAAACTCTGACAACAAATCAACTCTTTGTTTCTTTGATTCTTTGTATTGTTTTCTTTGCTTCTATTTTATTAGTTCCAGCCCTTGATTTTTTTTATCTTCTAGCATCTACTCCTTCTGATTGAATTTGCTTCTTTTTGTTGTAGGGCTTTCAGGTGTGCTGTTACGTTGCTAGTGATGGAGGAAGGTCATTGGCTAATAAAGAAACTGCCTTGGCCCATTTGATAGGCCAGTCTTTAGGTGGGTAGAGTAAACAGAACAGAATGCTAGGAGGAAGAGGAAGTGAGCTAAGATGCCATGCTGCTCTCTCCAGGGCAGACGCAATGAAGGCCTGACCCAGGATGGACATAGGCTAGAATCTTCCTGGTAAGTGCACCTCATGGTGCTACACACATTAATAGAAATGGTCCAAGCAGTGTTTATATGAATACAGTTTGTGTGTCATTATTTTGGGGCATAAACTAGCCAGGCAGCTGGGAGCTGGGTGGCAGAATGCGGCCCGCAGCTCCTTCAACATGCTAGTACAAGATTTCTCCAAATTCTTTATGTAGGCACTTAGTGTTATGAACATTCCTCTTAGAACTGCTTTCATAGTGTTCCATAAGTTTGGCTATGTTGTGTATTCATTTTCATTGAAATCTAGGAAGTCTTTAATTTTTTTCTTTACCTCTTCCTTGGCAAATTGGTGATTCAGTTGAATGTTATTTAGACTCCCTGAGTTTGTAGGTTTACTGCACTTTGTTTTGTCGTATTCATGGTGATTGGAAAAGATATCAGGGATTAATCCATTTTTTTGTGTCTGTTGAGATTTGCTTTGTGACTGTATGTGTCATCAATCTTAGAGAAGGTTCTATGAGGTGCTGAGAAGGTATATTCTTTTGTGTTTAGGTGGAATATTTTATAAATGTCTGTTAAGTTATAACACCTGTTAGCTCTCTTATTTCTTTGTTATTTCTGTCTGACAGACCTGTCCATTGGAAAGAGTGAGGTGTTGAAATCTTCCACTATTAATGTGGGGGGTATGATGTGTTATTTAAACTTTAATAATGTTTCTTTTTATAATGTGGGTGCCCTTCTATTTAGGGCATAAATGTTCAGAATTGAAATTTCATCCTGATGAATTTTTCCTGTAATGAATATAAAAAGTCCTTCTCAATCTCTTGAATCATTTTAATTCAAAATCTTTTTTGTTATATATTAGGATAGCTACACCAGTTTATTTTGGAGGCCCATTTGTTTGAAGAATCTTTTTTTCAGCCCTTTATTGTGAGATAAAGTTTTTCTTTGAAATTGAGGTTCATTTCAAGTTTGCAGCAGAAAGTTGGCCCCTGTTTTTGTATCCTTCCTGTTAACCTGTCATTTTGTAGGTAAATTGAGCCCATTGGTATTAAGGTTTATTGATGACCAGTGATTGTTAATTCCTGTTTTTTGTTTGTTTGTTTGTTTTTGGCTTTGTTGTTATTGGTGGTAGTGTTGTATGGTGTGTGTATTCTTTTCTTTTTTGAGATTTGCTGGTATGAAAGTATCTCTTGCCTGTGTTTTTGTGAATTTATCTAGCTTACTTGGGTTGCAGTTTTCCTTCTAGTACGTTATGTAGGCCTGAGTTTATAGAAGGGTATTGTTTAAATCTGGTTTTGTCATGGAATTTTTTCCTGTTTATGGTGATTGAAAGTTTGGTTGTGTATAGTAGTTTGAGCTGGCACCTGTGGTCTCCTATTGTTTGCATAATGTCTCTCTTAGACCTGACTTTCAGAGTCTCCATTGAGAATTTGGGTGTAATTTTGATGTGTCTGCCTTTATGGTTCTTGACTTTTTTCTTTATAGTTCTTACTATTCTTTCTTTATTCTGTATGCTTAATATTTTGATTATTTTGTACTGAAGGAACTTTTTTTTTTGGTCCAGTCTACTTAGTGTTCTGTATGCTTATGTCTTCATAGGCATGTCCTTTTTCAAACTGGGAAATTTTTCTTTTTTTTCCAATATATTTTCTGTGCCTTTGAGCTGGTATTTTTATCCTTCTTTTTTTTGGGGGGGGGTTATTTGGTTACTGTCCTGGAACTAGCTCTTGTAGACCAGGCTGGCCTTGAACTCAGAGATCCGCCTGCCTCTGCCTCCCGAGTGCTGGGATTAAAGGCATGTGCCACCACTACCTGGCTTCTTATCCTTCTATCCCTAGTATTTTTAGGTTTGGTCTTTTCATGGTATCTCAGATTTTCTTTTTTTTTTTTTTTTTTTTTGAGGTTGAATATTTATTCAGGGGGTTATGGAGGAGGAAGGGTGAAGGGGGGAGAAAGAGAGAGAGAGAAAGAGAGAGAGGAGGAGGAGAAAGTGACAGAGAAGGGGGGAAGCTGAGAAGTGGGGAGAGAGGCAGAAGCGAAGCTGCCTCTCCGAGGGGAAGATGTCAGATTTTCTTGATGTTTTGTTTTATGACTTTGTTGGATTTAACATTTTGACTAATGAATCTATTTCCTCTATTGTGTCTTCAATGCCTGAGTTTCTCTCTTCCATCTCTTGCATTCTGTTCGTTATGTTTGTGTCTGTAGTTCCTGTTCTTTTACCCAGATTTTACATTTCCAGAATTCCCTCGGTTTGTTTTCTTTATTGCCTCTACTCTAATTTTCATTTCTTGAACTGTTTATTACTAGCCATCTTTAAGAAATTTATTGATTTCTTCCCACTTTATGTTTGTCTTTCTCTCAATTTATTTAAGGTATTTTTTCATTTTCTATTTAAAGGACTCTCTCATCTTGATAAAGTTATTTTTAAGGTCAATTTCTTGTGCTTCATCTTGCTATTGTAGAACTACTAGTTTCTGGTGGTGCCATATTGTTCTTTATGTTGTCAAATGTATTCTTACACTGATTTCTACCCATCTGGGTTTGGAGTAATTATAGGTTCATGAAAAAGGACACTTGAAATACCATACTAGCTCAGAATTGAGTATAATAAAGGGTTATTTATTTAGGAGTAGACTCGCAGATCACAATCCTTTGCTGGAATGGGGAACAGCAACTGAATCCCACAGTCAGAAAAGAGGACAGGAATGCACTTTACATCAACATAAATAGTAGAAGAGTCCATGCCCATGTGAGCAGGTAACTTAAAGGTTATTGGAGGTAAGAATTCCTATAGCACCTCCCCTCTTTTGTTTTGTTCTAAGCCTAATAAAGATTATATACAATAAGAACAAATATATCAAGCAAGAAACATGTGATAAATGATTCAATAATTGTCTTATCCTAATGAGTTTAAGTCTTGTATGATAAATAACATGGCCAAGTCATAGGAGGAAAGTAATTACAACTATCTAGTCTTCAACCTTATTGAAGATCTGAGAAGGGAAATAATAATACTTGAGTAAGCAGGAAGTGTAATCAAGCAACTTCCAACATGTGCAACAAATGACAGAGACAACTGGCTTTCTGGGCAATCATCCAAAGTCTCATTTTCAATGTTGGATCAACCAATTTTGGCTAAGGCCTAAAGTAACTGACAGACCATTTTCAGAGGCAAAAAAAATTCAAACTATCTTATCCTGTCTTGGCAAGATTTGACAGCCTTTTTTATTGTATCCTGATTTGACTGTGAAGGAGCTAAGTACAGAAAGACATTTCACTATATGAACTGCTAAGCTAAACCAGCATGTATATTATAAAAGTATCTTAACATAAAGGTATGTACATTATAAAGGTATCTTAACATAAAGGTATGTTGCTTTGGAAAAAAGGTTCTTTTGTTTTGTTTTGTTTTCAGAAAGTATCTAGACTGATGTGGTTAGATGAACTAAGACCCCCTGAAAAGTTGCCTTGAACACTCCTCAAAAAATAGTTTGCCCAACTATTTTATAAAGAGCAGGAAGTAGTTTGGAGCAAAATATGCCCACATTTCCAAATATTGTTTGTAAATGTTTCTTTACATTTAAAGAGGAATATGTTATAGAGATTTTCATTGGTATGGATCTTGGTTTATTGATACAAAATTGAAGTCAATCTTATTATATGTGTATTTATGTTCTTGATTAAGTTATCGTGTTTGTGCAGCTCATTTAAAAAGGTAATGTATAATTAAGAGATATATATTAATAGATAATCATCTATAATAGTCAAACTTGTAGTCATGTTAGTTAGATTTTCTAGATGAACAGAGATGTATTGCAGATGGATAGGGATTCTTCAAACCTTTCAAAGACAACAGAATATGGCATTTAAAATGTTGTAAGAACTTTGAACTTTTTATGTCACCAAGACACATCTGCTACTGACAGCACCAATCTACTTCAAGAGGATAATGGGCATCAAAGCGGCTCCTTATGAAGTTGGTTATTGGTCAAGAAACTGCTCTTTCCTGGACTTCTTGATAAACTGGACATGCAGGACCCACAGAGAAATGACTGCTTAAGTTACCTAAAGGTGAGTCATCCTTCAGTGTTCATGCTTCATGAAGAATCTGCCAGACATTCTGCAGGACACAGAAAAATGTGACTGACTAACTGCCAATATAGGTGGAACTGTCTTTGAAATTTCCTGCTTTATAGAAAAGTCTGCTGGATGATATGGGCCTGTAGGCTGAAGATGGATTCCCCAACAGTACAGAAAATCTTTGGGTGAATGTCCAGGCCTTGAGATGTCTGTGTCAATTCTAGAGTTTTAGAATTTGCTTACAATGCACCTTCTGTTTTCTTAGGTAATACTACATTTTTTGGAGTCTTTGATGAAGTTGAAGAGCAGATAGTAATAATATATTTTTTCTTAGGTCTGATAAGAGATAAAATAGATATAAATATTGTAACTGTAATTCTTGTTTGATATATGTTTTGTTATATATAATTTTACTATGTTAAAGTTAAAACCTTCTTTTTATTTAAACAGCAAAGGGGAGGGTATGTAGAATTTCCCTCTGCATGCTGTGATTACTGTTGATGAATAATGAACTGCTTTGAGCCTATAGCAGAGCACAACATGGTGGGGCAGAGTAGAGCTAGGCAGGGAGGACTAGACTGGGAGAAATAAGGGCAGAGATAGACACTGGGAACTTTACCTGGTAAGCCACAGCCATGTGGCAATATACAAATTAATAGAAATGGGTTAAATTAATATGTAATAGTTAGCCAATAAGAAGCTAGAACTAATGGGCCAAGCAGTGATTTCATTAATACTGTTTCTGTGTGTGATTATTTTGGGTCTAAGCTAGCCGAGCAGCTGGGAACCAATAACCAGCCCTCCTCCAACAGGTTCAAGTGTTCATCCTTCTTCCAATTGGTACAGGTTGTGTCTGTACTTCTGGAAGCTGCTGCTAATTGCCTATTTGGGCTCTTCTTCCAAATGATGCATGTGGTGCCTGTGTCTTCAGAGCCCTCTTAGGCTGTGAGGGGACATTGATTGACTGGCTGAATGGGTGGCAGGGGTGGTGCAGGGTTCTGCCTTCAGAAGTGTTACCTGCTGACTGGCTGTTGGAGCTTCAGTGGTTGTGGGAGGGGCCTTTTAATATAGAGATGACAGACTGTCCAGACTGGATACCAGTTGCTCATCTCTTCACCAATCAGTGCAGGTGGGGCCTGTGGCTATGTGACCTCTGATGCTGTCTGTGTGCATTGATTTGTAGGGAAATGAGTGAGAGGGATTATGGAGTAGTCTACTCACAGGAGTCTTATCTGCTGACTGGTTGCTGGGGCTGAGATTTATCAAGGAGGGTCCTTGATGGGATGTGTCCTTGTGTCTAGGTCTAGAGGCTGGGGCTGTTCAGTCAGAAGGCTAGTCACTTACTTTTTTCTTTAATTGGTGCAGGTGGACTCTATGCTTTGGTGGCCTCTGACACAGTAGTGGTTGGTTGGGTAAAGGAAGGGGTGATAACAATGGTGGAAGGGTCCCTCTCATATTTTCTGCATTTATAAATTGTCATTCACACTTTTCAAAATCACAGGGGTCATTTAGTAACACTGAACTCTAGAAGCACTTTTCACAGATAGCCAGGCAGTAAAAAAAAAAAAAATACAGTATGAAAGTTGGCAGCACAGAAAAGTGTAAAGAACATTATGGAAGGTATAATCACTTCACAGTTATACTGAGATCCAACTTCTTACTACATACTTTATAGATATGTTGGTGTTGTTTTAAGGGAAATGTCCTAAAAGTAGAAGTCTTGGGTCGAAATATATTATTATTTTAAAAACCATTGAGGGTTTTCTGCAATTACCTACCAATCTATAGCATATATAAATTGTCATGCCACAAATCCTCCTAATTTGAGGACATAGTTTCTTTGTTTACATGAACATGTTACCTCAGATCTTTCTTCCACATGGTGAGTTCCTCATGACAACTATAGCATCTCACAGGGCCACAGTTACAGAGTTAAAGAATTAGCAGGAGGTAAAGCACTCAAGGCAATACTTTTCAATTTGCAAAGAAAAATAATTCACTTTATTTTATAATTAGTTAAAAATGTAACAGAGTGTATATTATATGTCCATCAAATATTTTTCACACTTCTTTTCATTTTTTCACTTTCATTTTTTAAAAAAATTTACACCTTTAATATAACTTTCTAATTATTTTTCTTCCAGAAAAATTTATTGAGTTCACTGCAGGGACCAACAGGCTGTATACTAACATCAGTACCATTTGCATCTCTAACAACAATTTAGTTTTTCATAGTTTTGATGGTTTGTATAAAGAACATACACAGCATTTCTAGGTAGCCTGAAGTATACTCTCTTGTAGCATAGAGTTCTACCATTTAGAGACTTGGAAGATAGTTCAATGGGTTGCTTTATAAATTAGAAGACCAGAGTTTGATAACCCACTACCCATGTTAAAAGGTATTCATATCTATGTCTGTCTGTAACCTAAAAAATGTGTGGTGGAGAAAAACAGATCCCAAGAGCAAAATACCTGCTAGCCTAGCCAAAACAGAAGCTTATGGTTCAGCAAGGGATCCTTTCTCAAGTTATAAGGTGGAGAGCCATCTCTATTGCCTACTAGAAAAATAGCTTGGAGATATTTTTAAAAATTATTTATTTATTTTTATTTTATGTGCAATGGTGTTTTACCTGCATGAATGTCTGTATAAGGATTCTGGATACCCTGGAATTTGAGCTACAGACAGTTGTGAGCCACCATGTGGGTGCTTGGACTTGAACTCAGTTCTTCTAAAAGAGCAGTCAGTGCTTTCAATCTATGAGCCATCTCTCCAGTCTCCAAGCTTGGAGATCTTAGTATTCACTGTAGCATCCTTATCTATTCATCATGACTGAGGTCATCTTTATTGGATAAAAAATGTACCTTGGTTGGTTAGTTATGCTCAACTGAACAAAAAAGATCTTTGAACAAGACAGCTTGCTGCATCACTTTTTGTACTCAATTGTCTCGCCCATTTACTTTCATAACACATACTCCCTCAGATCTGGCCTTCCAATGTATGGTTATCCCCAGTGCTCTGGATCAGCTTACTTACTTTCATGTCATTTCTCCTCACTTTGGATCAGCTATTGACAGAGTCCAGCTTGCTCCTCAAATACTTTCTTAGTATTTACATTTGATGCCTTACTAATCTATGAATAATTACACTATCTTTCAACAAACTTCCTTTTGGGGCTTGTGCTGCTAGTTACTTTACATTCCTCAATGCCTTGTGCCTTGGTCCTCCACTATTGTTTGCCTCTAAGATTATGATCTTCTATATTCTTTCTCAAATGTTTATACATAAACAGGCATGCTAACTTATTGCACAGATTTTTCTTTTTCACTGGAGATCTATTTGCTTCTAATAAACAATTAAAAGGTTACATGTCCCAGTAAAACTATTGTATCAAGGGTATATTATTCACTGCAAAATTTTCTGGTTAGTATGCATGCTTTTTCATATTGATTCTTTTGATACATGAGTACATCTGTATTGACAGATCCCAAAGTAAAATGATAATAAATATTTCCAATCAGATGTTAAACATGTGCTGATACAAATATTCCTTTTGGATCTTAAATTCTGGGTAATAGAAGCAAAAAAATTAAGGCCAATATTAAGTTAAGTACATTTTGCTACAATTTAAAAAAACTATTTTTGGCAGAAGATGTCACTGTAACAACAGTTTTGGTTTCATATATTAGTTTGGTTTAGAATGTAAACAGATAACATTAAAACCTATGAGCATTAGACCTTTGTGTGTGTCACTTGCATATGTCTGTATCTAAGCCTTCCCATCTTTAACATAGAATATTCACATACATGACAGATCCTATTCTCTAACCAGTGATGGTCTTAAGACCATTGTAAAATTCTTCCAAGGCACAAATACTTTCATGAACTTTAAGTACTCCTTGACTTTTCTGCCAGTTAGCAGAATAGCAGAAACAAGTAGATATTGAGATCTGCTTTCTCTCTTTTTCTCTCTCTCTATATGTATGTATATATATTGTATGTGCACATGTGTTGGGGTGTGGCACAGGTGCTCTGGCATATATGTACATGTAGATGCCAGAGGACAACCTCAGATCGATCAGTTCTTGACTTCTAACTTTGTTTGGTTCCTTATTGAAGTATGTATGCCAAGCTAGTTTCCAATGATTCTCCTGTCTTTACCTCTCATCTCCTTATAGGATTGGATTATATCCACAAGTTATGGTTTCCAGCTTTATGTGTCTTCTAGGGATTTGAACTCAGGGTCTCACAATGTATGACAAGCATTTTGTCTTTGCCCATCTCGTTAGAACCCAAGGTGTTTCTTTTAAAGTAGGCTATTGCTAAACCACAATTAGCAATGTTGACAAATAGACTTGATTTAGAGCTATTCATAGATTTCCAAAGTTTTTGTAATCACCAATCATGTTGCAATTAGTCCTGCTTACCATCATGACTTATTTTTATTTATTTATTTTACATCCTGACTGCTGTTTCTCTTCCTTCTCCTCCTCCGGGTCTCTCCCCTTCCTTCCTGTCCCCATCCGCTTCTCTGCAGTTTCTATTCAGATAAGTATAAGACTACTATGGATATTGATAAAATGTGGCATATCAAATTGTAGTAAGACTAAGTACCTCACCTTGTATTAAGACTAATCAAGGCAACCCAGTATGAAGAATAGGGTCCCACAAGCCAGCAGAAGAGTTAGAGACAACTCTTGTTCCCAGGGGTAGAGGTCCCACCAGAATATCAAGCTACACAATTGTCACATATATGCAGAGGACCCAGGTCAATTACTTAATGTTTTTATTTCCAACAAATTACTGGGTATCTACAGTATGTCAGATCTGGTTCCAGACATCACTGGCAAAACAGAAAATTATTCATTTCCTGCTCATAAGAAATTTACTATACAGTGGATCTTGTTTAACACAGTTTATAAATTCTATAATATCCTCAAAGGATTATTCAAAAAAGATGTAAATAATAGCAAAAAAACTTAGTTTTTATTGATTTCTTATAAAAGTGACATTTCTTGTTGAATTGGAAAAAAAGCATTCTTAATCAAGAAATACAGCGTGACCTATAGCAACCCTTTACTTACAGTAGAAATACACATATTTTGGTTTATTATTACCATTTGAATTAAATGGATGTGAATAAAAAGCTCGAATCAAAGTATGTCTTAGTTGCTTGGCTCTCTTTAGATGCAAGGTGAGTAACATTCTTTAATGCATAGCGTTAAAGGTGGCAGAGCACAGCATGAATTAGGCAACTTTGGATTGCACTTCCAGTGAAATTCTAGATTCTGAATAAGAACTGCTTCAGGCCAAAAAAACTATACTCATTTGGTCTTTTAATTTTTTTCATTCAATAATAGAATACCCAGTGACATGAGAAACATCTTTGTAAACAATAATGATTTGTGTCTGATGTCAGCTGCCTGACCATCTAGACCATGGAAAATAATTGATAATAAGAAAGAAAAATTATGCAATCATATGTTTTCCCTTTTGCAGTTGTTTACTTCACTTTGCATGATACCCTGAGTGTTTACTCACATTGTAGCACATGCCAGACTTTCTTTTTGAAGACTTGATAGTCTTTGATTGAAAATATATTTATATACCTCATAGTCCTTATTTATTCATTCATACAGAGAAACTTAGTTTAGTTTTCTTTTGATTTTGGTAAATATTGTTTTGAATTTTCATTTAAACATCTCTTTGAGGCCTAGTAAAACAGATCAACAAGTGAAGTCACTTGTTGTACAAGCCTAATGATAGGAGTTGGGTCCCAGTAAGAATAGCAGAAAGAGAGAACAAAGTTCTGAAATTTGACCTATGACCTCCCCACTAGTAGTTCCTCTCTCACTATATCTCTTCTTCTGCTTTCTTCTCTTCATTTCACTCACTGATAATAATATTTTTAAATATATAAGGACATTCCTTTAATTCTTTGGGTATATACCCAACTTTGAATTCATAGTAATTATAGTTTTAATTTTTTTCAGGAAAGAACATACTGTTTTCTTGCCATTATACTTTCAACAATTAAATTTTTAAAAAATATTTCAGAAAGCTAAGGTACAACACAACATCTGAAGGAAGAGATAATGCAAATCAGTCCTGGTGTACAATTTTCTTTGATAACAGTAATCTTAGCTGATATTCAAGAACCAAGTCAGTATGAAGACTCAGGCTCAGAGTCTTGTGGTTCAGGAGCCTGACTGTGCATCAGAATCTGCACATTGTATACCTAGAGCTAGAACTTGCAACTACACAGAGCTTTGGGAGTATATGAGGACACTTTGTTCTCAGATCATTTCAGTGCTTATGATACTTTACACAGTTAGTATGTATTTAAAGTTTTATTGTTGTTTAAATAGATTCGGAAATACCTTGAGATAGCTGCAGGGAACTTCAGAGTGATTGTACTGTGAGATGGATAGTGGAGCAGTCCACGGAGAGGAAATGGACCGATCAATGGAAGTGTGTTGAGGAAAGAAGCAACTGTGAATTTGGTCAGTCTTTCATGAGATGGCAGGATGAGAAAAAGAGCTCAACAGAGGAGCCAAGTATAAATAGAACTTGGAATCCAGGTAGTTGGGAAGACTAAATCGGAAATTCCATGAGACATTAGAGGCAAAAACAATTAGCAGAAGGGAGAAAGGATCATAGAGGGATGATAATATTTGATGGTTCACAAAACTGAGAGGTTAAAGAGAAACTGGTGTGGGAAGTCCTTCTCCATCTGTGTTGCTTTTATTGGTTAATGAATAAAGAAGCTTCCTTGGCCTGTGACAGGGCAGAGTAGAGCTGTGAAGGGGAACTAAACTGAATGCTGGGAGAAAGAAGGTGGAGTTGCAAGATGCCATTTAGCTCCACCAGAGACAGACCCCGGAATGTAACCTTGCCAGTAAGCCACAGCCACATGGCAATACATAGATGAACAGAAATGGGTTAATTTAAAATAAGAGAGTAAGCCAAAAATACTCTTAAATTATTGGCTAAACAGTATTGCAAGCAATGTAGTGTCTGTGTAATTATTTCAGGATTCTGGGCAGATGGGAAATAAACAAATAGTCTCCCAGAACAAGAAACCAAGGCAGAAAATTAGCATTTGAATAACATCTAAAGTGAATTGTTCTTCTGTGTCTTTATTTTGACCTCCTTTTATCCAGCATGACAACTGCTGTGGATGTGCTAGGACTTTGGCAATATTAGTTCAAAGTGCTCTTCTAGAGTCTTGTCTCTTTTTTCTAAGATTTGACTTAAGACAAATAATGGTTGAGAGGTTTCACTACAGGAACATCTTTACATATGTGTGTGTGTGTGTGTGTGTGTGTGTGTGTGCGTGTGTGTGCGTGTGTGTGTAATTTTCAACAAACAGTCCCATTAAAAGAGCCTTTCAATCTGTAAGTACAACACTTAATTACATGTTTTTCTAGCTCCCCTTGATTAATTCAAGGAATGATTATGTAGCTGACCAGTAGGCATGTTTCATCTTGATGTTTATGTTTTTGTTTCTCCTTTTCATGCTTTGTTTTATGGATTTTCATTGCTCATTAAATGTATGACCAAGAGTAAGAAAAATAACCAAACTAAAATTAGTCATTTTTCCTACTTGCTACCAGTAGTGACAGGATTTAATAAGGCAGGAAATTGGAACTGGGAACTCAAATCAGGCTTTAACCTATCAGAGGATGCCATTCATCCTTGTTTCTATTCCCAGGGTACATACCATAAAGTCAGAGAAAGTTTCAAGCAAGAATCCAATCTAGTTCCCAAACCTTTCATGCAAATTCTGAACAAGCATAGTTTGTGTTTATTCCTTGAACATTTAGGTTAGAAGTCTTAATTTAAAATATGATTTACATAATTTCATCATTTATATATTTGCCAGTTAAACTGGTAATGTTTCAATTTAGCTTTGCAAATATATTTTTCATCAATTAAAACACTTTCAAAGCTCACATACAGCATTCTTTGAATAGATAATCATCATTACACAAATTAGGCAAGTGTTTAAATGTCCCTCAGACAATGTATTATTTCTAACTATAGCATGTTTCTGACTTGACTTTTGCTCAGTCAGAGACATACAATTAATGTATTGATATAATTCTATGTATCCACATTTCTTTCTCAAGTGGTGTTTCTACAAAAGATCTTTATGAGAAGGTTAGAATCTAGCTTTTGAAAATTCAGTAAACAAAAAGTTTAAAACAAACAATATCACACCGACATGGATAAGAAAAGCAATTTTATTTAATTCAAATTACTTCCTGACTCAAAAGGCATAGGCAGCACCAAAAATGATGGTCTTGACCCTTAACTTCTTCTTTGAAAGGAACTCTGAGATTCCATCTTACACCCGTAAGAGTGGCCAAGATCAAAAACACTAAAGACAACTTATGCTGGAAAGGTTGTGGGGTAAAGGGAACACTTCTGCATTGCTGGTGTGAATGCAAGCTGGTACAGCCCCTTTGGATGTCAGTGTGGTGATTTATCAGAAAATTAGCAAACAACCTTCCTCAAGACCTAGTAATACCACTTTTGGGTATATATTCAAAGGATGCTCAATTGTGCCACAAGGACATGTGCTCAACTATGTTCATAGCAGCATTGTTTGTTATAGTACTTGAATTTCTAGCTAAAGAGATAAGACAACAAATAGAGATCAGGGGAATAGAAATTGGAATGGAAGAAATAAAACTTTCAGCATTTGCAGATGATATGATAGTATACAGAAATGACCTCCAAAATTAGAAGAAGGACCTTCTATAGCTGATAAAAACCTTCAATTATGTGGCAGAATGATAGAAGATTACTTTTTAAAAAATAAGTAGCCCTCATATATACATATAATAAAAAGGCTGACAAAACAATCAGAGAAACATCACCCTTAGCAATAGCAACAAACAACATAAATATCTTGGGATAACACTAATCAAAGAAGTGAAAGAACATGGAAATGTCAAGTTGATGTCTACATACCCACTTCTAGCTTCTATGACATTGAATGGTACTCTGAAAAGTATTCAAAGAAAAATGTTAATACCAGTCCAAACACAATACATTCATTCTATAATCTTCTTCTTCTTCTTCTTCTTCTTCACCTATTTCTGCTTATACTAAGGAAATTCTAAAAGGTGGAAGAAAAAGAGGGGGAGGGGAAAGAGAAAGTAATAGAGAGTTGTGGAAGAGAAAACCAAAAGGGAGTGGGAGAAAGAAAACATTTACTTAAAGAACTAAAGAACACATGAACACATGAACAATAAATTTCTAAACATCAAGATACCACAAATAGGATGAATGTCAAGAAATTTCATGGAAACATACTATAGCCAAATGTTCAAAAATTAAATCCAAAGGCATTTGAAACTACCAAGTGAAAACTGACTTACTGTAGGGAAGGAAGTTCTTACACAACTGTCCGATGATTTCGCAACAGAAATCTTGAAGTGCAGAATGGAATGAATCATATATTCAAAGTACAAAAAGAACATGAATGAAATAAATGCTTTTCCACTTCCACATTAGCCTGTCCGGAGGTGTTGTCTTTGTATTCACCAGTACTAGCATGCTAGTGAGACTTCATAGGTATTCTTCTGTTGACCTTCTTAGAAAACAGAATTTCACAGAAAACTTCACATTCTCCTGGGTCTTACATCCTTTCTGCCCCCTCTTCCACAATGACTCATGATCCTTAGATGCAGGAATTATGTTTTAGATGTACCAGCTCTATATTTTAGAGCCCCATGTTTCTGTGAAACCTATCTGCTTCAAAGAAAAGTTTTGCAAGATCTCAATCCTAGACAAAGAACAACATGCAACTAAGGAGTGCTGAGAGCAGGAGAAATAGTCTTCCCCAGGAAAATGCACACCAACTGTTCAATATCAAGTGGTCAGTGCTAAAAACATACAAATAACAGAATATGAACAGTGCAGTTAGTATACATACACATGCAACAACAGTTAGAGAAAAAAGGCTATAAATTCAATAGAGAGCAAGGACAGTATGTGGAAGGATCTTGAGCAAAGAAAGGGGAGGGGAAATGATATAATTATATTATAATGTTAAAAAATTAAAAGGAGACATCTCCCTGGACACCTGCAAGTCTCTCTAGAGTCAAGTCTCTTGCCAACCCTAAGATGGCTTCCTTAATTAGGATATATACTTCCCTGCTCCCATATCCACCCTTCCTTTATCCCAACCATCCCTTTCCCCAAGCTCCCCCCATCCTCCCCTTCTCACTTTTCTCACCCCATTTCCAATTACCCCTATCCCACCTCACCCCCAAGTTCCCAGTTTTTGCCCTGCAATCTTGTCTACTTCCCATATCCAGGCAGATGACTATATGTTTTCCTTTGGGTTCACCTTCTTTTTTTTTTTTTTTGTTTTTTTTTGTTTTGTTTTGTTTTGTTTTTTCGAGACAGGGTTTCTCTGTAGCTTTGGTGCCTGTCCTGGAACTAGCTCTGTAGACCAGGCTGGCCTCGAACTCCCAGAGATCCACCTGCCTCTGCCTCCCGAGTGCTGGGATTAAAGGCGTGTGCCACCACCGCCCGGCTTGGGTTCACCTTCTTATTTAGCTTCTCTAGGACCAGTTAGTACCTTGGGCAACTGAAAAGAGGGAACCTGAAATGACCCTATCCTATAGCCATACTGATGAATATCTTGCATATCACCTTAGAACCTTCATCTGACGATGGATGGAGATAGAGACAGAGACCCACATTGGAGCACCGGACTGAGCTCCCAAGGTCCAAATGAGGAGCAGAAGGAGGGAGAACATGAGCAAGGAAGTCAGGACCGCGAGGGGTGCACCCACCCACTGTGACAGTGGGGCTGGTCTATTGGGAGCTCACCAAGGCCAGCCGGATTGGGACTGAATAAGCATGGGATGAAACCAGACTCTCTGAACATGGTGGACAATGAAGGCTGATGAGAAGCCAAGGACAATGGCTCAAGGTTTCGATCCTACTGCATGAACTGGCTTTATGGGAGCCTAGCTTGTTTGGATGCTCACCTTCCTCGACCTGGATGGCGGGGAGTGGACCTTGGACTTTCCACAGGGCAAGGAATCTGAACTGCTCTTCAGACTCAAGAAGGAGGGGGAATGGAGTAGGGGGAAGGAGAGAGGAGTGGGGGGAGGGGGAGAAGAGTGGGGGGAGGAGGAGAGGAGTGGGAGGAGGGGGAGGGAAATGGGAGGCGGGGAGGAGGCAGAAATTTTCTTCAACAAAAAAAATAAATAAAATTAAATTTAAAAAAAACAAGTTACAGGCTTGTTTAAAATAAACTGGCCATTATGTAATCTCTCCAAAAATTTTTTTTTAAAAAAATTAAAAGGAATTAAATGTCAAAAAATACTAAAATTCACCAAAACCGTCTTTCAAAATAAGAAAAAAAAGACACACCTAGACCTTAGACAAATGAAAATTGGCAGAGTTCTTTGCACTGGTCTTGCTTTGCATGCCGTCCGTGGCCCATGATCTCCCTAACCATTTTAAAACCATCTTTATAGTATATATAAGACATCAAGCCCTGATCAAGTCCTGTCAAACAAGCTCTCAAATGCAATCAAGAGAGTAATTGGTTTCCTGTCTTAACCTGTCTTGCCACTATTGTACCAACTGACAAATCTTGTATGGCAGATCCATATTGTAGCAGGAAGAGTCCTACAATGCTGCTTTTCACCTTTCACCTTGTTTGAGACAGAGTCTTGTCAACTCAGCTGCTTATGTTAAACTAGACGGCCCATGAGCTGCTAGGAAGTTTTTCTTTTTCTTTTTTTGCCTCCCATCTTTTACTAAGACCACAGGGATTACAGATTTTCATTACAGGGACTCTGGAGATTTGAATTTACAAGACTGACACTTTGTGGCAATTGCTGTATTCACTGATTCATCCCCTAGCCTCATGGCAGTGAAAGTTGATTAGAATGATTTGGTATAGGTCAATCCTAATCAATTAGTGAAGCTGTAGAATATTCATAGGCATGTTTTCTATTTACTTGATTCCACAGTTATTCTCTTCAGGCCAGGTAACCCTTTAACAAAAGAAAGGTTGGTTTACCCAGTCTAGCTAAGGAGAGGTAACTTAAATAGCCTTATGAAATAGAAAGCGTGTGGATCTGTTCTCTTAATTCAAATGAAAAGACCAACTTCATGACTGAAAAAAAGTTCCATAAATGCTTAAGAGATTCTTCACTCATAAAAGAAGCTTGAGAAGATCCATTTTCATCAACACTAACTGCCCTTTATACCACCCCTCCCAACACCTTGGAGTTTATAGAAATTGTCCTAAATTATCTATTCTGGATTTTACCACAGAACAGTGAATCTGTGACTGTGTGGAGGGAAATACTCAGATATTTTGCTTTCCAGGCCGTTTCTATCTTGCAGCCAGTGCTGAAAACCCATGAATTCAGTCATTTTTCATGTGCCATCTAGCTTTATATTACAGATTATTTTCTAAATTTTGTCATTGGACAAGTTATTTTGAAATCCGTTTGCCTTTTCAAAAGATATTTATTTGTATTTGTGTATGAGAAGGAGTGATGCATAAGAGTGCGCTGCCTATGGAGGCCTGAAGATGACTTAGATCTCCTTGAGCTAGAGTTTCAAAAGGTTGTGGACCACCCTACGAGGGTTTCAGGAACTGAGCTGTGGTCCTCTACAAGAGCAGCAAGCACTGTAAACCTTTGAGCCCTGGCCCCTCCTCTTCTATTTACTTCTTGTTGCTGATCTTTCACACAGAGGAAACATGAAAACACTAAATGAACATTTTTTAGTAACAAAAACTGGGGTTGGGTCTATTTATATCTATAATTAGATATCCATATTTCTATAACATTTTAAAGTTCCCAAGAAATTTAAATCTCACTCAAATAATTCAGGTTTATAAGATGATTTTTGTCTTTAAATAATTGTAATAAAATATTAGTTTAATGAAATATTAACAGGAAGAAATTATGTTTTCTAGTTCCAAGGACAAAATGAACTAGATGATCTTACTATTTAATTATTGTGAAATACCATGAGCAATGATAACATCCCATATTATTCTTGGTGCATATGAGGTATTCATGTCCAATAACTCATAAGGAGATAAGCTTTCACTGACACTGATATTTTCTTTTTCTTTTTATTTTGTTATCATAGAATTTTAATTACTTTTTCAAAGTGAACTAATGAATGATCATAGGGAACAAGACAAAAATAGCCCATAAAGTAAACATCCAACCTCCTTATGGGAAATGCTTCACAATAAATTTTAAACCTTAAAAATAATACCAGTGAAAATTAATACATTCTTTTGAGAAAGTAAAGTTTTCCAGTGTGTAGATTAACTAGAGCAAATATGTTGTGCATATGAACCACATTTTCACTTTTACTACTTGTCCGTCAGTTGGTCAACATCATACCTTGCCAGTATGCCACAAGCCTCATGGCAAAATATAAAGTAATGAAAATGGTTAATTTTAGATGTAAGAACTAGCTAGCAACATGCTTAAGTGATTGGACAAGCAGTGATTTGATTAACACAGTTTCTGTGTGGTTATTTCCTGGTCTGGGTAGCCAATAACGAACAAGAAGACTCCAACTACATAGGTCAGTTCCATGAAGGCTCCCTGATGTTCAGTTCAGTCTCTGTGAGTCCCTATGATCCCAGATTAATTGATTCTGTAGGTTTTCTTATGGTGTCCTTGACACCTCTGGCTCCCACAATCCTTTCTCCCCTTCTGCAGGATTCCCTGAGCTCCATCTAATGTTTGGCTGAGTCTACATCCGTTTCCATCAGTTGTTAGATAAAGGCTCTCTGATGAAAGTTGGGCTAGACACCAATCTGGCTGCAGGAGATGGCCAGTTCAAGATATGGATCCACTATTGCTAGGAGTTTTATCTGGGGCCATCCTCGTAGATTACCTTGCAACAGGTTTTTTCCTGAACCCATAATGTCCTGTTTTCTAGTATTCACTTTCCGTGCTCTCTTCATCTGCTTCCCAAACTTTTTTGTTTGGGGATGGCTCATGCTCCATCCCCACTTGCCCTCAGTCCATTCATGAAATCTCTTCCCTTTCCCCTTTTCCAGAGAAGATTCAAGTGTCCTTCCATGAACTCTCCTTGTTATCTAGTCTCTCTGGGTCTGAGGATTGTAGCATAGTAATTCTTTACTTTATATGTAGTATTCACTTATGAGTGAGTACATAACAAGTTAATCTTTTTTGGTCTGGGTTCTATCACTCAGGATGATGATGTCTTCCTAGTTCTATCCAGTTGCCTTCATATTTCCTGGTTTCCTCATTTTTTAACAGCTGAGTAATACCCCATTGTATAAATATAGCACATTTACTTTATCCATTCCTCAGTTGAGGTACATCTAGGTTGTTTCCAGGTTCTTTGCCTCCATCCTATAGTAAAGATAAACTAGATTCATTGTTTTTTATGATTAATTCTGTTTCTCAAAGATTGGGCTATGTCCCACCTGTAACCCTAACTACTGCCTGTTTCAGGAAAGGCCAGCCATGACTTTGTTTAAAGGTTATTATGATCACCTGTTGCTATGACCACCTTATTATGACTACCTCATTATAACTACCTTGTTATGACTGCCTCATTACTATCTCGTTATGCCCTCTTAGGAATCATGTTTAGTTGCAGGGGGTCATTATTACTAATGTGTTATGCTTATGTTCTGCTTCTTTAATACTAAATATTTTGCCCACCAAATCCCCTATCCCTGAACTATAAAAAGCTTGTCTTCCTCATATCCAATTTTGATCTCTTGAACCCCACTTTTATAATGAAACAGTCCATGTACAGAAATAGAAAAGCTTGCTTTAATTAATTGCTTGCTTTAATTAATTTGGCTGTGTTGATTTGGGTCAGTGTTCTTTCCGCCCAGTTAATCTTTAGGGTTAACACACCATGAAATAAGAAGTAATAGGAAGTGCTCTCTCCATTTCTTCTCAAAAGCTCCAGAGCTAGCATCCTTTCCCAGTCTGTTATATATCTAGTCCTCTGAGGCGCCATCCCATCTCATAAGAAGGTTCTCTACTTATCCAGCTTTATGATCTTTTCAGCAGAGTTTCCTTTACTAAATAAGGCTGAGGGAGGAGGAGGGAGGCACAGTATCCACAGGGTAATATTTCAGGGCTATATGTGTGCTAGACTGCCTCAGAACTGAAAGTTAAAATGAGTCTTGAAGTGCTTAGCATTATCCTGGCATTATTTAAGATTGGTGAAGATGAGGGGATCGTTCAGTCAGTGACCACTACTGTAAGCTCCACCAAAGGAAAAAATGCAGAAAGTACCTTTGCCAGATGCCTGTCTGCCCTTCCTCCACACCACTGATTCAGGGTTTGCGTTATTCTAAGGCTATCAGGATTTAACCTGATGCTCCTCTGGGACTGTGGAGATATATTCATCTGGTCCTCATTACCATGAATAATTGATCCTTGGAAGAATGTCAGAGGCTATCTATGAACAATGCTTTTTACTTACCATAAATTGATGGCAGTTGGCAGGAAAATCATTTCATGGAAGGGACCTAGGATGTACTGATGCACAACACTAACATCAGCCTCTCTAAATCAACCATGCCATGCTTTCCCCTTCACTGTTAGAATTGTAGTTCAGACTAGAAGAAGTCAGGAAATACCAGTAAGTACTTTTATTGAAAAATGTATTTTTATTCCAAGCAGAGACAATGCACATGAATAGATATGTGCTGGTTCCAGATGTCATTCATTCCTAGTCCTAAACATTATATTTTATACAGAGTGAAAGGGGACCTACAAGTAGTAAACACAAATGCTCACAGTCAGCATGACAATTCAAAATCAAGCTTAACTGTTCACAAAAAGTGTGCTCTGTCCAGGAGGAATGAGATTGGATAGACCCAATTTTTTAAAACTGCTTTAGGTGATTGTTTTTTTCCCAGTAAATAAAATCTGACTTATTTTTTCTATAGTATTTATGGGAGCTATAACTCACCTGTCATTGTTCTGCTTCTGTAACCACAAGACTTCCTACTACCATCAATAATCAAACAGTGATAATATGTGTGGTAGTTTAAAAGAAAATGACACCCAAAGGGAGTGGTACTATTAGCAAGTGTGGCTTTATTGGAGTAGGGATGGTCTTGTTGGAGGAAGTATGTCACTGTGAAGGCAGGCTTTGAGATCTCTTACATGCTCAAATCACATCCAATGTCTCAGACTACTTCCTGTGGCCTGCCTATTAAGAACCACCAGCACCATGTCTTCCTGCATGCCATAATGAACTAAACCTCTGAAAATGTAAGCCACCCCAATTAAATGTTTGTCCTTTACAAGAGTTGCAGCGGTCATGGTGCCTCTTTACAGGAATACAAACCCTAAGGCGCCATGATAATATACCTATAGCCCATTTTTGTAAAAGGGCCATGTCCCATCTTGGTTGCCAAGGGCCACTGCACCCGCATCAGTGAAAAATTGCCCAATTTTTGGTTCTTGCCTTCATAAACTTTCTGCTTTATGGATATGGGGTTGTCTTTTTAGACTTAAAGTCACAAGAGTGTGTGTCTCCCATGGGATCTGTGTGGTGCAATAAAAGCTTCAAATTCTTAAAGATTGTGTTCTTGCCTCCTTCTCTTAGGTCATAGCAGTCAGACTACAATATCCCAACTAACAGCACAATAGAAACTATAATTCAACATATTGATTGATATAAATTAAATATAAATCAATGTAAAAAGGGAGAAAGGAAGGAGGAAAGGAATAAAATAAAAAGGAAATGGAATGAAGGAAGAGAAGGAGTGGAGAGGGATGGAAGAAGAAAAAGAAAAAATAATGCTTATATGCTCTCTCTCGGAATGGTATGACTCTGAACTTAGGTTATAGTGAACCAAGGGAACTCTTCTTCAGAGTAGCAAATCTATAGTAAATAATCAGAAGGTGTGTTGTTTTTTAATATCTTTTTATTGATTTTAGTTTGATGTCTATTTTGTTAGATATTAGAATAGCTACACCCACTTGCTTCTTGGGGCCATTTGATTGGTAAATCTTTCCTCAACCCTTTACTCAGAGGTAATGTCTGTCTTTGAGGTTGAAATGTGTTTCTTATACACAACAGAAGGATGGATCCTGCTCTTGTACCCATTTTGTTATCTTATCTCTTTTTTCTTTTCCTTTTTTATTTATTAAAAAATTTTCACCTCCTCCCATCCTCACATTTCCCTCCCACTCCCCCCACTCTTCCCACTCCTCCTCCCCCTCACTCTCCAGTTCTAAGAGAAGTCAGGGTGCCCTGCCCTATGGGAAGTCAAAGACCCTCCTCCCTTCCTCCAGGTCTAGGACGGTGTGCATCCAAACAGACTAGGCTCCCCAAAACCCAGTACATGCAGTAGAATCAAAACCCGGTGTCATTATCATTGGCTTCTCAGTCAGCCCTCATTGTCAGCCACATTCAGAGAGTCCAGTTTGATCACATGCTCATTCAGTCCCAGTCCAGCTGGCCTTGGTGAGCTCCCATTAGATCAGTCCCATCATCTCCGTGGGTAGACGTGCCCATCACGGTCCTGACTTCCTTGCTCATGTTCTCCCTCCTTCTGCTCTTCATCTGGGCCTTGGGAGCTCAGTCCAATGCTACAATGTGGGTCTCTGTCTCTATCTCCATCCATCACCAGATGAAGGTTCTATGGTGATATGCAAGATATTCATCAGTGTGGCTATGGGAGAAGACCAGTTCAGGCACCCTAGCTGGGGAAATCCCCTTGGACACCTGGGAACCCCTCTAGAGCCAAGTCTCTTGCCAACCGTAAAATGGCTCCCTTAGTAAAGATATCTACTTCCCTGCTCCCATATCCACCCTTTCTTTATACCAACCATGCCATTCGCCCAAGCTCTCCCCAATCCTCCCCTTCTCCTTTTTCTCTCCCCATCTCCTCTTCCCTCCGCCCCACCCCACCCCACCCCCAGGCTCCCAACTTTTGCCCTGCGATCTTGTCTACTTCCAATATCTAAGAGGACAGATATATGTTTTTCTTTGGGTTCACCTTCTTATTTAGCTTCTCTAGGACCACAAACTATAGGCTCAAGTCCAAATGGATTAAAGACCTCAATATAAATCTGACCACACTGGACCTGATAGAAGAGAAAGTGGGAAGTAGTCTGCAACACATGGGCACAGGAGACCACTTCCTATGTATAATCCCAATAGCACAGACAATAAGAGCAACAATGAATAAATAGGACCTCTTGAAACTGAGAAGCTTCTGTAATACAAAGGACACTGTCATTAAGAAAAAAAGGCATCCTTCTGAATGGGAGAAGATCTTCACCAGCCCCGCATCAGACAAAGGTTCTATATCCAAAATATATAATGAACTCAAGAAACTAGACATTAAAACTCTAATTAACCCAATTAAAAAATGGGGTACTGAAATGAACAGAGAATTCTCAACAGAAAAAGTTCAAATGGCCAAAAGACACTTAAGGTCATTCTCAACCTCCTTAGCAATCAGGGAAATGCAAATCCAAACAACTTTGAGATACCATCTTACACCTGTCAGAATGGCTAAAATCAAAAACACCAATGATAGCCTATGCTGGAGAGGATGTGGATTAAGAGGAACCGTCATCCATTGTGCTGGGAATGCAAACTTGTGCAACCACTTTGGAAATCAGTGTGGCGGTTTCTCAAGAAACTGGGAGCAAACCTACCTCAGGATCCAGCAATTCCACTCTCAGGAATATACCCAAGAGATGCCCAATCATACTACAAAAGCATTTATTCAACTATGTTCATAGAAGCACTATTTGTAATAGCCAGAACCTGGAAACAACCTAGGTGCCATAAGCAAAGGACATTGAGCCTATAGTTCCGGATCCTAGAGAAGCTTGTGTCTTTTTATGATTATTGAGTGCATTGATATTAAAGGATATTAATGACCAGTGATTGTTAATTCCTGTGTTTTCTTTTGCAGTGGTAGTGTTTGTGTGTTTCCCTTCTTTGTGGTTTGTTGGTGTGAAATTATCTGTTGCCTGTGTTTTCGTGGGTGCAGCTAATTTCGTTGGGTTAGAGTTTTCCTTCTAGTACTTCTGTAAGGCTGCATTTGTGGATAGGTACTGTTTAAATCTGGTTTTGACATGGAATATATTGTCTGCCATAGATGATATCATCTATGGTGATTGAAAACTTTGCTGGACATAGTAGTCTAGGCTTACATTCATGTTCTCTTAGGTTCTGAAGTATATCTGTCCAGGACCTTCTTTCTTTCATGGTTTCCATTGAGAAACTGGATGTAATACTGATAGGTCTGCCTTTATATGTTGTTTAGCTTTTTTGCCTTGCAGCTCTTAATATTCTTTCTTTATTCTGTATGTATAGTGTTTTGATCATTTTTTGGCAAACGATCTTTTTTTTGGTTCAATCTCTTTGGTGTTACATAAGCTTCTTTTTACCTCATAGGCATATCTTTTGTACCTTTGAGTTGGCGTTTTTCTCCTTTTTCTATCCCTATTATGCTTTTTTTTTTTTTTTTTGGTTTACTTATGGAGTCCCAGATTTCCTGAATGTTTTGTGTTAAAAAAATTTGTTGGATTTAATGTTTTCTTTGACCAATGAATCTATTTCCTCTACAACACCTTTTCTTCAACACCTAGGATTCTTTCTTCCATCTCTTGTATTCTGTTGGTTATGCTTGCATATGTAGTTCCTAATTATTGACCCAGATTTTCCCTTTTTAGAGATCCATTCTCCTGTGTTCTCTTTATTGTCTATATTTCAGTTTTCAAGACTTGATCTGTTTGAATTCTTTGCTTCAACTCTTTGATTGTTTTTTTTTTTTCTGTAAAGAGATTTAGTAATTTCTCCTGAATTTTGTTTGTATTTTCCTCCATTTCATTAAGGAAATTTTTTATTTCCTCTTTAAGGGTCTCTTTCCTCTTCGTAAAGTTATATTTACAATCATGTTCTTCTGCTTCTTCTGGGTTAAGATGTTCAGGTCTTTCTGTTGTATGACACTGGGTTCTGTTGCTGTCATATTGTTTTTTAGGTTGTTGAATGCATTCTTGCATTGGAGCCTATTCATCACTTCCTCCAGTTGGTGCAGGCAGTTTTATTCCTCTTGCTTCAATCAATTCTTGTAGTTGGTGTCTGTGTCTTAGGGATTTTTCTCTTGGAAAGATCATTGCAGTTGCTGTCTGTGTCTTAGGGAGCTGCACTTGGTCCACTCTGTGTAGTTGTTGTCTGTGTCTCAGGAAACTACTGAGGTCTCTGGAGATGGGTTAGCTTAAGGATATGGTGGGACTTATAGATTACAAGGTCTGATTGACGGGGTTGTTAGAGCAGCCTGCCTGTATGTGACTTGCCTGCTGGTCAGCTAGTGAAGCTGATGCATGTGGCAGAGGGGCTTGGAGCTTCCCCCTGGGGCCTAGGGTTGGACTGTACAGCTACATTCACCTCTTGGTCTGCTCTGAGCAGTCACAGTCTGTGACTCACAGATCCAGTGATATCACAGTGGATGGATGTGTTTGGGGAAAGAGTGGTACTTATAGGTTACAGGATCTGATTGATGCAGGGGTATTTGGTGCAGCCTCCCTGCAGGTTTGACTGCTGGATGACTAGTGAAGCTGAGGCAGGTGGGGCAGGGACCCTGAGTTTGCCTGAAAGCCTAGGACCTAGAGACTGGGCTGTCTAGCCAGAGACTTGGTCACTCACCTCTTGTTCTATTCTGTGCAGTCACAATCTGTGCCTTAGAGATCTACTGAGGTCATGTGGAAGGGGTGGGTTTGGGGGCAGAGTGGGACTTGTAGCTTGCAGGGTCCAATTGATGGAGGTGTGGAGCAGCATACCTACAGGAGGCTTATCTGCTGGCTGGCAAGTGAAGCTGAGACAGGTGGGGGAAGGGCCCAGGTTATTGACTGAGGACTAGATGACTGTTCTGTCCAGTTTAGGAGCTTGTCACTCACCTCTTGGTCTGCTCTGTTGCCCTGGAAACGTTTTAAACTCGCTATTAGTGAACCTCCCTCATATTAGCTGCACCCAACCCTTACATGCTTGAGTCTGATATACCAGACTGATGCTCAGTTTCATTCACTACTGGGTTTGACTTTGGCTGTCTATAGGCCCTTGATCTTCCAGTACTTTTTTCATCACTTTCAGCCTTTTCGACTTTTTGTTAAGGTTTTATAACAAACTTTTTTTGTTGTTATGGTTTTAGTCTTGTTCTCTGAGAGAAGAAAGTCATATACAAATTATATATAGCACTTTTTACCTGGACATTCTGCCTTCATTATTTCTGGGGTTTGAAGATCTTGCAAGTAATAGCACTTGAAGGCTATTTTTGGAAATAACTGTTTTTCTAAATCTGTATAATATAAATTAGAGCATTCTTTTATATGCAGTTGTTCTTTATGTCCTCACACTCAACTTAAAGCAAGACCCAGTTATAATTCATGGCCCCAGTAAGCCAAATAAGTCCACTAAGACTTAGTAAGTAATGTCTTTGCTCTTACACTTTCAATTGTAGGTACAGTAAGAAATTGGATAAAACTATAAATATTGTAGCATGTGTTACGAAGAAAAAGGCACGGCCTCAAGTAAGGGTGATATAGAAATTATCAAGTGGGATTGAAAGGACAGGAGGATTTGTTTGACAGTAATATTGTGATGAAGTAAATGAAGTCTCTGATCCCCCCATAGGTCAAGGAATATCTATGGCAGGTCACACTGGAAGGTTGAAATATGATGATTGAGAGATGACCAAAGATAAAGTTTATAAATTCATCTTGCTTGAATCCTATCATTATTTCTGTCTGCCTCATGATAGCTCAGGTTTAATTACTTTATACTCTAAATAAATGTTAAAGTTACCATTGTTTTTGTGTTGTATCCACATATTTTGCTAAAGTCACTTAGTAAGTAGAATAAAATTGTGTCTAGCTTTATAAATATGCCAGACTAAGTTTGGGAAGATAACTCACTGAGTAGAATTCCTTGATGTATAAGGTAAGTTCAGATCCACAGATTCCAAGCTAAGTTTGATGGGGTAGCAAGATCATCTATAATCCCAGTAGGCCTCTAATAAGAGATGAGAGACAGAGACAGTAGAATCTTCCACATAATGACAGAGACCCTGTTCAAAACAATTGTAGAGTCAAGAACCAACGCTTGAAGGTTGATACTCTTGTGTCTGCATACAAACACATGAACAAGCACACACAGACACTCATACATATACAATCCCAAAATTCTAGTTTTTCTTTCAGTTGCAGTATTTGAACAATGTGTATCTTATTTAATTATCAACAGGAATAGGATTATATCTACTATCTTGTGATTCATTTCCTTTTGGATTACTTGATCAACCCTTTGATATTCTCACCCATGGAAGTAGTCTCTCTATCCTCAGAAGATATAATCACAACCCTGAAATATAGCCCCTTTGACTGAAGAAATTAGTCCTCCATTTTCTGGTAAACCAGAAGTGACCTTTGAAGGAATGTCTATCCAAGATAAAACTGATGTCATTCAGGACCCACCAATATGTCTATAAGCTGACAAACCAAATTCAGGAACACATCAGAAAAATCATTCACCATGATCAAGTAGGCTTCATCCCAGAGATGCCTCAACATGCCTCAACCAACCAGGGATGGTTCAACATATGAAAATCCATTAATGTAATCCACTATATAAACACACTGAAAAGAAAAACATATGATCATCTCATTAGATGTGGAAAAGGCCTTTGACAAAATCCAGCATCGCTTTATAATAAAGGTTTTGGAGAGATCAGGGATATAAAGAACATACTAAACAAAATAAAGGTAATATACAGCAAGCCAATATCCAGCATCAATAATGTAGAGATGGAGAAAAACTATACCCATATTTTCAAATATTGTCTATAAATATTCATTTACATTTAAAGGGGGATATTCTATAGAGATTTGCAATGGTATGTGTCTTGGTTTATTGATACAAATCAAATTTAAGGTCAATTTTGTTATACTGTATATATATATATATATATATATATATATATATATGCTCTTGATTAAGGTATTGTGTTTGTGCAGCTCATTTAAAAATTATAATTAAGAAATATAGGTTGAAAGATAATCATCTATAATTGTCAAGCTTGAGTCATGTTAGTTAGATTTCCTAGATGTACAGAGATGTATTTCAGATGCATGGGCATTCTTCAAACCTTTCAAAGACTACAGAATATGGCATTTAAAATTTAGGGCTTTTCATGACATGAAATACATCTGTTCCTGGCAACACAAATCTACTTCAAGAGGATGATGGCCATTAAAGACACTCCTTATGAAGTTTGCTAGCCATTTGGGCAAGAAACTGCTCTTGCCTGGACTGCTTGATGAACTAGGACCCACAGAGAAATGACTGCTGAACTTGCTTAAAGGTGAGCCGATCCTTTGGGGTTCCTGCTTCATTAAAGAGTCTGCCAGATATTCTGCAGGACACAAAAAAAGTAACTGACAAACTGCCAATATAGGCAAAACTGTCTTTGAAATTTCTTGCTTCATGGAAAAGTTTGCTGGATACTATGGGCCTGTAGGCTGAAGATGGATGCCCCAATGATACAGAAGAACTTTGAGTGATTGTCCAGTCAGAGAGATGTCTCTATCATTTCTAGAATTTTCAAAGTTGCTTACAATGTACTTCCTGTTTACTTAAGTAGTATTATATCCTTCTGGAGTCTTTGATAGAGTTGAAGAATAGATCATAATAATATAGTTTTCCTTAGTTATGATAAAAGATAAAATAGATGTAACTGTAATTCTTGTTTGATAAATGTTATATGTAATTTTACTAGGTTAAAGTTAAAACCTTCCTTTTTTATTGAAACAGAAAGGGAGAGGTGATGTGGGATTTCCCTCTGTATGCTGTGTTTGCCTTTGATGAATAAAGAAACTGTCTTGGGCTTGTGCAGGGAATAGAGGTAGGTGAAGAAAACTAAGCTGAATGCTGGGAGAAAGGAGGTAGAGTCAGAGAAAAGCCATGTAGCCCCACCAGAGATGGATGCCGGAACTTTAGTCAGTAAGCCACAGTCATGTGACGATACACAGATTAATAGAAATGGGTTAAATTAATATGTAAGAGTTAGTCAATAAGAAATTAGAGCTAATGGGCCAAGCAATGATTTAAATAATATGATTTCTGTATGGTTATTTTGGTTCTGAGTGACTGGGATAAACAAGCAGCCCCCTTCAACAGAAACTCAAAGTGATTCCACTAAAATCAGGAATAAGACAAGGCTGTCCACTCTCTATATATCTACTTAATATAGTATACTAAGTTTTAGCTAGAGCAATAAGACCACAAAAGGATATCAAACAGATACAAACTGGAAAGAAAGAAGTCAAAATTTCACTATTTGCATATGATATGATAATTTGTTTAAGTGACCCAAAAAGTCTACCAGGGAAATCCTAAAACTAATACATACCTTCAGTAATGTGGGAGAAGACAAGGCCAACTAAAAGAAAATCAGTAGCCCTCATATATATATATATATATATATATATATATATATATATATATGATAAAGAGACTGAGAAAGAAATCAGAGAATCATCACCTTTCACAATAGCCACAAACAATATAAACTATCTTGGAGTAACTCTAACCAAACAAATGAAAGACCTGTATGACAAACACTTTAAGTCTTTGAAGAAAGAAATTCAAGTAGATATTAGAAAAAGGAAAGATCTCCCAAGCTCTTGGATAGGTAGGATCAACATAGCAAAAATAACAATCTTAACAAAAGCAATCTACACATTTAATGCAGTCCCCATCAAAATCCCAGCACAATTTCTCACAGACCTTGAAAGAACAATACTTAGCTTCATATCAAAAAATAAAAAGCCTAGAATAGCAAAAACAGTCCTGTACAAAAAGAGTACTTTCCTGACTTCATGCACTACTATAGATCTACAGTAATGAAAACAGCTTGATATTGGCATAAAAACAGAGAAGTGGAACAATGGGATTAAATCAGAGACCCTGATATTAATCCACACACCTATGAACACCTGATTTTTGACAAATAAGCCAAAATTATACAGTGGAAAAAAGAGAATATCTTCAACAAATGGTGCTGGCATAACTGAATGTTGACATGTAGAAGAATGCAAATAGATCCATATCTATACCCATGCACAAAATTCAAGTTCAAATAGATCAAAGACCTTGACATAAATCCAGCCACATTGAACCTCATAGAAAACAAAATGGGAAGTAGTTATGAATGCATTGGCACAGGAAAGTACTTCCTAAATATAATACCAGTAGCATAGACAATGAGATCAACAACAGATCAATGGGACCTCCTAAAAATGAGAAGCTTCTGTAAGGCAAAGGGCACAGTCAAAAATACAAAATAGCAGCCTACAGAATTGGAAAAACCTTCATTAACCTCACTTCAGACAGAGGACTGATCTGCAAAATATACAAAGAACTCAAAAAACTAGATAACAAATTATCAAATAATCCAGCTAAAAAATGTGGGTACAGATCTAAACAGAGAATTTTTTCTTTCTTTTTTATTATTGCTTAAAAAATACCAATCCAAATTCCCACTCCCCCCCCTTCCTCCCAGTCCCCTCCCTTTCCCTCCACATACTCTCCCCCATCCTTCCAAGCATAAGGAAGTGCCATGCACTCCGCCCTGTGAAGGTACAAGGCCCTTCCTACTACATCTAGGTTGAGAAAGGTTTACATCCAAGGAGAATAGGATCCCACAACGCTGGTATATGCAGTGGAGACACATCCCAGTGTCACTATCAGTGGCCCCTCAGTCTGCCCCAGCTGTCAACCTCCTTCAGAGGTGCTTGGTTGTTCCCATGCTTGTGCACTCCCAGGCCAGTTGGAGTTGGTGAGCTCCCATTAGCTCAAGCAAACCAGATGACCCCCTCATGGTCTTTGATTCCTTGCTCCTACTCTCCTTCTACTCTTCAACTGGATCTTGGGAGCTTAGTTCAGTGCTCTGATGTAGGTCATTGCCTCTAAACAGAGAATTTTTAACAGAGGAATCTCTAATTGATGAAAGGCACTTAAGGAACTGCCCAACATCCTTAATCATCCAGGAAATGCCATTCAAAACAACTCTGCACCAGTCATAATGGCTAAGATCAAAAACATTAATGACAGGTTATTCTGGAGAAGATGTAGAGTAAGGGCAACACTCCTCCATTGCTGGTGGGAGTGCAAACTTGTACAGCCACTTTCAAAATCAGTTTGGTGGTTTCTCAGAAAAGTAGGAATCAGTATACCCCAAGATCCAGCAATACCACTCTTGGACATATACTGAAAGGATACAGACCCATACCACAAGAATATTTGCTCAATATGCTTGTGGCAGCTTTGTTCCTAATAGTTAGAACTTGGAAACATCCTAGAGGCTTGTAAACTGAAGAATGGATAAAGAAAATGTGGTACATTTATACAATGGAGTACTACTCAGTCGTTAAAAAACCCAACAACATCTTGAAATTTGCAGGCAAATGAGTGGAAATAGAAAAAAGTCATATTGAGTGAGGCATCCCACACACAGAAAGACAAACATGGTATGTATTCACTCCTAAGTGGATATTAGGCATAAAAAGGATAACCAGCCTTCAGTCTAACCCCAAAGAAGACAGGAAACAAGGAGAAACCTGAGAGAGACATACATGGATCTCCCTGGGAAGAGGAAGTAGACAAGATCTCCTTAGCATATTGGCTGCATGGGGAGAAAAGGGTGATAGGCGAATGGGGAGGAGCACAAGGAGGAGAACGTGAGGGATTGAGTAGATTGTGTTGGGTAAAGGACAGAGAGGGATAACAAGTACAGGAATACCTTGAAATAGGGAGCCATTTGGGGGTTAGTGAGAAACAAGGCACTAGGGAAACTTCCAGGAAACCACAAGGATGACCCAGCTAAGAATATAAGCAATAGTGGAGAGCTTACCTATATTGCCCTTCCCCAATAATCAGATTAATGACTACTTTGTCATCACAAAACCTTCATCTAGTAACTGATGGAAGCAGATGCAAAAATTCATAGCTAAGCACTGGGCCAAAGTCCTGGAGTCCAGTCAGAGAAGGAAGAGTGATATTACAAGCAATGGGGTCAAGACCACAATAGGGAAACCCACAGAAACAGCTAGCTTGAGCTAGTGGGAGTTCACTGACCCTGGACTGACAGCTGAGAAAACAGTATAAGACTGAACTAGGCTCTCTGAATGAGGATGACAGTTCTGTGGCATGGGCGGTTGGTGGCACCACTAGCAGTGGAACAAGTATTTCTGAATTGCATGAACTGGCTCCTTGGAGCCCATCCCCAAAGAAGTGATACCTTGCTCAGTTTTAGGTACAGTAGGGAGGGCCTTGGTCCTGCCTCAAGTGATATGACAGACTTCGTTGACTTCTCCTTGGGAGGCCTCATCCTCTCTGAGGAGTTAATGGGGGGTGGAGTGGGAAGAAGATGGGAGGAATGGGAGAAGTGGAGGGAGAGGGAACTGAGATTGGAATATAAAATAAGATTATTTTAAAGACAATTGTTTGAAAAAAAAAACAAACAATATTACAACCCTAGAGGAATTGCCACCATTATGGACTTGAAAGATACAGGAGTGGTGGTTCCCACCACAACACCTAAATCACTTATTCCTATCTGTCTAGTACAGAAGACAGATTGATCATGGAGAATGACAGTTGAGTATTGAAAACTTAATCAGGTGATTATCCTGACTGTAGCTACTGTACCAGATGTGGTTATGAATACCAGCTAAGGTCACATGATCAGTTTTAGAAAAGAGGATTCTAGCTGGCTACATAAGATATAGTGTTTCTTTGTATTTTTAAGAATGCATCTATAGCCTTAGCTGTGGAACAGTTTCCTGCCCTTTCACTAAGGCTACCAGCCTAGACCAGTGAGCGCCTGACTAGAGGGCAGGCCTCAAGGTCCCCACCAGGGGAAGCGGGCCCCTGCTGCTGGGGTTGCAGTCTCTGCTTGTGATCTCCTGGACCTGCTCTCCCTGCCCCCTATTTCCCTTGGTCCCGGGCTCATTGGGGCCACCAGGAATCCCTGCATAGGTGCTGAGAAGTCCCATCTGGATGGGTGAGTGTGTGCTATCCTGGGGCGCACTGTCCAGGTAGAGAGCACAAACGCCCCTCCCCCAGCTCCTGCTGCAAGGCTTTCTTTCCTACACACCCGCCCCCCACCCCCACCCCCAAGCCTGCCTTGTCTGCAAGGTCCTTAGCTGTGGAACAGTTTCCTGCCCTTTCACTGAGGCTACCAGCCCAGACCAGTGAGTGCCTGACTAGAGGGCAGGCCTCAAGGTCCCCACCAGGGGAAGCGGGCCCCTGCTGCTGGGGTTGCAGTCTCTGCTTGTGATCTCCTGGACCTGCTCTCCCTGCCCCCTATTTCCCTTGGTCCCGGGCTCATTGGGGCCACCAGGAATCCCTGCATAGGTGCTGAGAAGTCCCATCTGGATGGGTGAGTGTGTGCTATCCTGGGGCGCACTGTCCCGGTAGAGAGCACAAACGCCCCCCTCCCCCAGCTCCTGCTGCAAGGCTTTCTTTCCTACACACCCGCCCCCCACCCCCACCCCCAAGCCTGCCTTGTCTGCAAGGTCCTTAGCTGTGGAACAGTTTCCTGCCCTTTCACTAAGGCTACCAACCCAGAGCAGTGAGGGCCTGACTAGAGGGCAGGCCTCAAGGTCCCCGCCAGGGAAAGCGGGCCCCCGCTGCTGGGGCTGCAGTCTCTGCTGTGATCTCCTGGACCTGCTCTGCCTGCGCCCTACTTCCCTTTGTCCCTGGCTCATTGGGGCATCCAGGAGTTCCTGTGTAGGTGCCGAGTAGTTTCATCAGGACGGGTGAGTGTGTGCTATCCTGGGGCGGACGGTCCCGGTAGAGAGCACAAACGCCCCTCCCCCAGCTCCTGCTGCAGGGCTTTCTCTCCTACACACCCGCCCCCACCCCCACCCCCAAGCCTGCCTTGTCTGCAAGGTCCTTAGCTGTGGAACAGTTTCCTGCCCTTTCACTAAGGCTACCAGCCCAGACCAGTGAGTGCCTGACTAGAGGGCAGGCCTCAAGGTCCCCACCAGGGGAAGCGGGCCCCTGCTGCTGGGGTTGCAGTCTCTGCTTGTGATCTCCTGGACCTGCTCTCCCTGCCCCCTATTTCCCTTGGTCCCGGGCTCATTGTGGCATCCAGGAGTTCCTGTGTAGGTGCCGAGAAGTTTCATCGGGACGGGTGAGTGTGTACTATCCTGGGGCGGACGGTCCCGGTAGAGAGCACAAACGCCCCTACACTAAGGCTACCCAACCAGAGCAGTGAGTGCCTGCCTAGCGGGCAGGCCTCAGCAACCCCCGAAAGGGAGTGCAGGCACCTCCAGCTTGTACTGCAGTGTCGCCTGTGTTCTACTCGACCCCGCCCGACCCCTTGCATTCGGCCTTCTTTACGCGGGTCATTGGAATACCACGCATCCATGTTTTGGTGTTGAGGAGTTCATCTGGAAGGGAACGGTTCCTGCCCCTACACTGAGGAGATACACCTAGAGAGTTAGTCACAGCAAAGACTGGTCCAAGACATCAGGCCTCTCCTGGCTCCATTTGAAGGAAAAGATGGGCAGGCGCCAATGCAAGAATTCCCCCAACAACTTGAAAGGCAACGTGACATCACCAGGATCCAGGAATCCCGAAATGAGAAGTGTACACCCTAATCCAGAAGAATTAGAAGAATTCGACTCAAAAGTGAATTTTATGAAAATAATAGAGGACCTTAAACAGGAGGTGAAAAACTGCCACAACCAATTAGAGATTACAAACAAAAAGGTAGAGGAAATGAATAAATCTCTCAAAGATACCCAAGAAAACCAAGAGAAACAAGAAAAAGTAATCAAACAGGTAAGGGAAACGGTTCAAGACTTGAAGAATGAAGTGGAAGTAATAAAGAAAACACAAACCGAGGGAAGGATGGAGATGGAAAATTTGAATAAACGAACAGGAACTACAGAGACAAGTACCACCAACAGATTACAAGAGATAGAAGAAAGAATCTCAGACACTGAAGATACCATAGAGAAAATAAACACTCTCATCAAAGAAAACAGCATAACCAACAAATTCTCATCACAAAACATTCAGGAAATCTGGGACACAATAAAAAGACCAAACCTAAGAATAATAGGGATAGAAGAAGGAGAAGAAGTACAGCTCAATGGTCCAGAAAATATATTTAATAAAATTATAGAAGAAAACTTTCCCAACCTTAAGAAAGATATTCCTTTGAAGGTCCAAGAAGCATACAGAACACCAAATCGACTGGATCAAAAAAAAACATCTCCTCGTCATATAATAATCAAAACACAAAACATACAGAATAAAGAAAGAATATTAAGAGCTGCAAAGGAAAAAGGTCAAGTTACCTATAAAGGTAAACCTATCAGACTTACACCTGATTTCTCTATGGAAACCATGAAAGCCAGAAGGTCCTGGATAGATATACTGCAGAAACTACGAGACCATGGATGCAAGCCCAGACTACTATACCCAGCCAAGCTTTCATTCACTATAAATGGAGAAAACAAAATTTTCCAGGATAAAAACAAATTTAAACAATACGTAGCCACAAATCCAGCCCTTCAGAAAGTAATTGAAGGAAAATCACAAACCAAGGAGTCCAACAATGCCCACAATAACTCAGACATCTAATGACCCTTCACCAGCACAACCTGAAGAAGGGAAACACACAAACTCTACTACAAAAAGAAGGAAAGAAAGAAAGAAAGGAAAAATGACCGGAGTTAACAACCACTGGTCATTAATATCACTTAATATCAATGGACTCAACTCACCTATAAAGAGGCACAGGCTAAGAGATTGGATACGAAAACAGGATCCAACATTCTGTTGCTTACAAGAAACACACCTCAACCACAAAGACAGACATCTACTCAAAGTAAAGGGCTGGGAAAAGGTTTATCAAGCAAATGGACCTAAGAAACAAGCAGGTGTGGCCATACTAATTTCTAAGAAAGTTGACTTCAAACTAAAATCAATCAAAAGAGATGGAGATGGACATTTTTTACTCATAACAGGAACAATTCACCAGGATGAAGTCTCAATCCTGAATATCTATGCCCCTAATATAAAAGCACCCACTTATGTAAAAGAAACGTTACTAAAACTCAAGGCAGTCATCAAACCACACACACTAATAGTAGGAGATTTCAACACTCCTCTCTCACCAATGGACAGGTCAATCAGACAGAAACCTAACAGAGAAATAAGAGGATTAAGGGAGGTAATGAATCAAATGGACTTAACAGACATCTATAGAACATTCCACTCAAATAAGAAAGAATATACCTTCTTCTCTGCAGCTCATGGAACCTTCTCGAAAATAGACCACATACTCGGCAACAAAGCAAACTTACACAGTTACAAAAAAATATCGGTAACCACCTGTGTCTTATCAGATCACCATGGATTAAAGTTAGAATTCAACAACAATGCTATCCCCAGAAAGCCTATGAACTCATGGAAATTGGACAGTCAACTACTGAACCACACCTGGATCAAGGAAGAAATAAAGAAAGAAATTAAAGTCTTTCTTGAATTCAATGAAAACGAAGACTCAACATACTCAAACCTATGGGACACTATGAAAGCAGTGCTAAGAGGAAAGTTCATAGCATTAAGTGCCCACATAAAGAAAACGGAGAAAGCACACATTGGAGACCTAATAGCCCACCTTAAAGCTTTAGAAAGAAAAGAAGCAGACTCACCTAGGAGAAGTAGAAGACTGGAAATAATCAAATTGAGGGCTGAAATCAACAAAATAGAAACACAGAAAACAATCCAAAGAATCAATGAAACAAAAAGCTGGTTCTTGGAGAAAATCAATAAGATTGATAAACCCCTATCCAAACTAATCAAACGGCGGAGAGAGAATACGCAAATTAACAAAATCAGAAACGAAAAGGGAGACATAACCACAGACACAGACGAAATTCAGAGAATCATTAGATCTTACTACAAAAACCTGTATGCCACAAAATTGGAAAATGTAAAAGAAATGGACACTTTTTTAGATAAGTACCATATACCAAAGTTAAACCAGGACCAGGTGAACAATCTAAATAGACCTGTTAGTCGCGAAGAATTAGAAGTTGTTATAAAAAACCTTCCCACCAAAAAAAGCCCAGGTCCAGACGGCTTTAATGCAGAATTCTACCAGAACTTCCAAGAAGACCTAATACCTATACTCCTTAATGTATTTCACAATATTGAAACAGAGAAGTCATTGCCAAATTCCTTTTATGAAGCTGAAGTTACTCTGATACCAAAACCACACAAAGACACAACCAAGAAAGAGAACTACAGGCCAATCTCACTCATGAACATCGACGCAAAAATACTCAATAAAATACTGGCAAACCGAATCCAAGAACACATTAGAAAAATTATCCATTATGATCAAGTAGGCTTCATCCCAGAGATGCAGGGCTGGTTCAACATACGAAAATCTATCAATGTAATCCATCATATAAATAATCTGAAAGAAAAAAACCATATGATCATTTCATTAGATGCGGAAAAAGCATTCGACAAAATTCAACATCCCTTTATGATAAAGGTCTTAGAGAGATTAGGAATACAAGGGTCGTTCCTAAATATAATAAAAGCAATTTATAGCAAGCCGTCAGCTAACATCAAATTAAATGGAGAGAAACTCAAAGCTATTCCACTAAAATCAGGAACACGACAAGGTTGTCCACTCTCTCCATACCTCTTTAATATAGTGCTTGAAATTCTAGCAATAGCAATAAGACAACATAAGGGGATCAAAGGGATTCAAATCGGAAAGGAAGAAGTTAAACTTTCATTATTTGCAGACGATATGATAGTGTACATAAGCGACCCCAAAAACTCCAGCAAAGAACTCCTTCAGCTGATAAACACCTTTAGTAGCGTTGCAGGATACAAGATCAATTCCAAAAAATCAGTTGCCCTCCTATACACAAAGGATAAGGAAGCAGAGATGGAAATCAGAGAAGCATCACCCTTCACGATAGCCACAAATAGCATAAAATATCTTGGGGTAACCCTAACCAAGGAAGTAAAGGATCTATTTGACAAGAACTTTAAGTCAATGAAGAAAGAAATTGAGGAGGATACCAGAAAATGGAAGGATCTCCCTTGCTCTTGGATAGGGAGGATCAACATAGTAAAAATGGCAATTCTACCAAGGGCAATTTATAGATTCAATGCAATCCCCATTAAAATCCCATCAAAATTCTTCACAGATCTTGAGAGGACAATAATCAACTTTATATGGAGAAACAAAAAACCCAGGATAGCCAAAACAATCTTATATAATAAAGGATCGTCTGGAGGCATTACCATCCCTGACCTCAAACTCTATTACAGAGCCTCAGTATTGAAAACAGCTTGGTATTGGTATAAAAACAGAGAAGTTGATCAATGGAACCGAGTAGAAGACCCTGATTTCAACCCACAAACTTATGAACACCTAATTTTTGATAAAGGAGCTAAAAGTATTCAATGGAAAAAAGAGAGCATCTTCAACAAATGGTGCTGGCAGAACTGGTTGTCAACGTGTAGAAGAATGAAAATAGATCCATATCTATCACCATGCACAAAACTCAAGTCCAAATGGATTAAAGACCTCAATATTAGTCTGAACACACTGAACCTGATAGAAGAAAAAGTTGGAAGTACTCTACAACATATGGGTACAGGAGATCACTTCCTACGTTTATCCCCAGCAGCACAGACATTAAGGGCAACATTGAATAAATGGGACCTCCTGAAACTGAGTAGCTTCTGTAAAGCAAAGGACACTGTCACTAAGACAAAAAGGCAACCCACTGACTGGGAGAAGATCTTCACCAACCCTGCAACAGACAAAGGTCTGATCACCAAAATATATAAAGAACTCAAGAAACTAAACTTTAAAATGCTAATGAACCCAATAAAAAAATGGGGCACTGATCTGAACAGAGAATTCTCAACAGAAGAAATTCAAATGGCCAAAAGACACCTAAGGTCATGCTCAACCTCCTTAGCGATAAGGGAAATGCAAATTAAAACAACTTTGAGATACCATCTTACACCTGTCAGAATGGCTAAAATCAAGAACACCAATGATAGCCTTTGCTGGAGAGGTTGTGGAGAACGAGGCACACTCATTCATTGCTGGTGGGAATGCAAACTTGTGCAACCACTTTGGAAATCAGTGTGGCGATTTCTCAGGAAATTTGGGATCAACCTACCCCAAGATCCAGTAATACCACTATTGGGAATATACCCAAGAGATGCCACATCAAATGACAAAAGTATCTGTTCAACTATGTTCATAGCAGCATTGTTTGTAATAGCCAAAACCTGGAAACAACCTAGATGCCCTTCAATGGAGGAATGGATAAAGAAAGTGTGGAATATATACATATTAGAGTACTACTCAGCAGTAAAAAACAATGACTTCTCGAATTTTGCGTGCAAATGGATGGAAATAGAAAACACTATCCTGAGTGAGGTATCCCAGACCCAAAAAGAGGAACATGGGATGTACTCACTCATAATCGGTTTCTAGCCATAAATAAAAGACATTAAGCATATAATGTGTGATCCTATAGAAGTTAAATAAGAAAGTGAACCCAAAGAAAATCATATAGTCATCCGCATGGAGAGGGGGAAGTAGACAAGATTGCAGGGCAAAAACTGGGAACTTGCGGGTGAGGTGGCACGGGGCAAAGGGGAAATGGGATGAGAAATATGAGAAGGGGAGGATGGGAGGAGCTCGGGGGATTGGGATGGTTGGGATATAGGAAGGATGGATACGGGAGCAGCGAAGTATATATCCTATCTAAGGGAGCCATCTTAGGGCTGGCAAGAGACTTGACTCTAGAGGGGTTCGCAGGTGTCCAGGAATATGTCCCCAGCTGGTACCTTGGGCAACTAAGGAGAGGGAACCTGAAATGACCCTATCCTATACTGATGAATTTCTTGCATATCACCTTAGAACCTTCATCTGGCGATGGATCGAGGTAGAGACAGATTCTCAATTTGGAGCAACGGTCTGAGCTCTTAAGGTCCAAATGAGGAGCAGAAGGAGGGAGAACAAGAGCAAAAAATCAGGACCACGAGGGATGCACCCACCCACTGTGACAGTGGAACTGATTTATTAGGAGCCCACCAAGGCCAGCTGGTCTGGGACTGAATAAGCATGGGTTGATTCCGGACTCTCTGAGCATGGCGGTCAATGAAGACTGATGAGAAGCCAAGGACAATGGCACTAGGTTTCAATCCTAATACATGAACTGGCTTTGTGGGAGCTTAGCCTGTTTAGAAGCTCACCTTCCTGGACGTAGATAGAAGACCTTCGTCTTCCCGCAGGGCAGAGAATTTGGACTGCTCTTCAGTATCGAGAGGGAGGGGGAATGGTGTGGGGGGAGGAGAAGAGGAGTGGGGATAGGGGGAGGGGAGTGGGGGGAGGGGGCAATATTTGGGAGGAGGGGAGGGAAATGGGAAACGGGGAGCAGGTGGAAATTTTAATTAAAAAAGAATAAAAAAAAAAAAAAAAAAAAAAAAAAAAAAAAAAAAAAAAAAAAAAAAAAAAAAAAAAAAAAAAAAAAAAGAGAAGAAAGTTTTGATTTTACTAAAAAGTTTTGAATGTAGAATCAGATGTATGTAGATTAAAAATCTACATAAACACTTTCTGTGAAAAAAAAAAAAAAAAAAAAAAAAAAAAAAGAATGCATCTATACAGATATTTGTGTTTTCTTTAATTTTTTTATCATATGATATAATATGAATTAAAAGAATACCAGTGATTATTATATTTTAAGTTTGAGACACTAAAAGGATATCCCTTAAGAGACATTGCCACCCATTCTAAATTTATGTTTTGTGGTGGTAGGAATAGTTGGATTATATTAGGTATAATTATAGCCAAGTTAAATATATACTGTGTTTGCAATTGTATGTGAGATAGTTATAATATGTTTAGGCATTATTATGGCTAATTATTGTTTTTATTTAGAAATTAATCATGACATAAGGAGCTATGATTCTGTGTCAGGTTGAAAGTAGTGAACTTGTGATGGTTCTTTCTTGGTTGTCTACTTGGTTACATCTAGAATTAATTAACTAAAACACAAATTAGTTAAATCCAAAAATGGGAGATTACCACTGAGGGTTTTTTTTATTAAGTTGAAACAGGAAGAGCAATTCTAATCCTGATCTTGGGGTGAGAAGACACACACTTTTAATCTGGAGCTTAAGGAAGGAAGACACACCATTACCCTGGTTCACACCTTCTGCTGGTAGTCTATATAAGTACATGGAAGAAAGGTTTTGCTCTTTGTCTTGCTATCAAGTCCATTCCTTAACTGTCATTAGAGCCTACTTCTTTGGAATTCCAAGACACCCATCCTTGTAGATGGAGCAACTTCAGGATTTTTGAACTTTCTGTTCATAGCCAGCCATTGTTGAATTAGCTAGAACACAGCCTGTAAGTTCTAATAAATCTTTTTTATATCTATATACAGAGAGATTCATTCTATAAATTCTGCTACTCTAGACTGTAGAAATGTGGTTCTCAACTTTCTTAATTCTGTGACCCTTTAATACAGTTGTTCATGTTGTGGTGACTGCTCAACCATAAAATTATTTCCGATGCTAACTCATAATTGCGATCTTGCTATTGTTATGAGTTGTAATGTATATATCTGTGTTTTCTGATGGTCTTAGCAACCCATATGAGAAGGTCACTCAACCCCCAAGGGGATATTGATCTTGACAGGTTGAGAGTTGCTACTCTAAACTCTAGTGAATCCTAATTCATATAATACTTATACATTTTCTATAAGATTTTATGATGTATGAAACATCACATGCAAAGTACAAGGGAAATCAGTGTTCTGACCTCACTAGAAACTTGAAGCTTCCACCAAGCATCCAGGAGAACTTCTTGCTTCACTCACACAAATGGAAATTGACTTTTGATAACAAAAGATTAATTGAGCATACCCTCTGAAATAAGAACCTATATAATGCTGTTTCTGGTGTTCCATTCATATTTTTTCTATTGTGTTCTTTTTTTAATTTGTTTCTCTTTCCAAAATATCCCACAGAACACACCAAAGACTTAAAAGTTCCTTCCTTAATGTTTTTTTTTATAACATATGACTTTAAACTCTAAAAAGACATTGTAAAATGTGTAAGTGTTAAAGGTGCAGAGGAGCATCAGGAGAGGTAGATATGAAAAAACAAAGAGTGTCTTCTTCTTTAATTCCTTTGCATGTCCCAGTTTATAGACATAGATATTTAAAATATACATATGGTACAGTAGAGAGCTTTTTAAAAAGTAACTGTAGAAAACATTGTTTTCTGCTTAGTAGTGCTAGGAAAGGCAGAAGCAAGGAATACAAAAGAAATACACCCAACTATAGGTATAATGATCTGTCTCTTTAAGAGACAAGCCATATCCACTTGGTCTTTCTTCTCCATCTTACTCTGGAAGAAGCAGCTTCTGCCGCTCCCCTCCCCTCTCTCTCTCTCCCCCCCTTCTCTCCTTTTCCCACCCCCTCCATAAGCCACCTAAAAAATGTCCAACTTCACTCTTCATGGTGTGCCTATCTGTCTCTCAACTGCCTGCTGCCACCACATGGCTCACTAGCCAGGGACACTGCCAGGGACCAGCCACCTTAGGAGATCTGCCCTACCCGGGACTGGCTGCTTTTGGGACCCACTGCCCTCTGCATTCCAGGAATCCCACAACAATTTTTAATGATCATTACAGTAGGCCCATATTTCTATATGGTGTGGCAGACAGGCTGTCCCTGCCCTAACAAAGGGTCAGGATGTTGTTGCTCCTTTCTTTGTAATTTGAGAATGCCTGATAGAGATGCTATTTCAAAACTATGTGGTAGCTAGCATACACAGCAGACAGGTAGTTGTGGACATGACTGAAAGCCATTCACCTGGTTACCTAAGACAGAATGCTAATGTATTTTCCCCTTCAGTTAAGTTTTTATATAAAGACTGTTTGGAAAATAAATAAGAGGAATTCTTCAGGATGTGAACTCAGGACTTCATGAGGGACCACTGAGAATCTCCCTCCCGATAAAACCTCATGAGTTGTGTTTTTATTTCCACGCCTCCACGCCAGTTCAGAGAGACTTGGGGTCTGGTCAGAGAGAAATAATTGAGGGTCCAGGCTACCACCAGCCCCCAACACCCAATGGACCTTATGGAGAACTCTGTGTGTTCTGTTTATAGATTCTGTCTGGTGATAACCTTGTGCCATAGGAGTCCTGCTCCTCTTTTTGTGCTTTTAGTTTTTATAGCTTAATGGTTAGGAAGGATGGGAAGAGAATCATCATTAAGAGAACAATGCTCTCATATAATCAAGCCCATAGCTAGTTCAGAAGATGGAAGAAAATGACTTTTATTCCCCAATAGCTGATGCTGAGAACATACAGAATAATACATTGTGCAAAACAGACAATCTGGTCAAGGTATAAAAGTTGAATTGTGAAGTTGATGATAGTGGCAGTAACCCATGACATTTCAGGAAAGGCTGAAACCCCAGTCAAATAGAATTGCCATGTGGGTCTCTCTTTCTCTTTCAGAGTTTCAGTCTAGTCTGCTCAGGGATATTTTCATCATTTACCACATACTGCCTTTAAAAATCTTTGTACTATCACAGGTACTCAATATCTGTTATCTTCTTTATCAATAGAACATCATCTTTGTAAATTTGAAGTCTATTTACAATTAAGGGTAGTTATGTTAAATATGGAGTACTAAAACAATAACATATCAGATATTAAAAGATCAGTTCCACAGCATCCATTTTTTTCTAAGTAATATAACTATATTGTCTTTTCCTCAGAAAATGGTGCCAGAAATAAATTTGTGTCTGACCTGGGTGGTAATGGCTCATGCCTTTAATTCCAACACTTGGGAGCAGAGGTTAGCAGATTTCTATGAATTGAAGGTCAGAATGAGTTTCAGGATAGCCAAGGCTACACATAGAAACTGTGTGTCTGTCTCGAAAAGACAAAAAAGAAAGTGTTTCTAAAACAACTATTGTATGTGAAGAGATAAATATTAAATAAATAACTTTCTTTTTTTCTTTCTCCAAGGGAAGGAGGCTGAAATGACGGTAGCAATGGAAACACTAGATATGAGTAAAATATATTCAAAACAAGTTCTGTAAAAAAGAGATTTTTTCTGTGTCACTATGCTCTCCAAATCAAAAGGCATGGTCACAAAGAGAAACTGCGGTACAAACTCTATTTTAATTCAGGAAAACACCTTCTGTGGTCTGAGTTACTCATTTTATATAGACAGTCTTTAATAACATTTCTAAATATAATAAGTCCCCATTATAGATACTGTATTACTAGAGAAAATATAATTATTAAGGTAGATCTTGAGGTCAAGTTGTCCCAAATTAAACATATCATAACAGTTCAGAATATGCTCAGTGACCTGACCTCCTTGTTTCAAATGGAAATCAAATACAAGCTTTTTCTGTTACATTAGCTCTCATGTAGTTGTCTATGTTACCTTTTATAATATTGATGGTTCAACATTTTCTAGAATGTGCTATAGTCATTCTTAAACTAAACCTTTACTGTTTATGCATAGAATGGCACTTGGTGTTTCTATAAGGTGCTTTGCTGGGGGACTAGTAAGCATGATAGAAATGAATTGGCTGGGCAACTAATATGGAAGAAAGACTCAATTGGGTATTTCTTTACATTTTGTTTGTTTGCTTTTATATTGTTCTGGTAAAGAAAACTAACACTTAATTATCAATCCTCTCCTGAGAATAAAAGGTTGCTATTTTTACAAATTTATTTTGACAAAATTATGCGTATTTATTAGATTCCATGTAGATGTATAGTTTACAAATATTTTTCTTATTCTGTAGGTTGCCTCTTCATTCTTTTGATTGGTTGAAATATGATGCTAGAAAATCTTTTAAGCCTGGAGACTTGAGTTTAATATCTTGAACTTATGTAAAGGTAGAAGGAAAGATCCAACTCCATAAAGTTTTCATGTGACTTCTACATGGCACACATACAGAATAACAATAATTTTAATAATAATAAGCATTTGTTCTATTATCAATTGTGCTTATTTATATGATAAGTGTTTGTCAAAAATACTCTAAACTTTCAAATTTTCTGTGCAGAAAAGTTTTAGTTTGATGAAATGCCATACATCAAGTTCTTGGTAAGATTTTTAAGCATTTCTTGACCGATTACTAGGCAGTTAGTGAGATAAAATGAATTAAAATGTCTAGATTATGTCTTTTAGAAGAACATAAGAAATAAGAACAAGAAAATAGGAATAGAAAAATAAAGGACATAAGAACTCATAAAGAAATCAACAAATATAATGAGAGATAAGAGATACATGGACTCTACGGGATTCAAGTGGGGAAAGAGGAGAGTTGCATAATAGAGTTTAATAAGACAATGCAGAGACCATTCCAAGAAAAATGCTACAGCACAAGAAAACACGGCCTACAGTGGCACATAATGAAGAGTCTGAGAGAAAGGATATGCCCATGGGGAGGAACTGGGTGATAAGAATGGTTTTTGTTTGCTAGAAAAAGGCTTCTTTTCATAAACAATGGAACCCTAGTAGATGATCAAGTCATGATATGACTTGTTCATATGGACATGAACGATGGCATATGGGTGGCAGTGATAAGCAAAGAAAGGCAAAAAGTATTTGCATCCATTAATATTTCAAGAAGAGTTGAGTTTGATCAGACATTAGAGGCCATAATTGATATAATTGCATCCTCTTAAGTTCCAGAGGGGTTGATAGCATTTGGAAGTCTATACCTGTACTAATTGTTTATATGCAGTTACTGTAGTATTAGTTTTAATTAAAAGCCATGTGAGAGAGGATTGAAGCTATAAGGTGTTTCCACCCTGAGGACTTTGAATTTCTATTTTGAGTTTGGCAGAGACAAGTTAGTAAATGATACTATCAGTGAGCTTCAAAGAAATGGAATTAAATCCTTGTTCTCTAATATCAGATAGCACAGAACATGAAAACAAACAATCCACTAGGTAGTGGCATTTAACAATTTTCAGTCATAGACTTTGGTGATAGAAGTCACTGGCATCAATGTCAGAAGACTTTCCATAGCTACCCTGGTATGGTCTGAGTCTTTCAAGCAATATTCCTCCTCTCTTTCACCTTCAATGTACCACATACATTTCATTGAAACTAATGTGGAACAAAAAATAAGACAGAGAAATAATCAAGAAAGAGAATTACAATACCCTACCTGCTCTAATTCTCCTAAAAGCTCAGTTTGTTTTCATTAACACAGTGCACATAACATTCCATGCTCAGGAAGCATATGATAGGATCCCATAACTGAACATAAAACAAATGGTTTCCAAAGTCGTTGTTGTCTACAATGAAATGATAAACTATTATACTAAGGGTGTTCTTTATTGACAGGTTTTCATTTGCTAGAATATTATTTAAAATTAAGAGAGACATATAGATCTAATCTACATGGGTAGTAGAAAAAGACAAGATCTGAGTAAATTGGAAGAATGGGTACCTTGGGAGAGGGTTGAAGGGAAGGGGGGAAGCAGGAAGGGGAGCAGATAAAAATGTAGAGCTCAATAAAAATTAATAAAAAATTACTTAAATACAAGCTGTTGATTTGAGAGTTTTCAAAAGCATTTCTTATTCTTTTTTGGCATTTTTCTTCCATTAATCCTTCATGGTGCTCTCCGATGTCCTGTAGCACAGTGTTCATTGAGATGTTTGTCTCCAGTATGCTAAGGAAGAAAAGATTGAGCTGTTAATGAACCTGAGGACTCTGCCCTTCTTGGGAAGTAGAAATGGTTGCATTTCCACATGAAAAAGATTATATTTGCAAACACAGATGAAATTTTATCTTCTTTGCATCCATCAGTCTAGTTTATAACTAGAAATCTTAGCACTATAATTTGAAGCTCCATTATTAGTGTTTCCCTTTTGAGGGTAAATAATACATTAACAGCTTGCTTTTTTGTTTATTTTGCCTTTGCTTAAAACATAAAATTCAGTGGTACTCTCACCTTTTCTGCCCCTCATTCAGAGGTTTATTCTGGTCTGTTTTCAGGGGAACATCTCTAGAAAGACAGCCAGATAGGTCTTTGTGTACATTGCCAAGCAACTTGGAACTCTGTTGATCATTACAAAAAGCACTAGTGAAGTATTGAATCCACTTACATCAAGGATACTGCTTTATGAATACAAAAATAATAAAACATATTTTAATTTTTCTTTTTAGAAAAATGAAATCATGAGAAAAATATGCTCTCTCACTGGATATTGTACTATAGAGGTAAAAGACAACAGGTACTTGTTAGACTTGGGAAATGTAGTTAAATTTGATGCGTATGAAATCGTATAGATAGGATATTGACAGCATTGTGAAGGACTCCACATTGTCATGGCAGGGCAGACCTAGTCAATAATCTTTGTAAGGATAAGTGTGTACATTTAAAGACTATACAGTTGTCAATTATTGGATGTAGAAGGAAGAGAAGAAAAGAGAAAAGAAAGCATGGTACATACTAGACAGTGATTGAAATCTGACCATTTTTTAATGCTACTTCTTGGAGAACCCAAGGCTACCATGAGGACGCTAGACAGTTAGTGCTGTCAATTCTCGACTTCAAAGGTCAGCATTTTCCAGCATCCGTTATATATGCAAAGAATCAAAACCTGATTGATCATGATGTCAATACAAAATTGGCTAAAGTTGAAAAGTTTCCCATCTAACTCTGACAAAAATTTCATTGCTTTATTATTTTTTTCAGTTTTGCTTATCTTTACTAGGCCAAACACTAAGAAAGATTTAGTTATTTTTTATTTCAAATTGTTTTACTAGTAAAGAGAAATTATTTTGTGAGAAAGTACTCTGAATTGTAATATTTTATTATATAATAGAGTCCTAGCAAATCTTCACAAAAGTACACTCTCAGATAAACTTTGAAAGGCACAATATTCAGTTTATTCTACAAAGCTTAGAAAAGTGAAAAGGAAAATTTAGCTTTCAACTTCATAAGAAGCAGTTATAAATATCTAATCTTTTATTACAAATTGAACTCTTACATCTCAATCTTTAATGAGTTAGCATTTGAGGAAGTCACATAAAAAGCTGGACATTGGGTATTGGGGCAGTCAAGACAGGAAGGTCCCAAGGATTTGTTGGACCAGTCACCCTATCTAAAATTGTGGACTCTAGATTCAGGGAGACATCCTGTCTCAAAACTTAAGGTGGATTTACAATTGGGTGAGGTCTTTGATGAGAATTTCAATATCAATGTGTCAGACAAGATGTGCTCACTTGTACAATAGTAGTATGATTATTAAGAGCCCACTTCATAAAGGGGACCCATGTATAAAACTATAAACATGGTAAAAAAAAAACACAAAAACAAAACATATGGTTAGGAAAGTCATAGACTTTCAGCCACACTTATTGCTTCTTTTTTGTTGTTGTTGTTTTGTTTTTTTTTATATTTATTTATTTATTAAAGATTTCTGCCTCCTCCCCGCCACCGCCTCCCATTTCCTTCCCCCTCCCCCGGTCAAGTCCCCCTCCTTCGTCAGTCCAAAGATCAATCAGGGTTCCCTGCCCTGTGCGAAGACCAAGGACCACCCACCTCCATCTAGGTCTAGTAAGGTGAGCATCCAAACTGCCTAGGCTCCCACAAAGCCAGTACGTGCAGTAGGATCAAAAACCCATTGCCATTGTATTTGAGTTCTCAGTAGTCCTCATTGTCCTCTATGTTCTGCGAGTCCAGTTTTATCCCATGCTTTTTTAGACCCGGGCCAGCTGGCCTTGGTGAGTTCCCGATAGAACATCCCCATTGTTTCAGTGTGTGGGTGCACCCTTCACGGTCCTGAGTTCCTTACTCATGCTCTCTCTCCTTCTGCTCCTGATTTGGACCTTGAGATTTCAGTCCGGTGCTCCAATGTGGGTCTCTGTCTCTGTCTCCTTTCATCGCCTGATGAAGGTTAATATTCAGGAGGATAACTATATGTTTTTCTTTGGGTTCACCTTCTTATTTAGTTTCTCTAGGATCACGAATTAAAGGCTCAATGTCCTTTATTAATGGCTAGAAACCAAATATGAGTGAATACATCCCATGTTCCTCTTTTTGGGTCTGGCTTACCTCTTTCAGGACAGTGTTTTCTATTTCCTTCCATTTGTATGCAAAATCCAAGAAGTCATTGTTATTTACTGCTGAGTAGTACTCTAATATGTATATACTCCATACTTTCTTCATCCATTCTTCCATTGAAGGGCATCTAGGTTGTTTCCAGGTTCTGGCTATTACAAACAATGCTGCTATGAACATAGTTGAGCATATACTTTTGTTGTATGATAGGGTGTCTCTTGGGTATAATCCCAAGAGTGGTATTACTGGGTCCAGGGGTAGGTGGATCCCGAATTTCCCGAGAAACTGCCATATTGCTTTCCAAAGTTGTTGCACAAGTTTGCAATCCCACCAGCAATGGATGAGTATACCCCTTTCTCCACAACGACTCCAGCAAAGGCTATCATTGGTGTTTTTTATTTTAGCCATTCTGATAGGTGTAAGATGGTATCTTAATGTTGTCTTGATTTGCATTTCCCTGATCACTAAGGAAGTTGAGCAAGATCTTAAGTGTCTTTTGGCCATTTGAACTTCTTCTTTTGAGAATTTTCTGTTTAGCTCAGTGCCCCATTTTATAGTTGGGTTGATTAGCCTTTTACGGTCTAGTTTCTTGAGTTCTTTATATATTTTGGAGATCAGACCTTTGTCTGTTGCAGGGTTGGTGAAGATCTTCTCCCAGTCAGTGGGTTGCCTTTTTGTCTTAGTGACAGTGTACTTTGCTTTACAGAAGCTTCTCAGTCTCAGGAGGTCCGATTTATTCAATGATGCCCTTAGTGTCTGTGCTGCTGGGGTTGTACATAGGAAGTGGTCTCCTGTGCCCATGTGTTGTAAAGTACTTCCCACTTTCTCTTCGATCAGGTTCAGTGTGTTCGGACTAATATTGAGGTCTTTAATCCATTTGGACTTGATTTTTGCGCATGATGATAGATATGGATCTATTTTCATTCTTCTATAGATTAACATCCAGTTTTGCCAGCACAATTGGTTGAAAATGCTCTCTTTTTTCCATTGTATACTTTTAGCTCCTTTATCAAAAATCAGATGGTCATAGGTTTGTGGGGTAGAGTCAGGGTGTTCTATTCGATTCCATTGGTTGACTTCTCTATTTTTATGCCAGTACCAAGCTGTTTTCAATACTGTAGCTCTGTAATAGAGTTTGAAGTCAGGGATGGTAATGCCTCAAGACAGTCCTTTATTGTATAAGATTGTTTTGGCTATCCTGGGTTTTTTCTTTTTCCATATAAAGTTGGTTATTGTCTTCTCCAGATCTGTGAAGAATTTTGATGGGCTATTGATGGGGATTACATTGGGCTATAGATTGCTTTTGGGAGAATTGCCATTTTTACGATGTTGATCCTCCCAATCCAAGAGCAAGGGAAATCCTTCCATTTTCTGGTGTCCTCTTCAATTTCTTTCTTCAAAGTCTTAAAGTTCTTGTCAAATAGATCTTTCACTTCCTTGGTCAGAGTTATCCCAAGATATTTTATGCTATTTGTGGCTATCGTGAAAGGTGATGCTTCTCTGATTTTCCTCTCTGCTTCCTTATCCTTAGTGTATAGGAAGGCAATTGATTTTTTGGAGTTGATCTTGTATCCTGCCACATTACCAAAGGTGTTTATCAGCTATAGGAGTTCTTTGGTAGAGTTTTTGGGGTCGCTTATGTATACTATCATATCATCTGCAAATAACAAAAGCTTAACTTCTTCCTTTCTGATACGAATCCCCTTTATCCCCTTATGTTGTCTTATTGCTATTGCTAGAACTTCAAGCACAATATTGAAGAGGTATGGAGAGAGTGGACATCCTTGTCGTGTTCCTGATTTTAGCGGGATGGCTTTGAGTTTTCTCCATTTAATTTAATGTTAGCTGTCGGCTTGCTGTAAATAGCTTTTATTTTATTTAGGTATGACCCTTGTATCCCTAATCTCTCCAAGACCTTCATCATAAAGGGGTGTTGAATTTTGTCGAATGCTTTTTCAGCATCTAATGAAATGATCATATGGTTTTTTTCTTTCAGTTTATTTATATGGTGGATTACATTGATAGATTTGCATATATTGAACCAGCCCTGCATCTCTGGGATGAAGCCTACTTTATCATAATGGATAATTTTTCTAATGTGTTCTTGGATTCGGTTTGCTCGTATTTTATTGAGAATTTTTGCATCGATGTTCATGAGTGAGATAGGCCTGTAATTCTCTTTCTTGGTTGGGTCTTTGTGTGGTTTTGGTATCAGGGTAACTGTAGCTTCATAAAAGGAATTTGTCAATGACTCTTCTGTTTCTATATTGTGAAATACATTAAGGAGTATAGGGATTAGCTCTTCTTGGAAGTTCTGGTAGAATTCTGCATTGAAACCATCTGGTTCTGGGCTTTTTTTGGAAGGGAGATTTTTGATAACAGTTTCTAATTCTTCGCGAGTAACAGGTCTATTTAGATCATTCACCTGATCTTGGTTTAGCTTTGGTATATGGTACTTATCTAAAAAAATGTCCATTTATTTTGCATTTTCCATATTTGTGGCATACAGGCTTTTGTAGTGAGATCTAATTATTCTCTGAATTTCTGTGTCTGTGATTATGTCCCCCTTTTCATTTCTGATCTTATTTATTTGCCTGTTCTCTCTCTGTCATTTAATTAGTTTGGATAGGGGTTTGTCAGTCTTGTTGATTTTCTCCAAGAACCAACTTTTTGTTTCATTGATTCTTTGGACTGTTTTCTGTGTTTCTATTTTGTGGATTTCTGCCCTCAGTTTGATTATTTCCAGTCTTCTACTCCTCCTGGGCACATCTGCTTCTTTTTTTTCTAGAGCTCTTAGGTGTGCTGTTAAGTCCCCAATGTATGCTTTCTCCATTCTCTTTAGGTGGGCACTTAGTGCTATGAACTTTCCTCTTAGCACTGCTTTCATCGTGTTCCATAGGTTTGAGTATGTTGTCTCTTTATTTTCATTAAATTCAAGGAAGACTTTAATTTCTTTCTTAATTTCTTCCTTGACCCAGGTGTGGTTCAGTAGTTGACTGTTCAGTTTCCATCTGAGTTTGTCGGCTTTCTGGTGGTAGCATTGTTGTTGCCTTCTAACTTTAATCCGTGGTGATCTGATAAGACACAGGTGGACACTGATAATTTTTTGTATCTGTGGAGGTTTCCTTTGTTTCCGAGTATGTGGTCAATTTTCGAGAAGGTTCCATGAGCTGCAGAGAAGAAGGTGTATTCTTTCCTATTTGGTTGGAGTGTTCTATAGATGTCTGTTAAGTCTATTTGCTTAATTACCTCTAACAATTCTCTTAATTCTCTATTAGGTTTCTGTCTGATTGACCTGTCCATTGGTGAGAGAGGTGTGTTAAAGTCTCCTACTACTAGTGTGTGTGGTTTGATGTCTGCCTTGAATTTTAGTAATATTTCTTTTACGTAAGTGGGTGCTTTTATATTAAGGGCATAGATTTTCAGAATTGAGACTTCATCCTGATGAATTGTTCCTGTTATGAGTATAAAGTGTCCATCTCGATCTCTTCTGATTGATTTTAGTTTGAAGTCAGTTTTGTTAGAAATTAGTATGGCCACACCTGCTTTTTCCTTGGGACCATTTGCTTGAAAAACCTTTTCCCAACCCTTTACTCTGAGTAGATGCCTGTCTTTGTGGTTGAGATGTGTTTCTTGCAAATAGCAGAATGTTGGATCCTGTTTTCGTATCCAATCTCTTAGCCTGTGCCTTTTTATAGGTGAATTGAGACCATTAATATTAAGTGATATTAATGACCAGTGTTTGTTTACTCTGGTTATTCTTATTGTTTTTGGTAGTAGAGTTTGTGTGTCTCCCTTCTTTGAGTCGTGCTGGTGAAGGGTCGCTAGATGCCTGAGTTATTGTAGGCAGTGTTGGCAATGTTTGATGGGGGGGTCATCTTTCTATCTGTTGCTTTCCTTGGTTAATTAATAAAGAAACTGCCTAGGCCCATTTGATTGGCCAGCCTTTAGGTGGGTGGAGTAAACAGAACAGAATGCTGGGAGAAAGAAGCCGAGTCAGTGAGTCGCCATGATTTTCCCACTCCAGACAGACGCAGGTTAAGATCTTTCCTGGTAAGCCAGCTCATGGTGCTACACAAATCATTAGAAATGGGTTAGATCAATATGTAAGAGCTAGCCAATAAGAGGCTGGAACTAATGGGCCAGGCAGTGATGAAAAGAATACAGTTTCCGTGTAATTATTTCGGGTAAAGCCATGCGGGCGGCCGGGTGCCGGGGACGCAGCCCCGCAGCTCCTATTACAACAAATGTTGAATTCCTTGGGCTGTGATTTTCCTTCTATTACTTTCTGTAGGGCTGGATTTGTGGCTACGTATTGTTTAAATTTGTTTTTATCCTGGAATGTCTTGTTTTCTCCATTGATAGTGAAAGATAGCTTGGCTGGGTATAGTAGTTTCGGTTTGCATCCATGTTCTCTTAGTTTCCGCAGTACCTCTATGCAGGATCTTCTGGCTTTCATGATTTCCATAGAGCAGTCAGGTGTAAGTCTGATTCGTTTATCTTTATAAGTTACTTGCCCTTTTTCCTTTGCAGCTGTTAATATTCTTTCTTTAATCTACATATTTTGTGTTTTGATTATTATATGGCGAGGGGATTTTTTTTTTTTGATTCAGTCTGTTCTGTATGCTTCTTGAATACTCAAAGGAATATCTTTCTTTATGTTGGGAAAGTTTTCTTCCATAATTTTGTTAAAAATATTTTCTGGGCCTTTGAGCTGTGATTCTTCTCCTTCTTCTATCCCTATTATTCTTAGGTTTGGTCTTTTTATTGTGTCCCATATTTCCTGTATGTTTTGTGATGAGAATTTGTTGGTTTTGCTGTTTTCTTTGATCAGTGTGTTTATTTTCTCTATGGTGTCTTCAGAATCTGAGATTCTTTCTTCTATCTCTTGTATTCTATTGATTATGCTTGTTTCTGTAGTTTTTGATCGTTGACCTAGACTTTCCATATCTAGCTGGTCCTCAGTTTGTGTTTTCTTCCTCGCTTCCATTTCAGTTTTCAATTCTTGATCTGTTTCCATTACCTGTTTGATCGTTTTTTCTTGGTTTCCAAGGGTATCATTTACGTATTTACTCATTTCTTCAAACTTTTTGTTATACTTCTCATCCATTTCTATGAGGGCAATTTTTACATGTTGTTTAAGGGACTCTATTGCTTTTATAAAGTCAATTTCTTCCTCTTCTTCTGTGTTAGGGTGTTCAAGTCCTTGTGTTGTAAGATCATTGGGTTCTGGTGTTTTCATGTTGTTTTTCAGATTGTTGGGTGAATTCTTGCCTTGGCGTCTGCCCATCTCCTCCTATCGATGCTATCTATTGGGTCTTTTAAAACAGGATCAGGTTTCCTTGCTGGCCAGAGGCCCCACTTACAAAATGCCCTCTATCTGGTTCCTGGCTCCCGCTGTGGGCCAAGATCCCTCTCACCGCTCAGAAGGGTCTTCAGGACCAGGACCAGGCTCCCCGTTCGCCAGGAACCTCTCCAACAAAAGGCCTACTACTCTGCAGGTCAGTCACCAAAACAGAGAAACTCCTGCTGCCCTCTGCCCTGAGCTCCTGACCCAGCGCCCAAACAGGCGAAACTGGGTGATCCTGCGGCCCCACGGAAGGGAGGGGGAGTGAAGGAGGACCCTGGGCACAAGCTGGGATGGGTCAGGGAGAGAGAGGTTGCAGTAGAGGTGGAGCAGCCCCAGCAGAGGGTACTAGCTCTCACAGACTAACTGGGGGGGAAAAGGGGTTAGGGAATGCTCCCACTCCATTTCCTGTGTCCCGCCATGGGCCAAGAACAGTCTCCCCACTCAGGAGGGTCTTCAGGGACAGGACCAGGCTCCACATTCGCCCGTGGACCTCGCCACTAAAAGGCCTACCACTCTGCAGGCTGGGCCCCCCAAAAAACCTACTTGATTTAATTTAGTGGGGCAATCTGCTCTCAGTGTGGACTTCACTGTTTCATGCTTGGAGTATCCCGCATCCGCCGCATCTGCGCACCGGTGTCTCCGCCCGCCACTTGGGCCTGTGTGCCATTGTGCTACACTTACTCCTTCTGCTCAGTAAAAATGACATAGCATCATAACTGCCTATAAATACCAATGTTAATATCCATATCAAATGATACTGTAAGCCTTAATGAGAGGAAGCCTTCTTTGCAGTAAGCATCAGTGAATGAGGTGATTCGCTGATGCTAATGATACTTAATCTTAATCAAGATATCCATATCACACCCTCTGGGCTCATTGAACATCATAAGAGGAGTTGGAAAGAATGTGAGATGGAAAACAGGGAGAAGAACAATAACACAATCATTGCTATCTTGAATTCATGGCAATGGGCACTATTTGTAGTAAGTCATCTAATAGTCAGTTATGGTTGGAGAGGAGGGGAACTCGTGGAACCCTAACATTTCCTGATAAACTATTGGTTATTGAAAGATTCTGGGAAAAGGAAGAGTCATTATCTTCAGTTGTGTAACCACTGGTGAGCCCACCAAGCTCCAAGAGATATCTTCAAGCCAATGGTTACATAGACAGTCCTGGGTAAACTCAGTGGATCACAAAACAAAATGACATGAGTATGGGAACATGATTTGTAGGGAAGAGGAGTTTTGAGAAGGTGGGAGATAAGAGTAGTTAGAATGCATTTTATACAAGTATGAAGATGTCAAAGAACAAATATAATTAATAAAAAGGTGCAGAAGTGATAGAGGAAAACATCTCAGCATCAACCTCTGGCTTCCACATGGATGAGAACACTGCCAAAGGCAGAGGTTCACACATGTATGCACTATACACATAAATATCCCTAGCTCTACAGACCCTAAGTGAAAGTCACTGTTACTGTTTGATCTTACCCAAATCTTAGTGAGATTAAGCCACGAGTATAAAGTCACATACCAGCAAATAACATGGCAGAGATCACACTGAGATTCTAAATCATTGGGAAAATGGCGTTACACCTTCCCTTCTGTTTTTATTTCAAGGCTCTTACACAATGACTGTTATACACATTGTCCTTTTAAGTTGTGATTTTTGCTGTCTACAACACTATCTTAGTTAGGGTTCCTATTGCTGTGAAGAGACATAATGACCATAGCAACTCTTATAAAGGAGAACATTAAATTGGGGCTAGTTTATAGTTTTAGGCCATTATCATCAGGGCAGGACATTGTGATGTGTAGACAGACATGGTACTAGAGAAGGAGCTGAGAGTTCTATGTCTTGATCTACAGGCAGTAGAAGCCATTGTATATTACACCAGGCATAGCTTGAGCATAGGAGACATCAAAACTTGCCCTCCATAAAGACATACTTCCTACTCAGCAAGGCTGCATCTCTGCTGTATTGCCACTGTAGTGCCCTTTGGGAGCCATTTTGTTACAAACCATTCCATACATCTGTATCTCTTTTAGGAGAATTCTGAAAGAATTTTTTCAGGTTTGAGTCATTCTTTTCTAGTCATGATTTATGAGAAAGGAGTTTTCTTTTAAGTCCTTGATCTTTAAAAATCTACTTGAATTTTATCTTAAATAAACTAAGATGGCAATAGAAATTTAGATCTAAAGAAGACAATTGAATTTGAAAGCTGGCAATTGAAAATTGCATTCATTCTGTTTTGAGAATTGCATTCATTCATATTGAGAAATAAGAAAATAAATCAGCAGATCTACTTAGAGAATTAAATCACAGGTAACAGGCAGTCTTGCTTTAGAACTGATCCTTGAGTTAGAAAATGAATCCTTTAATTCTGTTTTGTGGTAACTGCAGCTTGTCCCTCATTATTTGTCATAAGAAGAACAAAAATCTATAAAAACACAAATAAGCCCCTGTTAACTCAGATGAATTAATACAACTTCAAAGGTTTCACACATTTGCATTATGTGTTCTAGCTAATGGGCAGTGCTGCTGTTTGTCCTTTAGAAGAATATCATTCACTAGAGACGTTAAGTACCATAACAAGTAAAGAGAGGTGCTGCAAGAATTTCAAAGGATTGTTTCTACATGAGTTTACATACCAGATAAGCCAGTGTGACATCCATCTCAGCAGAGGTCTTTCTCCTAATTTTATTTTTAAAATATGCACAGTGTAATTAGAAAGTCCATTATACATAATCTTTCAGAAAATTGGTGTTATAAAGTTGTTTCAGCTGTTAAGAATGCTTCTTGTTCTTTTAGAGGACCTGTGTTCAGTTCTAAGCACTGACATGACATCTCACAACCACCTGTAATTTCAGTTCCAGGGCCTCTGAATCCCTCTTCTGGTTTTAAGGTGCTTATACTCACACAGGCTCACACACATACATATTTAAAAAATAGATCCTTAAGTAGAATAAAAGGCTTATTTGATAGGCCAATATAGCATGTGGTTTCTTTTAGTCTTTCTAAAACTAAAAAATAATAAGTAAAATATCTTGGGAAAATTGTGATGGGCAACAGAAGCCAAATTAAAGAGTATGTTTAATACAAATGCCAAAAAGTTATTTTGAAAACTAAAAGCATTCTAATACTTCTCAAAAGACAGAGAATACTTAAACACAGAACCCTTACAGTTTGTTTTTTCTTCCTTGGATCTGTTTCTCATTTCCCCTATATGGTGACTCTCTATAAATCCCTGGGGAATAATCAGCCTTCCTATATTTTCTTAAGCACTCATGATTTCAGGTGGTTTATAACCTCTTTCTCTTTCATTTTCCACATTTGCAGAATCTGACCACATTTTCATCAACTGGGACTTAAATAAGTTAATACCCAAATGTGTAAAAGTCATAATGTTATTTACAGACTATGTATAAGTTTAAGATTTGTGAAAAGTTTTATCTTTGAAATCAGAAGTGTACAGTCTAATTTTAAATTAACCTTGGTTAAGGATGCTTTTTATCTGGTGGGGATTTACTTATGTCCTAGCCATTATGGTCATAGTTAAAGCAAGTTTCTTTGCCAGAAAAGAACTTGGGCTGATGAAAGGGATAAATCACCTCTTATCCATGATGCTACATGCAATGTAACATAAGCTGCCTTACTGCTTATTCTGGACACTTCATTATTCCCATTGCTGACAGACTCCTCAGTAATCCTATTTTAGAAGCCTGAGCAAACTTGAAATCACAAAGCATCAAGACACTCCTCTCTGAAGGGTAGCTCGATAAGCCACCTCTTCTCTCATAAAAGTGCAACTGGATCTATTCACCTTCTTCATTTGTCCGTTCTTAGGTGAGCAAACCCACTTTCTATCCCATTATAGTTTAAGTATGCACTTTCCATCATGCATGCTCTGCCTCCTGGAGCAATGCATTTTTCTTTCCTACAAACCGCCAATTGCTTTGGCCATGATTGTCTTATTATGTCCTATATTTTCCTGTAGGAAATTACTCCTAAGGTAAATGCCTATCTCACACATACTTATGAAGAGCTTTACTAACTAGTAATCTTCACTCTAAAAGAAATGATTTAAGAAGTAAGTCAACAGCAACTTTTATTATTATGTTCAACTAAAATACTTTTTCCAAGCTATACCATAAAAAAAGAGAAAGAGAAGCGAATATATCCCCATGAAAGACATTTCTGAGAGGAATCAAAATACGAAAGAGTAGGGATAGATCCTGAGTGAGGTCTAGACCATTTCCTAGATGGGATGAAATTGAGCCATTGTGACCTTCTCTAGGCCTCATTTACATTATCCCAAGCTAAGGAATTCTGTTAGGAGTTTTGAGAACTGTCCAGTGAAGTATCAACATTATAGCTTTGCAAGCATAGTAGAGAGCATGAGCTTCTATAGTTGACTCTGCCTCTTCTACACCTGCATTTATGCATTTATCTCACAACTCAGAGTACTCTACTTTTCTGGTAATTAAATCATGTAGGCAAATCCAATTAAGGTGCCCCCTTTTCTCTTTGTGCATCAGTAGGAAACCATCTACAGGTCTTTAGAGATTCTTCACATTCAGATATTTCTCCTCCAAAAACTAATTCACACTCTTACACAGAGAATTTAAGCAAAAAAGAAAAGAAAAGAAAGAATTCTCTGAGACTAATTCTGAGACAAGAGGAACAAAAATATAACCAGTTTTATTAGACAGATAAATAGAATATTGAACAATTTATAATACTAGTAAGTAAACAGTTAGCCTTTGTTTTTGCTGTACACACTTTCTTACAAAAGAATTAACCTGTCTCAGCCTATTTCCTTCTTCCTATATTCCTAGGCATCTTCTTCTTGACGACCTGATGAGTTATGCAGCAACTGGGTCTCTAGAAAGGTCCATCTGAGCTTTGACCAATGCTGATAGTAGAGCAGATCCTAGCAAACAGCTATTTCTTAGTTCCTAGCCTTCTCAATCATCATCAAAGATATCTGTAGAAAACATTTATGACTTCTTTACCTTTCTTGGTGAAGCCCTCTTCTGCTTCTTTTATTTACATGACTGAATTGCATGCTCTAGACTACCCTGCATCAAATAATGGTAGTTTGCATTTCTTCCTGTTGTTTTTCTCCAACATAGGTAGAGAAGAGTCCATAAAATAAGGGGCCAATGTATGAGCATCTTCCAGTCCATTTGTGTAGGCAGTTATTTGGGGCTAGGCACCTTTGCTTTTTAAACTTATGAAGAGGAGCTGCTTGCTAGTCTAATGATATTCTAATGAAAAAGGACAAATTTGCAGGTCATACCATCAAGGGAAAGCAAACAAAAGCATTTTCAAAACAGAGTTTGTCTATAATCACATGATTATTTGAAAATATGCTCATACATACCAAAGCTCAGTAGCTCCTAACCCTTGCTTTGCTAGCATGTTTAGTTTATAGGGATAGACCCCCACCCCCAAACCTGCCTTGTCTGCAAGGTCCTTAGCTGTGGAACAGTTTCCTGCCATTTCACTAAGGCTACCAACCCAGAGCAGTGAGTCCCTGACCAGAGGGCAGGCCTCAAGGTCCCCGCCAGGGAAAGCTGGCCCTTGCTGCTGGGGCTACAGTCTCTGCTGTGATCTGCTGGACCTGCTCTGCCTGCGCCCTACTTCCCTTAGTCCCTGGCTCATTGGGGCATCCAGGAGTTCCTGTGTAGGTGCCGAGAAGTTTCATCGGGACGGGTGAGTGTGTGCTATCCTGGGGCGGACTGTCCCGATAGAGAGCACAAACACCCCTCCCCCAGCTCCTGCTGCAGGGCTTGCTCTCCTACACACCCGCCCCCACCCCCACCCCCAAACCTGCCTTGTCTGCAAGGTCCTTAGCTGTGGAACAGTTTCCTGCCATTTCACTAAGGCTACCAACCCAGAGCAGTGAGTCCCTGACTAGAGGGCAGGCCTCAAGGTCCCCGCCAGGGAAAGCGGGCCCCTGCTGCTGGGGCTGCAGTCTCTGCTGTGATCTGCTGGACCTGCTCTGCCTGCGCCCTACTTCCATTAGTCCCTGGCTCATTGGGGCATCCAGGAGTTCCTGTGTAGGTGCCAAGAAGTTTCATCGGGACGGGTGAGTGTGTACTATCCTGGGGTGGACGGTCCCGGTAGAGAGCACAAACGCCCCTACACTAAGGCTACCCAACCAGAGCAGCGGGCAGGCCTCAGCAACCCCCCCGAAAGGGAGCGCAGGCACCTCCAGCTTGTACTGCAGTGTCGCCTGTGTTCTACTGGACCCCGCCCGACCCCTTGCATTCGGCCTTCTTTACGCGGGTCATTGGAATACCACGCATCCATGTTTTGGTGTTGAGGAGTTCACCTGGAAGGGAACGGTTCCTGCCCCTACACTGAGGAGATACACCTAGAGAGTTAGTCACAGCAAAGACTGGTCCAAGACATCAGGCCTCTCCTGGCTCCATTTGAAGGAAAAGATGGGCAGGCGCCAATGCAAGAATTCCCCCAACAACTTGAAAGGCAACGTGACATCACCAGGATCCAGGAATCCCGAAATGAGAAGTCTAAACCCTAATACAGAAGAATTAGAAGAATTCGACTCAAAAGTGAATTTTATGAAAATAATAGAGGACCTTAAACAGGAGGTGAAAAACTGCCACAACCAATTAGAGATTACAAACAAAAAGGTAGAGGAAATGAATAAATATCTCAAAGATACCCAAGAAAACCAAGAGAAACAAGAAAAAGTAATCAAACAGGTAAGGGAAACGGTTCAAGACTTGAAGAACGAAGTGGAAGTAATAAAGAAAACACAAACCGAGGGAAGGATGGAGATGGAAAATTTGAATAAACGAACAGGAACTACAGAGACAAGTACCACCAACAGATTACAAGAGATAGAAGAAAGAATCTCAGACACTGAAGATACCATAGAGAAAATAAACACTCTCATCAAAGAAAACAGCATAACCAACAAATTCTCATCACAAAACATTCAGGAAATCTGGGACACAATAAAAAGACCAAACCTAAGAATAATAGGGATAGAAGAAGGAGAAGAAGTACAGCTCAATGGTCCAGAAAATATATTTAATAAAATTATAGAAGAAAACTTTCCCAACCTTAAGAAAGATATTCCTTTGAAGGTCCAAGAAGCATACAGAACACCAAATCGACTGGATCAAAAAAAAACATCTCCTCGTCATATAATAATCAAAACACAAAACATACAGAATAAAGAAAGAATATTAAGAGCTGCAAAGGAAAAAGGTCAAGTTACCTATAAAGGTAAACCTATCAGACTTACACCTGATTTCTCTATGGAAACCATGAAAGCCAGAAGGTCCTGGATAGATATACTGCAGAAACTACGAGACCATGGATGCAAGCCCAGACTACTATACCCAGCCAAGCTTTCGTTCACTATAAATGGAGAAAACAAAGTTTTCCAGGATAAAAACAAATTTAAACAATACGTAGCCACAAATCCAGCCCTTCAGAAAGTAATTGAAGGAAAATCACAAACCAAGGAGTCCAACAATGCCCACAATAACTCAGACATCTAAAGACTCTTCACCAGCACAACTTGAAAAAGGGAAACACACAAACTCTACTACCAAAGAAAAGAAAGAAAGAAAGGAAAAATGACCGGAGTTAACAACCACTGGTCATTAATATCACTTAATATCAATGGACTCAACTCACCTATAAAGAGGCACAGGCTAAGAGATTGGATACGAAAACAGGATCCAACATTCTGCTGCTTACAAGAAACACACCTCAACCACAAAGACAGACATCTACTCAGAGTAAAGGGCTGGGAAAAGGTTTATCAAGCAAACGGACCTAAGAAACAAGCAGGTGTGGCCATACTAATTTCTAAGAAAGTTGACTTCAAACTAAAATCAATCAAAAGAGATGGAGATGGACATTTTTTACTCATAACAGGAACAATTCACCAGGATGAAATCTCAATCCTGAATATATATGCCCCTAATATAAAAGCACCCACTTATGTAAAAGAAACGTTACTAAAACTCAAGGCAGTCATCAAACCACACACACTAATAGTAGGAGATTTCAACACTCCTCTCTCACCAATGGACAGGTCAATCAAACAGAAACCTAACAGAGAAATAAGAGGATTAAGGGAGGTAATGAATCAAATGGACTTAACAGACATCTATAGAACATTCCACCCAAATAGGAAAGAATATACCTTCTTCTCTGCAGCTCATGGAACCTTCTCGAAAATAGACCACATACTCGGTAGCAAAGCAAACTTACACAGTTACAAAAAAATATCGGTAACCACCTGTGTCTTATCAGATCACCATGGATTAAAGTTAGAATTCAACAACAATGCTAGCCCCAGAAAGCCTATGAACTCATGGAAACTGGACAGTCAACTACTGAACCTCACCTGGATCAAGGAAGAAATAAAGAAAGAAATTAAAGTCTTTCTTGAATTCAATGAAAACGAAGACTCAACATACTCAAACCTATGGGACACTATGAAAGCAGTGCTAAGAGGAAAATTCATAGCATTAAGTGCCCACTTAAAGAAAACGGAGAAAGCACACATTGGAGACTTAATAGCCCACCTGAAAGCTTTAGAAAAAAAAGAAGCAGACTCACCTAGGAGAAGTAGAAGACTGGAAATAATCAAATTGAGGGCTGAAATCAACAAAATAGAAACACAGAAAACAATCCAAAGAATCAATGAAACAAAAAGCTGGTTCATGGAGAAAATCAATAAGATTGATAAACCCCTATCCAAACTAATCAAACGGCGGAGAGAGAATACGCAAATTAACAAAATCAGAAACGAAAAGGGAGACATAACCACAGACTCAGAGGAAATTCAGAGAATCATTAGATCTTACTACAAAAATCTGTATGCCACAAAATTGGAAAATGTTATAGAAATGGACACTTTTTTAGATAAGTACCATATACCAAAGTTAAACCAGGACCAGGTGAACAATCTAAATAGACCTGTTAGTCGCGAAGAATTAGAAGTTGTTATAAAAAACCTCCCCACCAAAAAAAGCCCAGGTCCAGATGGCTTCAATGCAGAATTCTACCAGAACTTCCAAGAAGACCTAATACCTATACTCCTTAATGTATTTCACAATATTGAAACAGAGAAGTCATTGCCAAATTCCTTTTATGAAGCTGAAGTTACTCTGATACCAAAACCACACAAAGACACAACCAAGAAAGAGAACTACAGGCCAATCTCACTCATGAACATCGACGCAAAAATACTCAATAAAATACTGGCAAACCGAATCCAAGAACACATCAGAAAAATTATCCATTATGATCAAGTAGGCTTCATCCCAGAGATGCAGGGCTGGTTCAACATACGAAAATCTATCAATGTAATCCATCATATAAATAAACTGAAAGAAAAAAACCATATGATCATTTCATTAGATGCTGAAAAAGCATTTGACAAAATTCAACATCCCTTTATGATAAAGGTCTTAGAGAGATTAGGAATACAAGGGTCGTTCCTAACTATAATAAAAGCTATTTATAGCAAGCCGTCAGCTAACATCAAATTAAATGGAGAGAAACTCAAAGCTATTCCACTAAAATCAGGAACACGACAAGGTTGTCCACTCTCTCCATACCTCTTTAATATAGTGCTTGAAATTCTAGCAATAGCAATAAGACAACATAAGGGGATCAAAGGGATTCAAATCGGAAAGGAAGAAGTTAAACTTTCATTATTTGCAGACGATATGATAGTGTACATAAGCGACCCCAAAAACTCCAGCAAAGAACTCCTTCAGCTGATAAACACCTTTAGTAGCGTTGCAGGATACAAGATCAATTCCAAAAAATCAGTTGCCCTCCTATACACAAAGGATAAGGAAGCAGAGATGGAAATCAGAGAAGCATCACCCTTCACGATAGCCACAAATAGCATAAAATATCTTGGGGGTAACCCTAACCAAGGAAGTAAAGGATCTATTTGACAAGAACTTTAAGTCAATGAAGAAAGAAATTGAGGAGGATACCAGAAAATGGAAGGATCTCCCTTGCTCTTGGATAGGGAGGATCAACATAGTAAAAATGGCAATTCTACCAAGGGCAATTTATAGATTCAATGCAATCCCCATCAAAATCCCATCAAAATTCTTCACAGATCTTGAGAGGACAATAATCAACTTTATATGGAGAAACAAAAAACCCAGGATAGCCAAAACAATCTTATATAATAAAGGATCGTCTGGAGGCATTACCATCCCTGACCTCAAACTCTATTACAGAGCCTCAGTATTGAAAACAGTTTGGTATTGGCATAAAAACAGAGAAGTCGACCAATGGAACCGAGTAGAAGACCCTGATTTTAACCCACAAACTTATGAACACCTAATTTTTGATAAAGGAGCTAAAAGTATTCAATGGAAAAAAGAGAGCATCTTCAACAAATGGTGCTGGCAGAACTGGTTGTCAACGTGTAGAAGAATGAAAATAGATCCATATCTATCACCATGCACAAAACTCAAGTCCAAATGGATTAAAGACCTCAATATTAGTCTGAACACACTGAACCTGATAGAAGAAAAAGTTGGAAGTACTCTACAACATATGGGTACAGGAGATCACTTCCTACGTTTATCCCCAGCAGCACAGACATTAAGGGCAACATTGAATAAATGGGACCTCCTGAAACTGAGTAGCTTCTGTAAAGCAAAGGACACTGTCACTAAGACAAAAAGGCAACCCACTGACTGGGAGAAGATCTTCACCAACCCTGCAACAGACAAAGGTCTGATCACCAAAATATATAAAGAACTCAAGAAACTAAACTTTAAAATGCTAATGAACCCAATAAAAAAATGGGGCACTGATCTGAACAGAGAATTCTCAACAGAAGAAATTCAAATGGCCAAAAGACACCTAAGGTCATGCTCAACCTCCTTAGCGATAAGGGAAATGCAAATTAAAACAACTTTGAGATACCATCTTACACCTGTCAGAATGGCTAAAATCAAGAACACCAATGATAGCCTTTGCTGGAGAGGTTGTGGAGAAAGAGGCACACTCATTCATTGCTGGTGGGAGTGCAAACTTGTGCAACCACTTTGGAAATCAGTGTGGCGATTTCTCAGGAAATTTGGGATCAACCTACCCCAAGATCCAGTAATACCACTATTGGGAATATACCCAAGAGATGCCACATCAAATGACAAAAGTATCTGTTCAACTATGTTCATAGCAGCATTGTTTGTAATAGCCAAAACCTGGAAACAACCTAGATGCCCTTCAATGGAGGAATGGATGAAGAAAGTGTGGAATATATACATATTAGAGTACTACTCAGCAGTAAAAAACAATGACTTCTCGAATTTTGCGTGCAAATGGATGGAAATAGAAAACACTATCCTGAGTGAGGTATCCCAGACTCAAAAAGAGGAACATGGGATGTACTCACTCATAATCGGTTTCTAGCCATAAAATAAAAGACATTAAGCATATAATGTGTGATCCTATAGAAGCTAAATAAGAAAGTGAACCCAAAGAAAATCATATAGTCATCCGCATGGAGAGGGGGAAGTAGACAAGATTGCAGGGCAAAAACTGGGAACTTGCGGGTGAGGTGGCATGGGGCAAAGGGGAAATGGGATGAGAAATATGAGAAGGGGAGGATGGGAGGAGCTCGGAGGATTGGGATGGTTGGGATATAGGAAGGATGGATACGGGAGCAGCGAAGTATATATCCTATCTAAGGGAGCCATCTTAGGGTTGGCAAGAGACTTGACTCTTGAGGGGTTCGCAGGTGTCCAGGAATATGTCCCCAGCTGGTACCTTGGGCAACTAAGGAGAGGGAACCTGAAATGACCCTATCCTATACTGATGAATATCTTGCATATCACCTTAGAACCTTCATCTGGCGATGGATCGAGGTAGAGACAGAGTCTCAATTTGGAGCAACGGTCTGAGCTCTTAAGGTCCAAATGAGGAGCAGAAGGAGGGAGAACATGAGCAAAAAATCAGGACCACGAGGGATGCACCCACCCACTGTGACAGTGGAACTGATTTATTGGGAGCCCACCAAGGCCAGCTGGTCTGGGACTGAATAAGCATGGGTTGATTCCGGACTCTCTGAGCATGGCGGTCAATGAAGACTGATGAGAAGCCAAGGACAATGGCACTAGGTTTCGATCCTAATACATGAACTGGCTTTGTGGGAGCTTAGCCTGTTTGGACGCTCACCTTTCTGGATGTAGATAGAAGGACCTTGGTCTTCCCGCAGGGCAGGGAATTTGGACTGCTCTTCAGTATCGAGAGGGAGGGGGAATGGAGTGGGGGGAGGAGAAGAGGAGTGGGGATAGGGGGAGGGAAGTGGGGGGAGGGCAATATTTGGGAGGAGGGGAGGGAAATGGGAAATGGGGAGCAGGTGGAAATTTTAATTAAAAAAGAATAAAAATAAATAAATAAGTAAAAAAAAAAAGTTTATAGGGATACTCAAATTACTATGTATTTACTCTTGGTCAAGAACTATTCTAACTGATTTTATTCATTTTTATAATCACATCCTGAGGAAGACTCCATTTAAATTTCACATATTAAAAAATGTGGTTTGTAAAGATTAAGTAATTTGCCCAAGGTAAAAAAAAAATAACAGAATTTGCCTCTGACATTAGCAGCCAACATCCTAGCTTTTTATAATTGATTCAAGATACAGAATTGAAAACCAGCCTACAAACCACAGTCCCAGAGAACTTAGACAAAAATGAGGACACTAAGAGAGGCTTACATAGATCTAATCTACATGGGAAGTAGAAAGTAGAAAAAGACAAAATCTCCTGAGTAAATTGGGAGCATGGGAACTTTGGGTGAGGATTGAAGGGGAAGGGAAGAGGGAGGAAGGAGCAGAGAAAAATGTAGAACTCAATAAAAATAAATTTAAAAAAGATACAGAATTTGTTAGAAATGATGCCGTGTGCTAGTGGGTCATGGTGGAGGATATGGTTTAATTCCACTGAATAGCAAAAAATTATGCAGACCATCTTTTTAAATAAGACACTTGACAAAAAGTTCTTGTTATTGGAAGTGGGTTGTATCTGTTCTCAGAGTGATAGATGACAGATCTACATCTCCACTCTACATCCTGACCTAATCTCAGAATAAAAACAATTCTTCTGCTTTGGGATGGGTACTGATATGTTAAGAGTGTACCATTTGAATACCACTAAATACCACTAAATATAGAAACATAGGTAATTATAGGAAAGAAAATACAGGCCTAGAAGCTGAAAGAGTATAGTTTGCTAGTGATAGTATATAATTAAAACTATGGATTTCATTTTCAGTACTCACTTTGAATACGGTCAATTTCTGTTATCTGTTGGAAATAGAAGTATTCTAGAAAGTGCCACAGATATGCTGCTATCATTGGGCTTCCATTTTTAATAATACTTTCCTTTCTTTCTACTACTAATGACAATGACAGAAGAAATTGGTAAAGAACCTGTGTCTGGATGAGAAGCAGTTCTCATCCATTCCTGGGCCATGAAGACTATGTCCAGAAGCTAAGTGACAGGGGCCATGAAAAAGGCAGAAGCAAGCTTATCAGCTTTAAGGCTTAAGGCAGTCGCTCATTCACAACCATTGTGTTTTTCATAGAGAAATCCTTTGGGGGAGGGAATCTTATCAGATCATTCAAATTGCCCACATTTCTTGAATTTAATCTTGAAAGGAAGGCAGTTCTAAGACTTAGGATTCTACAGCAGACAGACAAGTAAGTCAGTCCTTACATCACCTATACTTTCTAAAGGTGACCACTGACCCTCTAGTGCTAAAAACTACATTGTCTGTGGAAACCACTTCCTTTTCTACCTGTTTATATTAAAACATAGTCAAATCCCATGAAGTAAAGACTGGAGAGCTTTCATAATACAGTTCTTTTTTTTTAAATATAAACTGATTGGCCAAGTATCTCAGGCTCTTCTTTTTAACTAATTCTTATAACTTATTTTAGCCCATTATTCTTGTCTATGTTAGCCACGTGGCTCGGTACCTTATTCGGTAAGGCAGTCGCATCTTGCTTCTTCTGTGGCTGAATAATGACTCCTTAATACACTTCTTAACATCAAGTGATGCTGGAGTGTAGGGACTATAGGAAGCTTTGAATGAGTGAGGTTCTGAGTAAATGTGTGTTGTCCATGCCATTACAGCCATCCCACGCTAAGGACTATGAAACTTGAGACCCATGGTAGAATGGCAAAGCCCTACCCCCATTCTGAAGGCTCAGAGACATGGGGGACTGAGTGCATCCTAAGAGGGTGTACAAAAAACTCCAGCAAAGGTTTCCCTCCCCAGTTACTTAGGACCAGATGACTGCTACCCTAGAGACTCCTATTGAGATTAGCTAAACCTGTCTCCTTGATCCATCCATATGCCACAAACCTTGCCTGCTTATTTATCTGTAGATGCAATAACCCTGGATCCTTTTTCAGCTGTATGCTGTAACCCCAATTCTCTGTTTCACTCTACATAATGGACATACTGAGCTTGTAGGGCGTTGAAGTTTCTCCAGCCAAGAGTCGCGGCCATCTGATCCCAGCTTTTGGCATGTCTGTCTATCTGTCCCTTGCTTCCATAGTCAGGTGCAAGTTCTGGGAGGCTGTGCATGGATGTGGCACTAGTATCTTAATAGACCATGTATTCCTATAGATAATAGAATTGATCTTACTTAAGTAACAAAGGGTTGAACTGTATTATCAACAGTATTCTAACACTAATTCTCTTATTCTTCATTTCACTTTGATGGTATTACTTTACTGAACTATACTGAATTGATTAGTACTCTCAGGAAAATATTCTTCCTGCTCCTCTAGCAACCACAGCCCCTGGACCAGGACTGGACCCTCACCAAACACTATCAATCCATTGATGACTCAGATATTTTTCTCTTAAGAAACTGAACACAGAACCACAAGAAGTCTAACAATTTAGGGCCAGCAGGCTGAGCTGAAAAGCCAAAGACACAGTCTGACTTACTGGTGTGACAAGTGAAAGCTAAGAAGAAGAGAGGTCCTAATGGGGAACCTAAACTTGGGAAATAAGGGAGGTCTGGCAAAAAAAAAAAAAAAAAAAAGTAGTTAAAAAACCACATGGAAGGCGGATCTCTGGGAGTTCTAGGCCAGCCTGGTCTACAAGAGCTAGTTCCGGGCGGCACCAAAGCTACAGAGAAACCCTGTCTCGAAAAACCAAAACCAAAACAAAACAAAACAAAACAAACAAACAAACAAAAAAAACCACATGGCTTCAGAAGAATGGAGATAAAAATTCCACTACTCTGAGAAGCATCAATTTCTACTTCCACCTCTGAAACCATAGCTTCTTCCTTCCACATTGTCGGCCAGATAGAACAATCAGTTTCTGTAAGCATGCTGTTAAAAATGCTACGAGACATAGGAACCTCAACTGGAATGAGACAACTAGATGAAAGGTCTCTGTTCATCTTGTTACTATATGAGATGATAGTGGTGTAGAAACAAAAACTTATTAGCAATATAGTTAATTTGAGCTCTTTTACCACAAGGGTGATCATTTCTTGAAGAAGAAATATATGTAATTTAAGGCTTGAAATAATAATGGCATGAATTAGATATACTGAGATTTCAGATTCATTAAATGATCCCAGAACTTGATATGTTTCTAAACTAAAATATATGCTACACTTTGAACAACAAGTATTCTAAACACAGAATGCTTCTTCAGACACACACACTCTGTTTCTCCATCTCTGTCTCTGTTTCTCTGTTTCTTGTTTGCTCGCTTTCTCTCTCGCTCTTAATGTAAGCAGCGCCACACAGTGGTGGGACTCAAAATAGCTACAACACAATTGTGGGACAAGGAATTCAGCTTTTCAAAAGCTCCAGCATTGTTTCCTTTGGAGATAGAGAAATGTTTCTTTTTCTTTTTCCAAAATTTAGATGCAATACGGTGTTATTTTATGCTGAGACACAAATGTTTTAATTTTTTTACTACTTGATTTCTTGACAATAACAATTGTTGGCTAAATTTCAAACCTATTTACAGATGAATACGTGAACAGCAAAAAACACAAAAAATACTTGTCATATTTTACCATGTGTGGTTATTTTTATTATAACCAAATGCATTTCAAAAACCCCAGTGATTAAAAAAATACCATTGCCTGAGGGCTTTCCTTTCATCCTCTGACAAAGAGAACATTTTATTATTAAATTTAATCTGCTGAAAATCAAATTTTTTTAACTGAAAAATTGGCACAAACTAAAACATTGCTACATTTCTTTAATGCTATTACAAAGACTGCACTAACTAAGTGAAAGTAAAGTACAGTTGCGATATTATACATTCCACTGCGGCTTAGCTCCAAATTACATATGAAGTATAAAACTGTGGAAATCACTTTCGCCAGGTCAGTACCAGAGGCATGACTTTTTCAGATCTTTAGAGTGTGAAAGCCATAATTTCTAGAATGTATTCCGTTTGTATCACAATTGGATGTTCATCTTTTCTGAACAATGCTTGATCTCTTAATACTTCCTCTGTTACCCTCAGTGGACAGCCTTCCTGGGCACTCCTTCATCTGTGAAGCATTTTCAAGAGAACTGCTGGCGTCTCAGGAACCATTTGCTCATTATTTAACTATAAGTCTAGTTGCTAGGGAAGAAATGTGATTAGTTACTGAGATGCAAAGAAACATGCAGTTAAAAAGACTGTGTTGCCAGGATCAGGAAGCCAGGTGAAAGATGGCCCTTACAAGGAAAGATGGCCCTTACATAGCCCAGGTGCCTATGAGTGATCCCAGCCCTGGGACTTCAGTACTTGAGTGTTCTGATAGCCCTAAAACACAAAGCCATGTCTTTCCTCTATCCTTTGTTTTAAAAAAGAGGATATCAAAAGCCATATTTTATTTTATTCATATGGGTGTTTTGCCTGAATATTTGTGTGTGTACCCTGTGGGAGCCTGGTGCCTGAGGGGTCTAGAAGAGGATGTGAGATACCTGATACTAGAAGGACAAACAGTTATGAACTGCTATGTGGATGCTGGGAATCAAACTCTGGTCCTCTCCAAGACCTGTAAGTGTTCTTATTTGCTGAGCCATGTCTTTCCAGCTCCATTTTCCCTATTTCTTTTTTTTTTTCACTATTAATATTTTATTGGATTTTTTTTTATTTTTTTTTATTTTTTATTTTTTTTAATTAAAATTTCCACCTGCTCCCCGTTTCCCATTTCCCTCCCCTCCTCCCAAATATTGCCCCCTCCCCCCACTCCCCTCCCCCTATCCCCACTCCTCTTCTCCTCCCCCCACACCATTCCCCCTCCCTCTCGATACTGAAGAGCAGTCCAAATTCTCTGCCCTGCGGGAAGACGAAGGTCTTCTATCTACGTCCAGGAAGGTGAGCTTCTAAACAGGCTAAGCTCCCACAAAGCCAGTTCATGTATTAGGATTGAAACCTAGTGCCATTGTCCTTGGCTTCTCATCAGTCTTCATTGACCGCCATGCTCAGAGAGTCCGGAATCAACCCATGCTTATTCAGTCCCAGACCAGCTGGCCTTGGTGGGCTCCTAATAAATCAGTTCCACTGTCACAGTGGGTGGGTGCATCCCTCGTGGTCCTGATTTTTTGCTCTTGTTCTCCCTCCTTCTGCTCCTCATTTGGACCTTAAGAGCTCAGACCGTTGCTCCAAATTGAGAATCTGTCTCTACCTCGATCCATCGCCAGATGAAGGTTCTAAGGTGATATGCAAGATATTCATCAGTATAGGATAGGGTCATTTCAGGTTCCCTCTCCTTAGTTGCCCAAGGTACCAGCTGGGGACATATTCCTGGACACCTGCGAACCCCTCTAGAGTCAAGTCTCTTGCCAACCCTAAGATGGCTCCCTTAGATAGGATATATACTTCGCTGCTCCCGTATCCATCCTTCCTATATCCCAACCATCCCAATCCCCCGAGCTCCTCCCATCCTCCCCTTCTCATATTTCTCATCCCATTTCCCCTTTGCCCCATGCCACCTCACCCGCAAGTTCCCAGTTTTTGCCCTGCAATCTTGTCTACTTCCCCCTCTCCATGCGGATGACTATAGGATTTTCTTTGGGTTCACTTTCTTATTTAACTTCTATAGGATCACGCATTATATGCTTAATGTCTTTTATTTATGGCTAGAAACCGATTATGAGTGAGTACATCCCATGTTCCTCTTTTTGGGTCTGGGATACCTCACTCAGGATAGTGTTTTCTATTTCCATCCATTTGCACGCAAAATTCGAGAAGTCATTGTTTTTTACTGCTGAGTAGTACTCTAATATGTATATATTCCACACTTTCTTCATCCATTCTTCCATTGAAGGGCATCTAGGTTGCTTCCAGGTTCTGGCTATTACAAATAATGCTGCTATGAACATAGTTGAACAGATACTTTTGTCATTTGATGGGGCATCTCTTGGGTATATTCCCAATAGTGGTATTACTGGATCTTGGGGTAGGTTGATCCCAAATTTCCTGAGAAATCGCCACACTGATTTCCAAAGTGGTTGCACAAGTTTGCATTCCCACCAGCAATGAATGAGTGTGCCTCTTTCTCCACAACCTCTCCAGCAAAGGCTATCATTGGTGTTTTTGATTTTAGCCATTCTGACAGGTGTAAGATGGTATCTCAAAGTTGTTTTAATTTGCATTTCCCTTATCGCTAAGGAGGTTACAGGAGATCACTTCCTACGTTTATCCCCAGCAGCACAGACATTAAGGGCAACATTGAATAAATGGGACCTCCTGAAACTGAGTAGCTTCTGTAAAGCAAAGGACACTGTCACTAAGACAAAAAGGCAACCCACTGACTGGGAGAAGATCTTCACCAACCCTGCAACAGACAAAGGTCTGATCACCAAAATATATAAAGAACTCAAGAAACTAAACTTTAAAATGCTAATGAACCCAATAAAAAAATGGGGCACTGATCTGAACAGAGAATTCTCAACAGAAGAAATTCAAATGGCCAAAAGACACCTAAGGTCATTTTCCCTATTTCTTATGTTCTGGCATCTGGGGTCTCACTTGCCAAGGGAAGGAGAATCCTCACACAAACTATCAATACCTAAAGCTAGTAAAAGACTTCTCTGCAAGACTACCACTCCTATAAAGAAAATCATAACCCATATTGCATAAAGTCTGCTTTCTGAACTGCACACTTACACATGAAACACTGCCAAGTTTCAGAAAACTAAGACACTCTGCCTCTGCCAAAATGTTGCTGGCTATCTTAACTTGCTTCTCCTATCTATTTAATTCTTTCCCCAAAACACACAATATTGGATCTTACCCATAAGTGCCCTGTTTCTCTTCTCATTAACTAACTGTTCATCTAGTTTCCATAGATGCTCCATGTTGCTTTCCTCCTTTTGGCAGAGCTACATCACTCAGAGGGCAGAGAAAATAATTTAAAACAATGTCTGTGAATGTTTTGCATGCATACATGTATCTTTACCACATGGGTGCGTGGGGTCCAGAAGACTGCATTGGATCCCATGGAACTGGAGTTACAGATGGTTGTAAGCTACCAAATGGGTGCTGAAAATCAAACTAGTCCTCTGGGAGAGCATCCAGTGCTCTAAATTGCTGATCCATTTCTCCAGTCTTCATGAACATCTTCTCTCAAGAATAGGCATTCCTATAATTGTGTCTGTCACCAAACTTGATTTCAAAAAGTCCTGGGTATGTATGGTCTAAAACAATTCTCTAATAATGTAGGGCTCTGAGTTCTAACTTTTTCAAAGCTAATCTATTTTTAAAATGAATTTAAAGCCCCCAAACAAAAACAAAACAATCACAAACACAAACAAATACAGAATCAATTAAATAGCCAAGAAATTAATTTTCAAGTAATCAACAGCTGACACATTTACGTATTTATCCCACTTGGTCTTATGTGTTTGTATTTTGACTGATTAATTAACATCCAGTTGGCTTTTCTCATCTCATAGCCTGTGTTCAATTGACTGTGCTATTCAATTTCCTGCGTTGGAGTCAGAGTGCCCCAAGGCTCAGACCATTTCACTCATACAACAAAACACCGTTCTTGTTGAGTTATATGCAATTAAAGCACAGCAGTATGTAAGAGAAATATTTCACCTCAGAAGTCTAAGTCAACCTTTGTTACTATAATTACTTTGCAAAACACACACACACACACACACACACACACAGTGGCAAAATAAGAAGGCAAAACAAGTGCAATTTTAAGATTGAAGGATAAAATAAGAGAAGCAGAAATCTGATTTGTTTTGTTTATTAAATCCATGCACTAAAAATACCAACAAAATGCCACCCACAACAGATGCTCAGAATTACTGAATTTAAAATTTGTAAACATCAAAGAGCTTCTGTGGTCAGGCATGGTTGTCCAGTGTCTTTTGTCCAAGCATTCAGAAGGCAAAAACAGGTAGGTCTCTGTGAGTTCTAGGCTAGTCCAGTTTACATACTAAGTTCTAGGCCAACCAAGCATACAAAATGAGACTGTGTATCAAAGAGCAAAACAAATAACAAAAGGTCTAGCTTCTGAATCTTGTATCTGAATGTGGTAGGTGTGTACAGTTGTATGCATAGATATGTACTTATGTAGGTAAATGAGAGTTCATGTGATATACGAATTGGACACTGTTCTTAACTAAATACTTATGCTGCCCAGGCACTTTGTTTAATTACTGCATGTTTGTTCTTTTACTTAGTTTTATAATCCATATATATATATGGCATATATATATGTATTATATTATATATATGGAGAGAGAGAGAAAAATACTATGATTCCAGAAAGATAGTCCAATGTAATTGACTTGTCACTCTAAATGTTTTAATAACATAAGTTCTTGACTTTATTTATGTAACTATACTGCCACACATAGCCTACAATCTACAATGGGGAAAAACTAAGCCTCTCAATCATAAACATGCCACTTTCTCAGTCTCTATTGCTTTAAAAGGACATTTTCAAACTAAAATATTTATACATTTTTCAGATCATAGCGTGCAGGACATTATTGTTACATAGCTGTTTATGTATGCACAGTGAACGATGATGGGCAAGGGATCTGGCCTAAGGCTCTCTGTCTTCTAGGCTTTCACTCCAGAGCTCTCTCCGGTCTTGGCTGAGTGTTGGTTTTTAGAAGAGAGTGGAACATGGTCTGGGTGGTTCAACCAACCTTGTTTCTGCCAGAGCTAAGCTGAGGTTAGTTCGGAAAGTTTTTCAGATCTGTCTTTCCCTGACCAGATTATACATTATTGTCAGCCACCTTCTACTATAATGCACTGACATCTGACAGGAACTGGGAACCCTCCCAGACGTTCCCTGCTTATATGAGATTTTGATCACAGTTCTTCTTGTCTGTCATAGAGTCCTGGTATGCTGCTGTTGTACCCCAAAGACATAGTCAACTTTTCTCCATTCTTCTGTGATGGAGGAAGGTCACTGGTTAATTAATAAAGAAACTGCTTGGCCCTCATAGATTAGAACATAGGTGGGTGGAGTAAACAGAACAGAATGCTGGGAGGAAGAGGAAGTGAGCTTAGATGCCATGCAGCTGCTCCCCAGGCAAGACGTGATGCAGTCAGCCGCCAGGTCAGACATGCTGAATCTTTCCCGGTAAGCGCACCTAGTGGTGCTACGCAGATTATTAGAAATGGGCTAAATTAATACGTGAGAATTAGCCTAGAAGAGGCTAGATATAATGGGCCAGGCAGTGTTTAAAAGAATACAGTTTGTGTGTTGTTATTTTGGGGCATAAGCTAGCCAGGCAGCCGGGAGCTGGGTGGCAGGAATGCTACCCGCAGCTCCTTCAACACTTCTGGTCAGAGTTTGGGTCCTAGGGGAAGATGCTGAAAATAAGTAGGGGAATCAATGCAAAGTAAGTTCCTCTGCAATACTGGCCCATTTTCAGTCTCCAGGCCTAACATATCTGGAAGACTTTTCTATGAAATAGGATATTCTGAAGGGCTGTCCCTCATTGTCTTGACAATGCTTGACAACCACTTTCTTTTGTGTCCTTCTTGTCTAATTAGGAGAGCATATTGTCAACAGTTGAGGCAGGGGCATTTTCTTGCCCAGTGACTTACTTTTGCCACAAAGAAAGTAAACTCCATGTGGAATTTCTTTGATGCCCATTATATTCTCTGAAGTAAAATGGGTGCTGCCAGGAGCAGACATGTCTCATTGTCATAAAAAAAGCCTAGGCTTTGAAAAGATTGTAAGTGCCATATTCTGTAGATCTCTGAAATGTTTGAAGATTACCTGTCTATCTAAAACATTTCTTTGTTTGACCTTGAAAACATACTTAATGTGATTATAAGTTCGATTATATTAGGTGATTAATTACTAACCTGCCTATTATCTTAAACAGTTGATAATAATAACTTTCAAGTGATAGAAATTTGTATTACATTGTTAGGTAAGTTGTAAAATTACAATATCTTGAATAAGATTAGAAATGTATGTATAGTATGTTCTAACAAAACTAATCTCAAATTTGTAGCAATAGTAAAAATCCAATCCAATATAAAACATTTAAAACTAGTAGTTGCTTTTAAAAGTAGATTCAGTAATCTACCCCTTTCACTTATCTATATCCTTTCTTTTGTCTTTTCAGAGTAGATTCAATAATCTACTATATTAATCTATCATGTCTATGTCCCCATTTTTTTCAAAACAACAACCTTGAACCTAATTTCCTTTGATTAAATTTTTCCTGACCATTATCAATATTAACTTGTAAACAACACACGAAACAAACACAAACATCTATAATCCATTTTTGGGAATGTGGTCATAGTTTTTAGTCTACTTCCTGCTTATTGGGAGTGCTGATAATCATATGGGGATCCAAAAAAATTTAGGATTAGAGTCAAGTCCTGAATGAAGTATTCTGTGAGACTGGATCATCTCATTCAGCAGTCTTGAAGCTGTTTTGGATATAGAACTCAGAGGAAACTGCAACAGAGGTGCTCTGAAATGTTGTATCATCTGGGCCTATCTGAGATTTTTCAGGGGGTCTTTCTCCATCAATCCTTATTTTTCTTAACCCAGAAAGAATCCACACCCTCTCATTTCTCATGGAAACAAAAGCAAAGCTTCTTCTCCAAAGTAACCTATCTTTTGTCATAAATTTTAAAGTCAAGGCATTTTCAAAATACATAGTTTGGATTAGTCCAACAGCATTTATAATGAAATATCTTTTAGCAGCTGTTGCTCCTTCCTTAGCAGTCAGACAAATCAAGACAGCACAATAACAGACAGTATCCAGATTCTTTGTGTATTTTCCATCTTTATGTGGCTTTTTTTATAACTCATTTCTTTTATTTTTAATTTTTGGTGGTTTTTTTTTTTTTGAGTCAGTTTTCTCTGTATATCTTTGCTTATCCTGCAGTTCACTTTGTAGATCAGGCTGGCCTTGAACTTACAGAGATCTGCCTGCCTTTGCCTTCCAAGTACTGAGATTAAAGGTGCGTGCCACCAAAAACAACTTCTTTATTTCTTATTTTTAAGAACTTTTCTATCCTTTCTCTTTTCTCTCCCAGGTATATGTATATTTTTAAACACACTATAAACATTTTAGAGTTTTTTCACCTGAATCTGTCTTTACTGTATATATTTTTTCCTTTACCACAAGAGTCTTTAATCTTCTAAGTGATATGGCTAAGATTAAAACTGTGGTTTTGGTGGCTGAATCCATCCTGTTCTTAGCTTTTGGAGAGTCTAGCTTCATGGCAGAGGTACTGGTGAGAGCCACATGTATTTCCAGAACTCTGTGAAGTTTCTAGGTTCATACCACCACCAAGAAGCCTGATGCCAACTGCTCATAAACACCATTTAAGTGTTTGAGTAGCAGAACCTCTTAAAAGAGCTGCAAGAATTTTGCTGCTAATACTGAGTCAGGAAGCCTCTCTTAAAGAAGCAGCTGAAGAAAAGATGGTTACCAAGAAGATGCACTTTTTTCTTGACTATAGAACCATGTGGCCAAAGCTTCTAGGTTCTTCTGCTTGGGGCTGGAACATGGCCCCCTCATTCAATTACGTCTTCACTAGTTCTCTGTTTTTGATGATTTCTTCTCGTGGGGGCCTCATAGGATAGTAGCATTGCGAAGCTATGGGTGGATGGCCGGGGAAGAAGAGGAAGCTAAGTCATGGTAGATGGAAGCTGGGAACACTAGTTTTTCTCCTAAACCCAGGTGGCAAGGTTTGGGTCAACTATGCCAGTGGTTAAATAGTCTCAGGTAAATGACTTTTTCATTAATTTTCACTCCAAAAGTTGGGCACCAAGTAAAGCATGATTGATAAAAACTCAGATTCAAAAATTGGAGTTCAACTTGAAGGTCAGAAAAGCAAAACAATCATCCACTGACTCTTAACCCTACCTCAATCCAAAATGGTGATCCTGCCTCTAAGAAACTTCAGAATGAGACTGAGACTGAAAGCTGTCTTATCCCATTTTATAATCCTTTCTCATTCTGGGATTCAAGGTATGTATCACTATGACCTGGTTTCTATGGCAAACTCATGAGGCTATTGGAATTAAAGGTGTGTGTTATTGCTGCCTGGTCTATAAAGCTGCCAATGTGGCTGTACTACTTTTCTGATCCTCAGGCAAGTTTTATTTATTAAGATATAGGTGAAATGCCACTATATTTAATACCTCCATTTGTGTGACCCTTGGGTTAGCTAAATTGCTTTCTATGTCTAGGCTTTCAGTGCTACTATCCTGGACAGTTTCTCCTTAGACCTAAGCAGGACAGATGTGGCTTTCAAGGTGAAAGCAGGAGAAAAATATTCATTTGGGGACTTGAAAGATGGTTAAGAAGAGTGCATACAGTTCTTGCAGAGGAGCCAAGTTCATTTCTCAGCACTCACATTAGACTGTTCACAATTGCTGTAACTCCAGCCTAAGAAGATTCAACACTCTTCTCTGGCTTCTGAAGGCACCTGTACTCATGTGTAAATCCTTATACATCGATGCTCAAACATCATCAGAAATTGTAGGAGGAGGCTGCTTGTTTGTCCCAGTTGCCCATAACCAAAGTAACCACACAGAAACTATATTAGTTAAAACACTGCTTGAACTATTAGCTCTAGCTTCTTCTTGGCTAACTCTTCTATTAATTTAACCCATTTCTATTTATCTGTATATCGCCATGTGGCAGTGGCTTACTGGCAAAGTTTCAACATGACTGACTCTGGGACTCCATGGCATCTCTCTAACTCTGCCTTCTTCCTTCCAGCATTCAGTTCCATCCTTACTGCCTACCTAAGTTCTGCCATATTAACAGGCCAAGGCAGTTTCTTTATTCATTAATGGTAATCACAGCACACAGAGGGGACTTTCCTATCGCCTCCCCTTTTCTGTTTAACCAAAAAAGGAGAAATGGTGTAGGAGATCCTTCTGTCTATGTGTTCCTTTCATTAGTTAATAAAGGAACAACTTTGGACCTATAGCAGAGCTGTAGTGGAACAGAACTAAGTGAGGAAAACTAAATGAAATGGTGGGAGGAAGAAGGAAGAGTTAGAGAAACGCCATGGAGCCGCCAGAGTCAGACATGCTGAAACTTTGCTGGTAAGCCACAGTCGCGTTGCATATACCAATTAATGGAGATGGGTTAAATTAATATGTAAGAGTTAGCTAATAAGAAGTTAGAGCTAATAGGCCAAACAGTGATTTAATTAATACAATTTCTGTGTAGTTATTTTGCTTCTGGGCAGCTGGGACAAACAAGTGGCTGGGACGAACAAGCAGCCTCCTCCTAAATACAGAGGGGACTCCCACATCATGAAAAGAAATAAATTGATCCCCCTCCCATTGTAGGTCCAGCTGCTGGTCAGCAACTAAGACTCCTATAGGCAGGCCCTCCACCACTCTTACCACACATTAAACTCTGCAATCTACAAGTCTCACTCTGCCACACAAACACATGGAATGCATCTTCGTCCCCCAATCCAAACACTCCCCATGGCATCAGTGGCCCCCGGAGACATAGGCACCACTTGTACCAACTGGAGAAAGAAATGAGTGACTGGTATCTTGCCTGAGTAGCCCTGCTTTCTAGACCCTAGAACCTAGAGCACATCCCATGTCCATCCCCCTCCCATTGTAACCCCTAGAAGCCAGTCAACAGTTAAAACTCCAGCAGGCAGGACATTCCACCACCAGAATACCCACTGAATTGTGCATTGTACAAGTTCCACTCTTCCCCACAAACTCACAAAATGTATTATCCCCCCCTCAGCTAACCATCGCCAACAGTGGCAACAGGGCCCCCTCCCCCCGAGGCACTGGCACCAATTGCACTGATTGGAGGAAGAGCCCAATCAGTTAGTCAGGAGAACCCCTGGGGGTAGATGTACCACCTGCACCTACTGGAGGAAGAGATGGGTAGATGGCAGGGTATGAATGCATTCAAAACATAAAGAGCAATATGGCACCACAGAAACTAGTGGTTCTACAACAGTAAGATCTGAACATTCCAATGGAGATGAATCAGAAAAAAAAAACAACCTTAAAATAACTTTATAAAGATGATAGAGGTTCTTAAAGAGAAAAAAATTCCCTTAGCAGAATTGAGGAAAAGACAAAAATTGAAAGATATCAATAAATCCCTTCCATACAGCCAAGAAAAACAACCAAACAACTGAAAGAAACAGTTCAAGACTTTAAAATTGAAATAGAGGCAGTAAAGAAAACACAAACCTAAGGAATTCTGGAAATGGAAAATCTGGGTAAATGAACAGGAACTACAGATGCAATCATAACCAGCAGAATGAAAGAGATCGAAGAGTGAATTTCAGACATTGAAGATACAATATAGAAAACAGATACATCGATCAAAGAAAACATTAAAGTCTTAATACAAAACATCCCGAAAATCTGCAATACCATGAAAAGACCAAACCTAAGAATGTTAGGAATAGGAGGAGGAGAAGAATATCAGCTCAAAGGTACAGAAAATATAGCCAACAAAAATATAGAAGAAAATTTTCCCAACCAAAAGAAAGACATGCCTATGAAGATACAAGAAACTTAAGAATGCCAAATAGACTGGACAAAAAAAAAAATCTATTTGTCACATGATAATCAAAACACTAAACATACAGAATAAAGAATGTTAAGAGCAGCAAAGGAAGAAGGCCAAAAAATATATAAAGATAGACACATCAAAATAATACCTGACTTCTCAATGAAGACTTTGAAAGTCAGAAAGTCCAGGACAGACATTATGCAAACATGATGAGACCACAAATACTAGCCTCGACTACTATACCCAGAAAAACTTTCAATCACCATAGATGAAAAGAACAAGGTATTCCATGACAAAAATCAGGTTTAAACAATACCTACTACAAATCCAGTCCTGGAGAAAGTACTAGAAGGAAAAGTCAAACCCAAAGAAGTTAGTTGCACCCACCAAAACACAAACTATAGATAATCTCATACCAGCAAATCCCACAAAAAAGGAAGCACACAAACACTACCACCTACAAAAACAAAAAAAATAACAGTAATTAACAATCACTGGTCATTAATATCCCCTAATAATAATGGACTCAATTTACCTATATACAGACACAGTCTAACAGAATAGATATGAAAACAGGATTCATCCTTCTGCTTCATACAAAAACAAACATCAACTTTCCAGACAGAAATTACCTCTGAGTAAAGGGTTGGGAAAAGATTTTTTTCCAATCAAATGGATCTAAGAAATAAGCTGGTATATTTTTCTAATATCTAACAAAATAGACTTCAAACTAAGATTAATCAAACGATATAGAAAAGGACATTTTATATTCATCATAAGAAAATCCATGAAGATGAAGTGCCAATTTTAAATGTTTATGCCCTAAATACAAGGGCACACACATTTATAAAAGAAACATTATTGAAGGTTAAATCACATATCAAACCCTACACACTAATAGTAGGAGACTTAAACATCACTTTCTCCCCAGTGGACAGGTCTGCCAGACAGAAAACTAATAGAGAAACAAGAGAACTAACAGACGCCATTTCTCAAATGGACTTAACTGTCATTTATCTAAAATTCCACCCAAATACAAAAGAGTTTATCTTCTTCTCAGCATCTCATGGAACCTTCTCTAAAACTGACCACATACTTGGTCACAAAATAAATCTAAATTGATTTTAAAAAAATGAAATAACTCCAAGTATCTTATCAGAATACCATGGCTTAAAGTTAGAATTAAACAACAACACAGATTACAGAAAGCCTATTCATGGGAACTGAATAACAATCAACTGAATCACCAGTGGGTCAAGGAAGAAATAAAGAAATAAATTAAATATTTTCTAAAGTTCAATGAAATGAATACAAAACATAGCCAAACTTATGGAATACAATGAAAACAGTGCTAAGAGGAAAATGTCCACATAAAGAATTTGGAGAAATGTCACATAAATAAATTAACAACAGACCTTAAAGCTCTAGGGAAAAAAAGAAACAAACTCACCTGGAAGAAATAAACATAGGAAAATATCAAATTGTGCATTGAAATCAATAAAATAGAAACAAGAACAATACAAAGAATCAATAAAACAAAGAGTTGATTCTTTTTTAATTTATTAAATTTTTTTTAAAAAAATTGCAGATCCAAATTATCACTCCCTCCCCTCTTCCCATTCCCTCCATACACCTTCACACCCCACCCCCATCTAATCCTCAGAGAGGGTAAGGCACTTTGCTTTGTGGAAGGTCCAAGGCCCTCCCTAGGCTGAGCAAGGTATACATCCAAAGAGAATAGGATTCAAAAGGCCAGTAAATGCAGTAGAGATAAATCCCAGTGCTACTGCCAGTGGCCCCTCAGTCTGCCCCAACCATACAACTGTCAACCACATTCAGAGGGACTTGTTTGGTCCTATGCTTGTTCCTTCCCAGTCCAGCTGGAGTTGGTGAGCTCCAACTTAGCTCAGGTAAACTGTTTCAGTGGATGAACCTTTCACAGTCTTGAACTCTTTCTTTGGGAGCATCAACAAAATAGATAGAATCTTATCCAAACTAACCAAAAGGCAGAGAGAGGATATCCAAATTGATAAAATCAGAAACAGAAAGGAGGACATAACAACAGACACTGAGGAAATCATTGAGAGAATCATTAGGTCATACTTCAAATACCTGTACTCTATAAAAATGGAAAATTTAAAGGAAATGGGCAATATTCTGGATAGATATCATATCAAAATTAAATCCAGAGCAGATAAACAATTTCAGTAGTCCTATAACCCCAAAGGAAACAGAGGCATTTATAAAAAGTCTCTAAACCAAAAAAAGGACAGGTTCCCGCGATAGTTTCAGCACAGAATTCTACCAGAATTCAAAGAAAAGCTAATACCAGTAGTCCACAAATAGTTACAAACAATAGAAACAGAATTAACACTCCCAATCTGTTTTTTTTGGAAACCATAACCACACAAAGATACAACAAAGAACAGGAATTACAGAACAATTTGTCTCATGAACATTGATGCAAAAATACTCAAAAGAAATACTGGCAAACTGAATCCAAGATTACATAAAAGATATCACCCACCATGATCAAGTAGGCTTCATTCTAGAGATGCAGGGACGGTTCAACATACAAATACCTATCAATGTAATCCACTATAAAAAACAAACTGAAAGAAAAAACCACATAATCATCTCATTAGATGCTGAAAAAGCATTTGACAAAATCCAACACCCCTTCATGATAAAAGTCTTGCAGAGATCAGGCATAAAAGAAACATACCTAAACACAATAAAGGTAATATACAGGAAAACAACAGACAACATCAAATTAAATGGAGAGAAACTCAAAGCAATTCCACTAAAATCATGAACAAGACAGAGCTGTCCACTCTCTCCCTATCTATTCAACATAGTATTTGAAGATCTTGCTAGAACAATACTACAACAAAAGGAGATCAAGGGGACACAAATTGGAAAGGAAGAAGTCAAACTTTTGCTCTTTGCAGATGATATGATAGTATACATAAGTGACCCCAAAAATTCTATGCAGCTGATAAACACCTTCAGTAATATGGCAGGATAAAAGATTAATTGAAAAAAAAAAAAACAACCAAGCAGTAGCTCTCCTATACGCAAATGGTGAACAGATCAAGAAAGAAATCAGAGAAACATCACCTTTTACAGAAGCCACAGACAATATAAAATATCTTGGGGGTAACTTTAACTAAACAAGTGAAACACCTTTATGACAAGAACTTTAAGTCTTTGAAGAAATAAATTGAGGAAGATATCAGAAAATGAAAAGATCTCCCATGCTCTTGGATAGGTAGGATCAACATCATAAAATGGCAAAGCAATTGCTTATCTAAAGCAATCTACAGATTCAATGCAATCCCCACCAAATTCCAAGCCCATTCTTCACAGACCTCAAAAGAATAATACTCAATATCATATGGAAAAGCAAGAACTGCAGAAAAACTAAATCAATCCTGTACAATAAAAGAACATCTGAAAGCATCACCATCCCTGACTTTAAGCTCTACTATAGAGCTATAGTAATAATAATAATAAAAAAAACACCCAGCTTGGTAATGACATAAAAACAGACACATAAATCAATGGAATCAAACTAAAGACCCTGACATTAATACAACACACCTATAAGCACCTTATTTTTTAACAAAGATGTCAGAATGGTACAATGGGAAAAAGAAAGCATCTTCAATAGATGGTGCTAGAATAACTAGATGTTGACATGCACAAAACTCAAGTAGAAGTAGATCAAATACCTCAACATAAATCTAGTTATACTGAACCTGAGAGAAGAGAACATCCAACATAGCCTTGAATGCATTGGCACAGGAGACCATTTCCTAAATATAACACCAGTATCACAGACACAGGTAGAAACAATTAATAAATAGAACTTTCTGAAACTGAAAAGCTTTTGTAAGGCAAAGGATGCAGTTGATTACACAAAAAGGCAACCAAAAGAATGGGAAAAGATCAACCCCACAATCGACAGAGGTCTGATCTTCAAAATATGTAAATAAACTCAAGAAACTAGACATCAAAATACAAAACCATCTTATTATAAATGGGGTACCTATCTAAACGGTAGAGAATTCTCAACAGAAGAATCTCAAATGGATGAAAGACATTTTAAAAATTGTTCCAAATCTTTACTCATCAGAGAAATTTCAAGCAAAATGACTTTGAGATACCATCTTATACCTATCAGAATGGCTAAGATCAAAAACACTGATGACAGCTTATGTTGTGTGTGAAGCAAGGGGAACACTCCTCCACTGCTTGTGGGAGTGCAAACTTTGGAAATCAGTATGGTGGTTTCTCAGAAAATTGGGAATTAATCTACCTCAAGACCCAGAAATATCAGTCTTTAGTATATACCTAAAAGATGCTCAATCTTACCACATGGACACTTGCTCAACTTTGTACAGAAGAGCATGATTCACAGTAACGAGAACCTGGAAACAACCTAAATGTCCCTCGACTGAAAAATGTGTAAAGAAAATATAGTGCATTTACACAATGAGTATAATAACTCAGCTGTAAAAAACAATTACAGTATGAAATTTGTAGGCAAATGGATAGAGCTAGGGGAAAAACCATCCTGAGATCCTGAATGAGGTAACCCAGACCCACAGAGACACAGTATGTACTACTCAAAAGAGGATATTAACTGTAAAGCAAAGGGTAACTAGGCTACAATCCACAGATCAGGAGAAGCTAGGAAACAAGGAGGACCCTAAGAGAGATTGCCCAAGGAAAGGAAAATAAATGATAACTACTGGATAAATTGGGAGCAGGAAAGGTGGAGTGTTAGGTATGGGGGATAAGAATATGAGGGAAAGGGAGGTTGAGTTGGGAGAGGGACTGAGAGGGAGAGCAATGAAAAAGTTATCTTGAGATGGGGAGCCACTTTGGCGTTAGGGAGAAAACTGGTACTAGGGAAATTCCCAAAACTCCACAAGGATGACCCCAGATAAGACTCCTAGCAATTTTGAAGAGGATGCCTGAACTGACTTTCTCCTGCAATCAGATTGGTAACTACCCTATTTGTCATCATAGAACCTACATCCAGTAAATGATAGATGCAAATGCAAGATGCACAGCTGAGCAGTGGACTCAGCTCCTGGAGTCTAGTCAAAGAGAGGGAGAATGGATTATATGAGCAAAGGGAGTTAAGATAATGACCAAGAATGGGAAATCCAGAGAGACAGCTAGCTGTCTCAAGCTCTTGGGAACTTAGGGACTTGGACCGACAACTGGGAAGACTGCATAGGACTGAATTAGTCTCTTTGCATGTGGCTGACAAATTGTTTGGCTTGGTCTGTTTGTGAGGCCCAGGACAGTGTGACCAGGATCTATCCCTGGTGCATTAGATATTTGGAGCCTAGGTCCTATAGTGGGATGACTTGGTCAGCTTTGATGCAGGGGGTTAGGGGCTTTGTCCCGCCTCAAGTTGATGTGCCAGGTTTTGTTTACTCCTCATGGGAAACCTTATTAATTAATTCTGTTGAGTGGATGGTGGTGGGATCGGGGAGAGGTGGGAGGGAGTGGGATGAGGGAAGGGACAGGAAACTAAGTAAAATGAATAAAAATAAAAATAATTGAATAAATCTTAAAAAATATCCCAGTACCCCCTCTAAAAGATATGGAAAAGAACTAATGCTAATAATTGAATTAATCAATAGTTCTCCTAAACATAGACTTATCTCTAGGTGCACATTATTTAATTTTTTTTCCTATTTAACTTTTAGAATAACAAAGTATCATTCCAGGCTTGTACTTGGTAGGAGTAAGAGAAAAGCGGTAAAAAGAAACTGGCTTGCTCTCAATGATCCCAGTGTCAGTCCTCGCCCTTAACTTTACATCTGTCATCATGTGAAACATTCTGTGATTTTAAGATTCTGCTGTGAATGCCAAACATTTCACTGTTGAACATTAAGGTCTTAGTCATTTTCTATATGAAGACAGTTGAAGATGACCTGTTTGGCTTTTTTTGTTTGTTTGTTTGTTTTTTTTTTTTTGTTTAAGTATGGGGTTTGGTTTTCTGAGCTTTTGAGAAAATCTTGGAAAAATACTGCCTTTCTCTTTTAACAAGGAACAGTGGCCCCTGTTCTTGAGTGCTCTCAGTGAGTTACAGAAACACTAGATGGTGCTGAGCTTCGAAACTACAGTTGAGATAGTGAAAACAGTACATTCTAAAAATTTTAGTATTCTCTATCAAAAAGAGGGTCAGCTTTATACAGTTAACAAACCAAATCAATAAATTACCCTTTACTACTTAGCAGTTTATTTAAAAAGATAACTTTTAATCTCCCAGCTAAAATTAGATTAGTACTTTCTGGAGATGAGTAATTAAAGTATAATTATTTAACAATCATTTCATTTTTTTCCAGATTAAGCTTCAATCTTGATTAAAGGACTTTATTTTTACAGAATTTTATGAAACAACCAAATTAACAAATTATATACTATTGACCCTTAAAAATAAGTTTGTAAAAAGCTGTGCATGAGTTATTGCTTCCTCCTGTATAAGTCAGGGGTAAAGAGTAATTTATATCAAATGAGCTCAGTAAATTATGAACCCCTCCTGTAACTTTAGAATCACTTCTCAAAGTGAGTTTTGCGAACTAAGATGCCAATTTCCTCTTTCTGGAGCTTTCTTTTTCTCATTGTCCTCCCCTGGAGGGCACCTTGAGCCACTCAGAAATACCTTGTTTTCTAAAATACATCTTCTGTCCTTCAAAGATGCCTACATATGTGGTGTCAGGTAGCAACCCTTAGAGATCATCACTTGAAATCACAAACACATTGAATGTTGAGTTGGCATTTCTAGAACCTACGTTCTAGTCTGTTTGGCAAGAGAAGATACTCTGGAGGATATGAAAAGAGAAACCTGGATACAAACCCAGACAGAAAACCTGTCCTACTTATAAGATGTAGTAGGGTAATGGTGGCACAGAACTTGTGGGAGTTGCCAATCAATGTCTGGTTTAAATTCAGGCACACTCCACAGGATATAATCCATGTCCATTAGTGCTTACATGACCAGAAACCAGAGTCTGGATAGCCCTGAAATCTAGGGTAGCACCAAACACAATTTGTCTTTAAAAAAAAAAAAACATCAATGAAACGATTCCTAACGATACTCTTCTATACTCACAGAGTGGTACTTTATCCAATCATCATCAGAGAGGCTTCCTTTGGCAGCAGATGGGAGCAAGTGCAGAGATCTACATAATTTGGAGAGAGAGTCTACATTGGAGGTCTCTATCAGGTGTCTCCCCTTGGGGAATAAGGTACCCCATGGAAAAGGGGGAGGAAAGACTGTAGGAGTCAGAGAATTTGGAGAACACCAGGAGAACATGGGCCACTGAATCAAGTAACAACAGCTCACATAGGCTCACAGAGACTGAAGCAACAAGCAAGGGACCTGCATGGGTCTGCTCTACGTCATCCATGTATATGTTCTGGTTGTTAGCTTGATGTTTTCAGTGGTACTCCTAATAGTGGGAGCAGGTGTGTCTCTCTTTTGCTTGCTTTTAGGACTCTTTCCTTCCCATTAGGTTGCCTTGTTCAGACTCGATATGAAGGGTTTCACCTTGTCTTCTTGTATTTTGTTTTGTTCTGTTTGACTGTCCTCTTTTGGAAGCGTGCTCTTTTCTGAAAGGGAAGGGAAGGGAGCATAGACATGGAGGTGATGAGTTGTGGGTAGAGAGCTAGGAGAAGTGGAAGCAGAAGAAACTGTGTTTGGGTTGTATTGTATTGAAGTAGAATCTATTTTCAATTAAAAAATAAATAAATAAAAGTAAAACATAGTGATGAAATAAAATTGATTAAATAAAATTTCATCTGAGAGAAAACAAAGATCACCGCTGTGTTCTTGGAACCATGGAGGTTCCTAGGAGTGATTTGGCAACGAAAAAGGTGTCTGCAGGGCCTGCAATTGCTTCAGAACAACTAAGAAAATAAAAAGGCAAGTCTTATGAGAAGATACTTTTAAATCGTGGACTCATGAAACTGGAAAGAGAGGTTGTAGAACAGAGCTATGTGTGGCGAATCTATACCCTTTGCTCCTGTATCTAAGCAAGCAGGCTGCAGACACAAAAGTTGTTTCTGCTGAGCCTTTTGGGTACCAGCACTGATGACAGGAAGATGTGTGGATCCCAGGAGCTCTGGCAGAAACAGATTGTTAATGAGTAGGGCCGGCTCCAGGACTGCTGGTCTGTTCCTGGCATAAAAATCCCTCGGCTGTGGCCTATGCTTCTTTACCCTGTTGGAAGACATAAAGCACTGGGCAGCAGCTGCTCGAAGCCTACAGGCACAGGGATCATGCCTAGTGGCCAGCACTGGGGACAGGGGTGAGCTCAAGCAGAGACATATCTTTGTTTTATTGTGTTGGCCTTTGGCCAGTCAGCCAGCCACCCACATGGATCTGCCTCAGTTACAGTCTGTGATGCTTGCTCTGATGGGAGATGGCGGATATTGGGCAATGATTTTCCCTGCAGCCTAAAAGCTCAACAGTTATGCCTGGGGAGTCACGCAGGAGGGTGGCCCCTGCCTGCAGTTCCCAACAGAAACATGTCATAACTGAATAGGGCAGGTCCTAGGCCTGCCAGTGGGCACCCAGCATGAAACCTCTGCAGCTGCTGCTTGTGCTGCTTGCCCTGCTGGGAGATGGAGGTTAGCAGACAGCAGTGCTGCCTGCAGGCTACAAGCACAAAAGTTGAGCCTGGTGAGTCTCAGGGTGGCAGACCCTGAGGATGGGGATGAGAGCAGCAGCCAGGAACTCACATATTACCTGCCCATGGATGTCTGGCCTAGCTGTAACATCATTGCAACTGTGGGCAACAGCAGAATATCTAAGAGGAGTCGTGGCAATCTTTCAGTATTCATGATAGCTCAGAAACAGGAAACTTTGAACCAGACTAATGAGTTATTGCAATGAATATTTGTATATAAAACTGTCTGGGCAAAAAACATTATGTGGCACATGGCAGTTTCCAAGGGCACAACAATGAATGAATATTCAATGGAGAGGTGGGAAAGATAGAGGAGCAGAGAAGTGAGTGATCAATGGAAACAGGCAGAACTAGAGATGCAGCAATGGAAGATCCAAAGAGATCCATTAATGAATAAAGACTGCCTGAAGATCTGAGAGTAAAACAATCTCACTGATCAACCTTACAGACCAGGTTATGGTAACACACACCTTTAGTCCCAGTAGCCACAATGATATGCATCTTTAATCCCAGAAGCTACACTAGTTGTTATAGAAATCGGATGGTTCCTACTTTTAAACCCAGACTAGAGAGGAATATAAAAACAGCTTTCAGACAGTCTCATTCTGAGATCTCTGGAAGCAGGATTGCCATTTTAGACTGAGGTTGAGGTAAGAGCCAGTGGCTGGATGTTTTGCTCTTTAGATCTTCAAGTTGAACCCCTATTTCTGATCCTAAGTTTTTATTAATCATGCCTCACATGGTGATGTTTGTGTCCATGCTGCCACCAATGACTTTGTCTGGGTCCACGGTCCTGCTGCAGCCAGAATCTGTGTTGATGTCTCTGGCCAGTGTTACCACCTAAGGTTATGCAGTTATCCATGTCCTATGCTGTAGACTGAAGTCAAGTTGATGCCAGTTGGTTGTGCTGCTGCCAGGGTCGATATTGATGTGGATGGCTTGTGCTGCTCCCTGAGGCCATGGTAATGTCCCTGGCCTGTGCGTCAAGAGCGATGATGGCGTCCATGGCCTGTGAAGCAGCAGAAAATTGTGTGTGTATCCATGCTTTGCACAACCACCCAAGAACATGGTGAAATCCATGGCACAGTGCAGACATTTGAGACCATGTAGATGTCTGTGACCTGTGCTGTCCCAGAAACCATGTATAAGTCCAGGATCCAAGTTGCTGATGACTGTAAAGTGCATGGAAACTAATTTTGCCATAGTACTGATGACTACAGAATCACAGTTGAGAAAGAAGACCAGAGAAGGTTTATGTGACAACCCTACCTTCAGTTCCCCTAAATGTAACATGCAGAAAGTCATTGAAGAGAACTCTTAAAATTGTAATAAGGATAGTGAAGTGTAGCTCTCCACACTGATAATTTCTGGGGGGTCTTAGGTGGGGAAGTTTCAGTTTTCTCTAAGAGGCTGGCTACCAGGAATATGACCATGTTCCATGACTACATGGAGAACTCATATTGGACTTGTTTTTACAAATTGGATTTGTTTTCTTTTTTCATTTTCTTCTTTGGTTGGGGGGAAGGAGGTCACAAGGATGGGAGCAAACCTGGGAGGACTGGGAAGTGACTGAGCTCAAGGTTCATGATATGAAATTCCAAAATAATCAATAAAAATATTATGAAAAACAGTACATCAGATTACTTGGTTTCAAGTAAAGAAAGGTAATGCACAGTAAATTAGAGGCAAACCATATGCCTGTATCTGACAAAGAAGTGTAACTTTTCCAAGTGGTCAACAGGGCCTATTTCTTTAGAAAATATATTTTGCTATATGATTAGAAAATAAGTCACTCAAGTAACTAGGCAGGTTTTTTTTAGTAATGCCACTAAGATCACTAAGATTGTCTCATAAAATATTATGGCTGGATAAGCTTTGAATATACCCATTGTCTGATGAAAAATATTGTCATAATATAAAAACTAAAATTTTGTGTTTGTTAATGTTTAAAAATCCTATCTTTGAGGAAGGAAATTCTAATTGAATTACAGGCAATTATAAAAATATGTGTGTGAGAGAAGTATTACTATTTTAGAAAAGTTTGTATATATATATATATACATACTTATGAATGACAGAAAATACATCTTGCCTCAACACACACACACACACACACATGTTGAACTCATTTGTTTCTTGTAATGGACAATATTAAACATCATAAAACATAAAAATAAACAACATGGTTTCTGTCATCTAAGGAGGTAATTTTGGAAAGGAAAGCTATGTATATCCAGAAAAAAATTAATAATAAGAATTTTAATTTGCAATTCAAAGTAGACAACAATTAGAAATGAAATATAAAATTAAGTTTTCCTAAATGAAAAGTCCAAATACAAAAGCATAAAAATATTTCAGAGAAGAACTTAATAGTGTGAATAGGCTAACCTTACAAGAAGCAAGAAGTAAAGGTTGGGGGTAGTGAAAGAAAGCTAAAGCTTTAATGCAATACTTTCATTCACAGAGTATAAATGGGATTTCCTTACGATGTGGGAGTCCCGTCTGTGTGCTGTGGTTACCATTAATGAATAAAGAATGAAAATAGACCCATATCTATCACTACACACAAAACTCAAGTCCAAATGGATCAAAGACCTCAACATAAAGCCAGCCACACTGAACCTTATAGAAGAGAAAGTGGGAAGTACACTTGAGCTTAGCACAGGAGACCACTTCCTAAATATAACTCCAGTAGAACAGACACTGTGAGAAACAGTTAGTAAATGGGAAACTGAAAAGCAAAGGACACAGTCAACAAGACAAAACGACAGCCTACAGAATGGGAAAAGATCTTCACTAACCCCACATCAGACATAGGTCTGATCTCCAAAATATACAAAGAACTCAAGAAATTGGTCATCAAAAGAATCCAATTTAAAAAAATGGAATACATACATAAACAGAGAACTCTCAATAGAGGAATCTAAAATGGCAGAAAACACTTAAGGAAATGTTCAGCATCCTGAGTTATCAGAGAAATGCAAACCAAAACAACTCTGAGATTCCATTTTACACCTGTAAGGATGGTCAAAATCAAAAACACTGATGACAATTTATGCTGGAGATATTGTGTGATAAAGGGAACACTCTTGCATTGCTGGTGGGAATGCAAGCCCCTTTGGATGTCAGTGTGGTGATTTCTCAGAAAATTAGGAAACAACTTTCCTCAAGAACCTGTAACACCACTTTTGGGCATATATCCAAAGGATGCTCAATTGTGCCACAAGGACATGTGCTGAACTATGTTTATAGCAGCATTGTTCATCATAGACAGAACCTGGAAACAACCTAAATGTCCCTCGACCAAAGAATGGATAAGGAAAATGTGATATATTTACACAATGGAGTACAACACAGCAGAAAAAAATAATGAAAGCTTGAATTTTGCAGGAAAATGGATGGAGCTAGAAAACATCATTTTGAGTGAGGTAACCCAGACACAGAAAAACAATTATCACATGTACTCATTCATAAGTGGCTTTTAGATATAAAGCAAAGAAAACCAGATACAAACTACAATCCCAGAGAACTTAGACAACATTGAGGACACTAAGAGAGACATACATAGATCTAATCAACATGGAAGTAGAAAAAGACAAGATCTCTTGAGTAAATTGGGAACATGGGGACCTTGGGAGAGGGTTGAAAGGGAGAGGAGAGGCAGGGAGGGGAGCAGAGAAAAATGTAGAGCTCAATAAAAATCAATAAAAAAATCAAAAAAGCAATTGAATTCTTTCTGAAGTCAGTAATTTCCTATAAAAGAAACCTCACTTCTGACTTTGATGATGGATAATAAATTATAGGGGCAGAAAGCAACCACCAGTCAACAACAATTAAGGATATGAGACCTTCAGTTTTACAACCTCAAAACTTAATTCTGTCAGTGATTTGGGAGGTTCACTTGAAGTCTTATATAAAACTACTGCTGATGCTTGTAGCTAGGTAAGACCGCTATGTGGTGTTGAGACTTATGACGCTATGAAATTTTGAGACAGTAAACACATTGCACTAAATTTGTTATACCATAATAAAAAGCAACTAAAATTCCAAAGTTCCTTCCCCCATTTCTCAAGCACAATTTCTCTCCCTCCTCCCTTTACTTTTCTCTCCTATTTCCTCCCTCCCCTTCCCCCTCCTCTTGTATTCTTCCTTATAGTCATAATTTTTATTATTATTTCTTCTGTTTTATAGTACTTTTTTGAGGGTACTAGGCTTAAGAAAAAGTTACAGCTTTAATGCAATACTTTCATTCATACAGTACAAATGGGCTTTCCTTACTGATATGGGAGTCCTGTCTGTGTGTTGTGATTACCATTAATGAATAAAGTAACTGCTTTGAACCTATAGCAAGGCAGAACTTAGGCAGGCAGGGAAAGCGAGGCTGAATGCTGGGAGAAAGAAGGGCAGAGTCAGAGAGATGCTATGGAGGTGCCACTGGAGATAGCCGCGCTGAAACTTTGCTGGTAGGCCACGACCTTGTGGTGATACACAGATTAATAGAAATGAATTAAATTAATATGTAAGAGTTAGTCAATAAGAAATGAGAGCCAAGCCGTGCTTTAATTAATACTGTGATTTAATTAATACAGTTTCGTTGTGATTACTTCCAGTCTAAGCTAGCCAGGTGACCAGGAAACAACAAGTGGCCCCTCCTCCAACATATTACTTAAAGTCTTTTGTATTTTCTTACTTCCAGTTGGGGCCCACAAGTAGTTGGCATCTCCAGTGTCCCTAAATTCCACTTTTTGAACTGGCTCCTTTCTCTTACAAGTCTGATGCTTTTGTTTGCTTTCTTCTATGAGCTTGCTAAATGAGATTAGTTAAACACACTTAAATTACTAAATTTCTGTTTTGAATTAAAAGCCTAAAATTTCAAGAGAAGTATAACTTTCATTAAAATGACAATAATTGCTATAATCAAGTAATAGAATGAAGACACAGTTTTGAAAGAATAAGCTTGAGAACATAACATTGTTCTCAGACAGTTTTATGTTAAATTCATTGAAACCTACAAAGGACAATTATTCTCATCCTATTTATACAATTCCAGAGCACAAAAGAAAGAGCAATTGTCTCAGTTTTTTTAAAAATGTAATTATAACCTTACATAAGAATGTATATTCATTGGAATAACCTTAATTCTAGAATCTGAACAAAAATGATGAAAAGAAATATAGATCAATTTCATTTATCAGTATGATATGTAATCACAATAAGAAAATGTATAATTTAATATGGATGTAAAACTCCTAAAATATTAGCAAAGATTTACAAATAAAATAAAATAAAATCCCTTTATTATAAGTACTACTATAATTGTCTATCTAGTAGTAAGATAGTTATAAATATGAAAATTCATCTTATTCTACAAATAGACATAGAAAAAGCAAATCTTTATAAACATTAAAACTTTATGATATTTAACACTATTTTTATTAAATATCTCAAACTTATATCACATTACCATAATGTGGGAAAGGGATAGAAATACTTCTAACCAACAACCAAAATTATGTTTAACGACAAGATACTGAGAATCAAGACTATTAATAAACATTGTCATCAGACAAAGCACAGAAAGTGGGAATAAAAAAATTTACATAAAAGCTGCAAATACCTTTCTAATTTGCAAATAATATGACTGTATACTGAAGAATACAAAATATTAATTGATAAAATATTTACATCAATGTATGTGTTAGCTTGAATTAGAGTGGACTCATTTGTGTATTTCCATGTTTGGGTCCCAGTGAGTGGACTTTTTAGAAAGGATTAGGAAGTGTGATTTTGTTGGAGGAGGTGTGTCACTGATAAGAGGCTTTGAAATCCACTAATTTTTCTCTTTCTCTGCATCCTGCGTGCATATCAGGATGTAAGATCTTAACTAGTGCTCCAGTGTGATGTTTACCTGCCTGCCTGCCTGTCTGCCTTCCAAAATATCATGAACTAACTCTCAGAAACATTAAGCAAGCCCCCAATTAATTGCTTTCATTAAGATGCCTTGGTCATAATGTCTCTTCACAGGAAAAAAACAGTAACTAAGACAATGTACAAACAGATATAGAGTAACAGAAAGCAGCAGATAGGAAAAATATATTCTAAATGATAGTATTAATTTGTCAAAATACAATGATTAAAAGCTCTAATCCTAATAAAAACAAAAAAACATAAAGAACATCTGGCGATGGATGGAGATAGAGACAGAGATCCACATTGGAGCACTGGACTGAGCTCCCAAGGTCCGAATGAGGAGTAGTAGGAGAGAGAACATGAGCAAGGAAGTCAGGGCCACGAGGGGTGCGCCCATCCACTGTGACGGTGGGGCCGATCTAATGGGAACTCACCAAGGCCAGCTGGACTGGGACTGATGGAACATGTGATGAAACTGGACTCTGAACGTGGCTGACATGGAGGGCTGACTGAGAAGCCAAGGACAAAGGCACTGGGTTTTGATCCTACTGCATGTACTGACTTTGTGGGAAACTAGTCTGTTTGGATCCTCAACTTCCTAGATCTGGATGGAGGGGGCAGGCAACCCTGACTGCTCTTTGGACTGGAGAGGGAGAGGAAGGGGGAATGGGGGAAGGGGGAGGGAAATGTGAGGGGGGGAGGAGGTGAAAATTTGTAATAATAATAATAAAAAAGATGAAAAAAAAGAACATAGAAATGTGATAATTTCTGGAGATCATTAAGAAAAATTAAAACATTGTTAGCAACAAAAGAACATTGCGTTTCATCTTTATGTATTCCATATAAATAAGAAGTCAGGTATAAAACTATGCTCATATGCAACTTTGTAAATTACAAGTTGGTGAATATTTATGTTTCCTGTTTCTAATCATAACTATTTTCTCACACAATAAAACCTAAATACAGTTTCTCCTACATCTACTCCTACCAGTTCTTCACCATCTCCTCTCCATCTGCATCCACTCCCTTTCTGTCACTCATTAGAAAATAGCAGGCTTTGAAGAGATAATAACCAAAAATGCAAAATAAAAAATAGTAAGACGAAAAAAGAACCCGTCATATGGAAGGTGGACAGCACAAACCAAGAAAAGTAAAAAAGCCCCAAGAGAAGGCAAAAGCATCAGAAACTCTGTCACACATTAAGGAGCCTGATAAAAGTACTACACTGCAAGTTCTAGTGTGCATGCAGAAGATCTAGTGAAAATCTAAGTTGGCCCTGTGCTTGGTGCTTCTGTCTCTGTGAGTTCTTAGAAATCTTGTTCAGTTGTTTTAGAGGGCCATGCTCTCCTGTTGTTCTCCATCCCCTATGTTTCCCATAATCCTTCTGCATCTTCTTTTTCAGGTTTTCCTGAACTCTGAGTGAAAGGATTTGATTTAATGGAGACATCTGGTTTAGAGCTGTGTGTTTCAAGGTCTCTGTGTAATGTCCAGCTGTGGGTCTATGTATTCTCATCTGCTGAATGAAGAAGACTCTCTAATGATGGAAGAATAAACAATAACAGAATATCACTAGGAGTCATTTTATTTTTTCCACTCCATTAGGTTTCCATATGGCCTCTCAAATACTCTTCAAGTCTATCTTTCACTCCCCTAATTCCCTCCATTAATCACATCTCCCTTTTCTTCTCACTTATCATTCCATTCTCTTTTCTATCTGTTTCCACCCCCAATTCATTCCACCTATAAAATATGTTCTATTTCCCCATCCCAGTGAGAGCTGTGTTTTACCTCTAGTCCCTTCCTCTATGTCTATCTTCTATGGGTCTATGTATTTTATCTTTCTTATCATTGATTTAACGACAAACACCCAGATACAAGCAAATGCATGCCATATTTATTTTTCTGGGTCTTGGTTAACTCGCTAAGGATGATTTTTCTAGTTACATTCATTTGCCTTTAAATAAGATAATTCATTTTTAAATAGCTGAGTACTACTTAGTTGTGTAAATGTACATTTTCCTTTATCCATTCTTCTAGGGGGACACATAGGTTGTTTCTAATTCCTAGCTATTATGAATAGAGCAACAATAAATACGCTTAAGGAAGTGCCCTTTTGGTGAGATGAAACATCCTTTTTGTAAATGACCAATAGTGGTATAGTTCTATCTTGAGGTAGATATATTTCCATCTCTCTTTCTGAGGACATCCCATACTGACTTTTATAGTGGCTGTACAAGTTTACAGTTCCACCTATAATAGAGGAATGTTCCCCTTTCTCCACATTCTCACAAACATTAAGTGTCACTTGTAATGTGGACCTTAGTCATTCTGAAAGCTGTAAGACTGTCCTTGTTTCCTGATATCTATTTCACCTTCCCAAGAGAATTTATATATGCTTCTTTTAGGGTTTTCCTTGTTACCTACTTTATCTGAGGTCATGAACTATAAGCTTATATTTTTAGCTTTTTATCTATATCCACTTATGAGTGAGTACATACCATGCTCAACTTTCTAAGTCTGGGTTACTTCTTGCGGGATGTTTTTTTCTAGTTCCATCCATTTGCATGCTGTAATGGCATAAATGAATGCAGACAGATTATAAAAATATATACAGCTTTAATGGGGAAATAAACTTACAGGACCATAGGTTCCCACGGAGAACAGGAAAGCAGAAAAAAGGGCTGCTGGGATCATGCCCCAGCAGATTTATCAGTAAACATTAGCCCGAGGCAAACATGCCCCTTTAATGGGCGGGGCTTATCCCTACATCTCCCCCTTTTGTCTAAATAAGACAGAACTAAACCAAATACAACTATATACAATAATAACAAATAATAAATATAACAAACAATATTGAGAACAAAAGTTTTGCTAAACATTCTATCTCAAGGAGTCTAAATAATGTAGAGAGTAACTACAATTATATAATCTTCAACTCCATCAAAGATCTGAGAAGGGAATAAATATTACTTAACAAACGAGAGATATCCAAAATGTGCAATAATTGACAGAGACAACTGACTACCTGGGCAATCACCCAAAGTCTCATAGGCAATGTTGAGTCAACCAACTTTGGCTAAGGCCTAACGTAACTGACATACCATTCTTAGAACTATCCTATCCTGTCTTGGCAGGATAAGACAATCCTGTTTCATATCTTTGTCAGAAGTTGAGTTATGGGCTTTTCTTAACCCAAAGGCCAGTTCTGCCAAGAAGACAAGCTCCCAGTGGAGTGTCTTTGATGCTCAACATTCTCTTGGGAGTAGAGTGGCATTGCCAGGAGTAATTGTGTCTCGGCACAGAATTTTAGGTTAGATTAAAGGCCATTTTCTACAGCTCTTCGAAGAGGCTGAAGATTATACTATCTATACTAAATATAATCTCTATGTATCTAAAAGACCTGATTAACCTAAAAATAAATATGACAAACATATAATTCTCAATACCTATCTAACTTGAAGACTAAAAGAATAAATAACTGTGCAATATATGAAGACAATGATCTTCAACTGTAAACAATGTCATTATATAAATAGTATCAGAGGTAGAAATGTACTTTTTAATATGGTAGATGTATCAATACAATATAGACAAAGTTATAAGCATACTCTTATACAAAAATAGAGGTAGGAACACTCACATTTAATATTCAATATATCAATATACAAGAAACAGTACCAATACAATTTTCTAAAAACAGTAATTCACAAATACCAATCATCCCATAAAACCAGTTAATCCCCCCTTTTTTTTGAAAATACCCCTAATTCCATAAAATATCACTCCATCCCCTCAACCGTAAACCAACCACTAAAAGATGTCCCTAACCCTGAGGGCAAACTCTGTTGGGAGAAGGGATGTCGTCCTCTAAGATTCCTTCTAGCTGACATGGGGGCGACGTTCTTCTTAGGGGGTCCTGTGAAAGCAAATGATGGTAAAATTCCCAATTTAACCTTTGACCTAAGAAAATTGTAACTAGTCTCTGAGCGTTTTGAGAAGGTCCGGCCAGAGTGTTGTCAAAAATGTGCACCATTCGAAATTGTCTCGTCTAGTTGGTACCAAAAAATAGGTCTAATATTAGCGCTTTAAAAAAAAAATTCATGACGTCATAAAAACCAGATTGAGTTGACGTTGTGGGGCCCCATCTTCATCCTGGAAACCTCAAAGATTACTGTAGGAAAATTTGTTGCTTGTTATGGGAAATTTAAACATTAACAACAAGGACATATACTGACATATAAAGAAAGACACAGATATGAGGAAAGGCAAAGAAAGTTTAAGATATATATATATATATAATTAATACTTAGAGAACATGTCCATCCATCAGTAGTTAAATATTCAGGGTCCCTTAAATTTTTTGAAGATGGGTATTTTCCTGTGGAGATAAGAAAAGAACCCTGCCCCCATCCTATCTGTATTACTTACCATCAGTATGATCGCCATCCTTGTGATTGAATTGTTGTTTATCTTTTCCAAGTGGCTTCTCTTCATCAAAACAAACCTTTATTAATTTTGATGGTATCAACAATTTTTCCTCACCTGTGGAGACAAGAGCAAATCCCCTTCCCCAGTGCAGCACATCTCCTGGCTTCCATTGTGATGTCAGCACATCCTTGAAATAAACTGATTAATTTAGTTCAGTAGACTTTTCCATTATCCAATGTCTTTCTGCAGCCGATGTTCCCTTCTCATTAGCGTTGAGAAAATTCAAGGTTAACAAAGCATTATGTAACCTATTTCTGGGGGTGTTTTCCACCCCTTTCTGTTTGTTCAACATATCCTTTATAGTTAGATTTGATCTTTCCATGACTGCTTGACCTGTAGGATTGTATGGTATACCTGTAACATGCTTGATATTGTAATAATCAAAAAACCGTTTCATTTTCCTAGAGACATAAGCAGGACCATTATCTGTCTTTATTTGTGTAGGTATACCCATGATAGCCATGACTTCTAATAAATGAGTGATTACTGAATCAGCTTTTTCTGAGCTTAAAGCCGTTGCCCACTGAAAGCCTAAATATATGCCAATGGTGTGATGAACATATTTTAATTTGCCAAATTCTGCAAAGTGGAACACATCCAACTGCCAGATTTTATTCCTTTGGGTGCCCTTTGGATTAGCCCCTGCAGGCAGTGGCATTTGGTTATAGAAAGAGCAAGTAGGGCATTTCTTTACAATCTCCTTAGCTTGTTGCCATGTAATAGAAAACTCTTTCTTCAAACCTTTCCTATTAACATGATGTTTTTTTATGAAATTCAGAAGCTTGTAGCGCACTACCAATCAATAATTGATCAATTTCTGCATTCCCTTGTGATAGAGGACGTGGCAGACCCATATGGGATCAGATGTGTGTTATGTACATAGGGCAAAGCCTGTTCCTAATCAAATCTTGTACCTGGATAAACAATGAGGTTAGTTCTGTATCATCAGGTATAAATTCAGCAGTTTCAATATGTAAAATAACTCTTTCTGCGTATTGTGAATCAGTAACTATATTAATAGGTTCTTTAAAATCCCTTAGTACCATAAGAATGGCATATAATTCTGCCTTCTGGACAGAATCATAAGGACTTTATTCCACCTCACCCGAGTCTTCTGATTTGTAACCTGCCTTCCCTGATTTATTGGCATCAGTATAGAATGTACAGGCTCCAGTTATTGGAGCATCACGGACGATTCGAGGAAGGATCCAAGAAGTTCTCTTTATGAAGTTAAGCCTCTTGCTTTTTGGATAGTTGTTATTAATGTCTCCCAAAAAATTAGCACAAGCTCTTTGCCATGGTTCATTATCTTCCCATAATTTCTTTAGTTCATCAGCAGTGAAAGGCACTATAATTTCTGCTGGGTCTATGCCTGCTAGTTGACGAAGTCTCAACTTGCCTTTTATAATTAACTCAGAGACTTTTTCCACATAAGTTTTCAGTTTCTTACTTGGTTTATGTGGTAAAAAGATCCATTCCAAGATAATATCATCTCTCTGCATTAAAATTCCTGTAGGAGAAATTTTTGATGGTAGTATGATGAGAATACAATCGAGCTCTGGATTTACCCTGTCCACATGTGCCTGTTGTAATTTTTCCTCAATCATTGTCAGTTCCTTTTCTGCTTCAGCTGTTAATTCTCTGGGACTCTTTAAATCTTTGTCACCATCCAAGGTTTTGTTCAAATAAATTATTAGATCAGGTGTTATCCCAATAACTGGTCATAGACTGGAAATGTCCCCTAATAGTCTTTGAAAGTCATTAAGAGTCCGTAGGCGATCTCTCCGAATATGTGCCTTTTGTGTCTTAATTTTTTGCAAACCTATTTTATAACCTAAATAATTAACAGAATCTCCCTTCTGAATCTTTTCAGGAGCAATTTGCTATCCCCATTTAGGTAAAAGTATCTTTATTTCATCAAACAGTCTGTTCAAGGTATCCATGTTTGAATCAGATAAGAAAATGTCGTCCATGTAATGATATACTATCGATTTGGGAAATTTCTTGCGTATTATTTGCAATGGTTGATTCACAAAATATTGGCACAGGGAGGGGCTATTTAAGATAACCTGGGGAAGGACGGCCCAGTGGTACCTCCTCGAAGGTTGAGAATTATTATAAGTAGGCACTGTGAAGGCAAATTTTTCTCTATCTTCTTTTTGTAAAGGTATAGTGAAAAAACAATCCTTTAAATCAATAACTATGAGAGGCCATCCTTTTGGCAATAATGGGGGCAAAGGAATTCCAGATTGCAGAGGGCCCATAGCTTGAAAAACCTTGTTGATAGCCCTGAGATCTGTCACCATTCTCCATTTACCTGATTTTTTCTTAACCACAAATACAGGAGAATTCTAAGGGCTGGTAGATTCTTCTATATGTCCAGAATCTAATTGCTCTTGTTCCAGCTGTTCTAAAGCCTGTAACTTTTCCTCAGCTAAAGGCCATTGCTTTGTCCATATTGGTTTCTCAGTCAACCATTTTAGAGGCAAGGCTGTTGGTATCTCTGAAGGGACATCAATTGCTTGTTCTTGTACAGCCCAAATGGCCGGTTTTCTCTGTTTGTAATATCTTTTAATATTATTCTCAGAAATATAGGCTCTAGAAGTAGCAGGAATGTTAATTTGGGTATTCCATTGTTGTAATAGGTCACGACCCCAAAAATTCATTGCAATATTGGCTACATATGGCCTTAATTTTCCTATTTGTCCCTCTGGCCCTATACATTCAACCCATCTCGTGCTCTGTCTTACTCGAGAAAGGGTTCCAATTCCCAGGAGCTGAACATTTACATTCTTAAGAGGACAATATGGATGCCAATATTCTGGGGTAATGATACTTTCATCCGCACCTGTGTCCAGCAGGCCAGTAATAAAAATGCCATTTACACACACTCTCAGCTTTGGTCTTTGATCATTTATAGAAGTTTGCCAAAACACACGGAACTCATCTTTTTGATCATTATTGCTTGTAACAGTAGGCATGGGGCTTCCTAATTTTCCTGACGAGTCACGTTCTCTGTAGTAACTGGAAATGACTGAACCATGTTTGCCATGGGGGCCTGTGAGGCCCCCCCTCTCACGTTTCCCATCTGTATCAGGTTGCCTTGTCTATCTCTTGTAGACCTGCACTCATTCGTCCAATGTCTGCCTTTTCCACATCTTCTACATAAACCTGAAGGCTGAGTCCTCCTATTTCTGTTATTTCTAGAAGATGCATTATTATTATTTCTGAAAATCCGTTGTCTACAATTCCTTTTCATATGACCCATTTTGCCACAATTAAAACATTTGGTATTCTGATGTCTCCTTTTACCATTGGAAATTGCTTCTTCTACCCATGCTTCAGTGCCATAGTCAAATGTATCAACATTCAGTGTATGCAAGACCCATTCTTCCAATGGCGCTGATCTGAACTTTAAAGGCCCCCAAATCCTTTTGCATTCCACATTTGCATGTTCATAAGCCAAAGACTCAATCATTATACATCTTGCTTCTGGGTCAGATATCCCTATTTGTACAGCTTTAGTTAGTCTTTGTAAAAAGTCACTAAAGGGTTCTCTCTGACCCTGTTTAACTCTGACAAATGATTCCATTCTCTGTCCTGGGTCTTGCACCCTGTCCCAAGCCCTTAAGGCTGCTGTAGTACACATGGAGAGTGTGCTTTCATCCAAATTAGCTTATTCCTGACGGTCAGAAAAGAGCCCCTCTCCTATAATTTGATCTAGGGAAATCTCAATTCCCTTCACTCTTTCCTGCTGTTCTAAAAGTCTATCCTCTTGCCTGAATAAACATTTCCAGTTCAATTGCTGTCCACTCTCAAGTACCGCAGAACTCAGTTGCAACCAGTCAGAGGGAGTTACTCTGCTTGTCGTGGCCCAAGATTTTAGCATCTCTTTAACAGAAGAGGCATGCATCCCAAAAGTCATTACAGCCTGTTTAATTTCTTTGAGATCATTCATACGGACAGGCTCCCATATATCTTCCTTGATGACCCTAGGGTTTCTGGAACCAACCACTTTCTCTGTTGTTACTACTGGAAAGGCAGGTAGAACTGTAGGTAGAACTTCGTGGGAACCAGAGAGATTTACCCACAGATGTAGTTAAAATTTGCCTTTCTACCCCTTGCTCTTCTTCATCAGAATTTAGAAATTCCTCAGTCTTTTCAATTCTATTCACCATTGCCTTCTGCAATGTCTGAATCTCCTGTCCAGAATTATGTTCCAAAGCCTTCACTGAGGATTCTAAAGTATGAAGTTTGTCCATTAGAGATAACATCTCATCTTTGGACATAATTTTTATAGCATAAACCGTGCCTTCTTGTATTGACAATCTTTCCACCAATCTGTCATAAGCTTTAGATAAAATCCGATTGTCACATTCAGCACTTTTGATTCTCTCAGTTAATGTTTCAGTTCCTACTGAAAGGGACTGAAGTTTACTATCCAAATCAGCTGTTCCCTCTTCCATAGCAATGAATTTCTCCTTAATATCAGCCGTTAATGTTTCAGTTCTTACAGAAAGGGACTGAAGCTTACGATCCAAATCAGTGGTTCCCTCTTCCATAGTAATGAATTTCTCCTTAACATCAGCCTGTACCTCTTCTAAATTTTTTTCAGTTGGTCGAGTTGTGTTAAACAAAGATCTGTTCTCTGCCTGGAGAACTTCAAACTGATTCTTGAGAAGATTGTTGTCATTCTCAATTGTTTTTAAGCGTTCAACCTCGTCTCATAAAGACTTTATCATATTTCTATCATCAAACCATATAGTACCAAGGAAAACTACGAATCCCAGAAAGATCCATATCTGTGGGCTGACAGACACTTCTTGTAAAATCTCCCACATGGTACAATCAAAAAGGCTGTTAAAGTCTTGAATGGTAATGTTTTCAGACATTTTTTTTATTTATAAAAGAAAATTATTTATTTGTAATGACGTTTTCCTGCCAGTGGTGGTGAAAGAAATGTACCTGAGTCCACGTGGTCTAAGCCAGAGCCAGTCTGAAACAATTAACTCAAAATGAAAATTATTGTACTGCCTGAGAAGTTAGATTGGTTACGGAAGGGGTCACTTTGTCTGCTGCTGTGGATACTTTTGCTTCAAATCCGCAGGTGCTTCCGTTAATTCAGGCAGTGGGGTTCCGCTGCAAACTTAGCCAAGGCAGGCAGGGAGCAATTAACGGTTACCGTGCTCTGGCCCGAGTAAGTCTGAAAGAAGGGGCAGGCCCACAGGCTAGGCATACAGGGCCGAGTGGGGGTTGCCGCTCTGCCACTGTATTGTGGCCTGGAGTGGGGGAAGGGAAAGCGAGCAGTGAGCGTGCTGTGAAAGCTAGCCCAATCACACTTCCTGAGTTCTGGTAGCTAACTTGCTCACAAAGGCTGGGAAAGATCGAGCTTGCGTCCCCCCCCCCCGTGCCGGGGAGGGGGCAAAATAGCCCGATGTTGGATGCCAAAATGTAATGGCATAAATGAATGCAGACAGATTATAAAAATATATACAGCTTTAATGGGAAAATAGACTTACAGGACCACAGGTTCCCGCGGAGAACAGGAAAACAGAAAAAAGGGCTGCTGGGATCACGCCCGGCAGATTTATCAGTAAACATTAGCCCGAAGGGAACATGCCCCCCAATGGGCGGGGCTTATCCTTACAGCATGCAAATATTAAGATGTCATTTTTTTATCACTGAGTAATACTCCCTTTTGTAAATGTACAACATTAACCATTCTTCAGTTGAGGGGCACCTAGGTTGTTTCCAGGTTCTGGCTATTATGAATAATGCTGCTATGAACATAGTTGAACAAATGTCCTTTTTAGTATGATTGGGCATCCTTTGGATATGTGCCCAATTAGCTGGGTCTTGATGTAAATGGATTAGAGGTTTTCTGAGAGACCACCTTATTGATTTTCAAAGTGGCTGTACAAGTTTGCAATCCCACCAGAAAGTGAGGCACAATCCCCTTACTTTCCATCTTCTCCAAAATAAGCTATCATTGATGTCTTTGATCTAAGCCTTTCTGTCTGGTATAAGATGGTATCACAGAGTCAATTTAACTTGCATTTCCCTGATGGCTAGGTATGTTAAGCATTTTCTTAAGTGTCTTTTGACCATTTGAGATTCTTCTGATAAGAATTTCTGTTTAGCTCTGTACTCCATTTTTTTATTGATTTATATTGAGCTCTACACTTTGCTCTGCTCTGCTCCCTGTCTCTCCCCTTCCCTCTTCAACCCGCCTCCAAGGTCCCTGTCTTCCCAATTTACTCAGATCTTGTCTTTTTCTACTTCCCATGTAGATATTAGATCTATGTAAGTCTCTCTTAGTCTCCTTATTGTTGTCTAAATTCTCTGGGATTGTGGTTTGAGTACTACACAGCAGAAAAAAAGAACAACATCTTGAATTTTACAGGAAAATGAATGGAGCTAGAAAACATTATTTTGAGTGAGGTAACCCAGACACAGAAAGACAATTATCACATGTACTCACTCATAGGTGGTTTTTAAACATAAAGCAAAGAAAACTAACCTGTACTCCATTTTTTAATTGGATTATTTTGTTTTGATGTTTAGTTTCTTGAGTTCTTTATAAATTTTGGAAATTAGTCCTTTGTCTAATGTGAGATTGGTGAAGATCTTTTCCCATTCAATAAGCTGCCTTTTTGTCTTATTGATTTTATCCTTTGCTTTACAGAAATTTCTCAATTTCAGAAGGTCTCATTTATTTATTGTTGTTCTCAATGCCTCTTCTACTGGCACTATATTTAGGAAGCAGTCTCCTATGCCAATGTGTTCAAGATTACTCCCCACTTTCTCTTCTATGAGTGTAACATGAGGGCCTGCTTGTTGGAGTTTCTGTCCTGCCTGGTTCCCACAGACGTTAGGTCCCAAAGAAAATCACACCGAGGTCTACATAAGTTATAAACTGATTGTCCCATTAGCTCAGGCTTCATATTAGCTCTTATAACTTTCATTGACCCATTATTCTTATATATGTTAGCCACATGACTCAGCACCTTTCTCAGCAGGGCAGGTCACATCCTGCTTCTTCAGTGTCTGGACATGACTGCGAGAAGAGCTTCCTTCTTCCCAGAATACTCCTCATTGCCCCACCTCTACTTCCTGTCTGGTTTTCCTGCCTGTACTTCTTGCCTGGCTATTGGCCAATCAGCATTTATTTAAAGCATAATTGACAGAATATGTCCTACACCATATGAGGTTCAATATGGCTAGATTTATATTGTCTTTGATCCATTTGAACTTGAGTTTTGAGCACAGGGGTAGATGTGGATCTATTTATATTCTTTTAAATATTTACGTCCAGTTATGCCAACACAATTTGTTGAAGATGCTTTTTGTTCCATTGTATAATGTTAGCTCCTTTGTCAAAAATGAGGTGTTCATAGGTGTGTGGTTAAATTTCTGGATCTTCAATTCAATTCCTTTGGTTCACCTATCTGTTTATATGCCAAAACCAAGCTGTTCTCATTACTGTAGATATATAATAAATCTTGATGTCAGGGATGGTGGTGCCTCTTGAAGTTCCTGTATTGTATAGGATTGTTTTGGCTATCCTGAATTTTTTTTTTACATATGAAGTTGAGTATTGTTCTTTCAAGGTCTGTGAAGAATTGTGTTGGAATTTTGATAGGGGTTACACTGAATATGTATATTGCATTAGGTAGGATGACCATTTTATTATGGCCAAGGGCATGGAAGATCTATCCATTTTCTAATATCTTCACCAATTACTTTCTTCAAAGACTTAAAGTTTCTTTTGTATAGGTCTTTCACTTCTTTCATTAGTATTACCTCAAGATATTTTATATTATTTGTCAATATTGTGAATGGTGATGTTTCTCAGATTTCTTTCTCAGCCCCATTATCATTTGTATATAGGAGGACTAATGATTTTTTTAGTTGATCTTATATCCTGCCACATAACTAAAGATGTTTAGAAGCTATAGGAGTCACCTCATCGAATTTTTGGAATCACTTATATATACTATCATATGATCTGCAAATAGCAAAAGTTTGACTTCTTTCTTTCCAATTTGTATCCCTTTGATTTCCTTTTGTTATCTTATTGCACTATCTAGAATTCAAAATATTATGTTGAATAGACATGGTGTGTGTGAACAGCCTTGTCTTGTTCATGATTTCAGTAGAATTTCTTTGAGTTTCTCACCATTTAATTTGATGATGTCTATCAGCTTGCTGTATATAGATTTTATTATCTTTAAATACATTCTTGTATCCTTGATCTCTTCAAGACCTAAATCAAGAGGGGGTGTTGTATTTTGTGAAATGCTTTCTCAGTATCTAATGAGATGATCATATGTATTTTTTTTAGTTTATTTCTATGGTGTATTACATTGTCAGATTTTCGTATGCTGAACCATCCAACCTGATCATGGTGGATAATTTTTTGATGTGTTTATGGATTTGGTTTGCTACTACGTTATTGAGTATTTTGCATCAAGGTTTATGAGGGAGATTAGACTGTAATCCTCTTACTTGGTTGAGTTTTTGTGTGGTTTCGATATCAGTGTAAGTGCAGCCTCATAAAAAAGAGTTTTGTTTCTTCTGATTCTATTGTGTGAAACAATTTGAGGAGTATTGGTATTAGTTCTTCTTTGAAGCTCTGGTAGAAATCTGTGCTGAAACCATCCAGCCCTGGGCTTTGATTGGCTAGGAAACTTTTGATGACTGCTTTCATTTCCTTACAAATTATATGTCCATTTAAATCATTCATCTGGTCTTGACTTAATTTGGGCATTTGGCATCTGTCAAGGAAATTGTCCACTTCTTTTACATTTTTCAATTGTGTGGAATACAAAATTTTTTAGTGTGACCTAATGATTCTCTGGAGTTCTTCATTGTCTGTTGTTACATCCCCCTTTTAATTTCTGATTTTGTTAATTTGGAAATTCTTCTCTGCCCTCTGGTTAGTTTTGATAAGGGTTTCTCTATATTGCTAATTTTATTCAAGAACCAGCTATGTGTTCCATTGATTCTTTGTATTGGTTTCTTTGCTTTTAGTTTGATGTCAGCTCTCAATATTATTGCTTCCTGTTATCTACTCATTCTGGGTGAGACTGCTTCATTTTGTTCTATAGTATTCAGGTGTGCTGTCAAGTCATGAGTGTGAGATTTCTCCACTTTCTTTGTGTAGGCACTTTGTGCAATGAACTTCCCTCTTAGCACTGATTTCATAGTGTCCCATAGGTTTGGGTATGCTGTGGATTAATTTTTGTTGAATTCTAGGAAGTCTTTAAATTCCTACGTTCTTTCTTTCTTTTTCTTTCTTTTTTTTTTTTTTTTTTTTTTTTTTTTTGGTTTTTCGAGATAGGGTTTCTCTGTAGCTTTGGTGCCCATCCCGGAACTAGCACTTGTAGACTAGGCTGGCCTCAGCTGGCCTCAAACTCCCAGAGATCCTCCTGCCTCTGCCTCCCGAGTGCTAGAATTAAAGGCGTGCACCACCACCGTCCAGCTCTTTATTTCTTTCTTGACCCAGGGGTGATTCAATTGAGCATTGTTCAATTTCCAAGAGTTTGTAGACTTTCTGCAATTAGTGCTTTTGTTGAATTCTAACTTTAAGCCACAGTGACTGGATAAGATACAGTGAGTTGTTCCAATTCTTTGGTATCTTTTGAGGTTTGCTTTATTGCTGAGAGTGTGGAAAATTTTAGAGGTTTCTGCTGTAGGAAGTATTACATACAGCCAGTGGCAAAGAGCTTGTGCTAATTTTTTGGAAGAAATTAATAGCAATTATCGCAAAAGTGATAGACCAGTGGTTTTTAACTCCGGTTATTTTTTGGTAGTAGTATTTGTGTGTTTCCCTTCTTTGGGTTATGCTGGTGGGGTGGGGGGTTTATCAGATGTCTGTGTTATTATGGGTGTTGTTATCTTCCCTGGATTAAGGTTTTCCTTCTAGTACTTTCTGTAAGGCTGGATTTGTGGATAGGTATTGTTTAAATCTGGTTTTATCATGAATTTATCTTGTTTTCTCCATCGATGGTGATTGAAATCTTTTCTGGGTATAGTAGTCTGGATTTGCATCTGTATCTTAGTGTCTGCAGCACATCTGTCCAGGACCTTCTGGCTTTCAGAATTTCCATTGAGAAATTAGGTATAATTCTGATAGTTCTGACTTTATATGTTATTTGACATTTTTCCTTGAAGCTCTTAATATTCTTTCTTTATTTTGTATGTTTAATATTTTGATTATTATGTTGCAAGGGAACGTTTTTTGGTCCAGTCTCTTGAGTGTTTTGTAAGCTTCTTTTACATTCATAGGCATATCCTTTTATTTTAGGTTGGGAAAGTTTTCTTCTATGATTTTGTTGAAAATGTTTTCTGTGCATTTCAGTTGGAGTTCTTCTCCTTTTTCTACCCCTTTCATTTTCATGATGTCCCAGATTTCCTGGATGTTTTGCATTAAGAATATTTTGGATTTAACATTTGCTTTGATCAATGAATCTATTTTCTCTGCTGTATGTTCAACTCCCAAATTATATTGAACAAATTTTTATTTTCATCTACAATACTTGTATACCTAGGCAAAATTACTTTGTCATATTGTATGAATGCATGCTTCTACTTCTGCTTAAGTGCAGTATACATTTCTACCTCCAATCAAGATACTTATACATTGATTACATATTGAGGTTATTGTCCTCATTTGCTGCACAGTTGTTTAAAGATTATTTAATATTCTAATATGAAGTCTTAGTCTTTAACTTTTATAGGTATTAAGAATTATAGGTGATTAATCATACATGTTTGTTGTACTTATAGTTGGACTAATCAGGTTCTTTAGAAACAATAGAGATTGTATTTTGCATAGATAGGTAATCTTCAACTACTTCAAAGAACTGTAGAATATGGCATTTAAATAACTTAAGGCTGTCTTGAAGTGAGACACAATTGCTCCTGGCAGCACCTATTTATACCCAAGAAAATGTTAAGCATCAAAGACACTCCACTAGGAGTTTGTTTTCTTTTTGGCAAAACTGGTCTTTGGGCAAGGAATTGCCCATGCATCGACCAGTGACAAGATGCATGATGTCTGGATAAGACAAGCAGGATAGAAGAAAAAGCCTGTCAAACTTGCCAAGACAGGGTAAGACAGTTTAGAAAAATTCCCTGCTTTTGAAAATGGTCTGTCAGTTACTCTAGGCCTTAGCCAAATTTGGTTGCTCCAATGTTGCCAATGAGACTCTGGCAATTTCCCAGGTAGCTAGTTGTCTCTGTCATTTGTTGCGCATTTTGGAAGTTGCTTGATTACACCCCTGCTTATTCAAGTAAAATTATTTCCCTTCTCGAGTATTCAACAGGGTTGAATACTAGATAGTTGTAGTTACTTTCCTCTCATAACTTAGTCAAGTAAACTCCATAGGATAAGAAAATTATTGAAACATTTATTACATGTTTTTTACTTGATAGTTTTTATGCTGGTTGTAATTCTAATTTTTATACCTGATATTTTTCTTATTGTTTATAATTTTGTATTAGGCTTAGAACTCTCTTATTTAAACAAAAGGGTGAGTTACTGTAGGAATTCTTACAGCCAGTAGCCTTTAGGTTACTCGCTCACTTCGGCATAGCCTCTTATACTATATATGCCAATGTAAAGTGCGGTCACCCCCTTTTTCAGCGACGGAATTTGGTTGCTGCTCACTGTTCGAGTAGAGGGCTGTGATATGTGAGTCTAGCCCTAAAAAAATAACCCTTTATTATACTCAATTCTGAACTAGTGTGGGATTTCATTTTAGCCTCCATCTTCATATATTCACACTTCCGGACAATGAAAGCCCAAGGGATATTCTTAATATCTCCTACTTCTCTTGATAAATTCTGTCACATATATTCTCTTTCCTTTCTTACAAATTTCACCCCTGTTCATTAAATTTGCTGGCAGTTATGAGGATGACCAACTGTCAGCAAGTTTTAGTAATCATTTAATTTACTTATTGGTTGTATGAGCTTTGTCAAGAAACTTTATCATGACTCAGATTTCCAGTTTTATGAATACCCATTGAATCCAATGTTTTGAGAAAATGATGCTATGTATTATAGAAACTTAATATGCATCATAATCTAAACTTTTTTCCCTATCCAACTTACATATAACAAGAAGTAAATAATTCACTGGAATCTCATAATATTTAATGAGTTTATTGCTGATCAATTTTTTACTTCCAGTTTAGGGACACCTAAACTACTCCAACCAAATAATACATCATTTCATTATATTAATCTCAAATGATAAAGTTATGTGAATCATGTTTTTGGTCAATTCTAGTAACTTCTTATCTTGATGCTTTCTTTGAATCTACCTAAACTCAATTTATACAATTAATGTCTCCTGAATATATTACTTTTCCTTTTTTTAATGCAAGTTAAGTGATATTATTCCCTTCTCAAAGGATCCAATTTTCATGTCTTTAAAAAATCTTAAATACCCTTTTTTTATTTATTTATTTTATTCTTTTTTAATTAAAATTTCCAACTGCTCCCCGTTTCCCATTCCCCTCCCCCTCCTCCCACACATTGTCCCCTCCCCCCACTCCCCTCCCCCATCCCCACTCCTCTTCTCCTCCCCCCAGTCCATTCCCCCTCCCTCTCGATACTGAAGAGCAGTCCAAATTCCCTGCCCTACAGGAAGACCAAGGTCCTCCCACTTCCATCCAGGCCCAGGAAGGTGAGCATCCAAACAGGCTAAGCTCCCACAAAGCCAGTTCATGTATTAGGATCGAAAAATACCCTTTTCAAATATATTCCTGTACCAAAAAGAAAATATAGGTGCCAGTGTTACAAAATAAGGATGAATAACTTTTGGGTATGTTGAAATATCTTGTGTTTTCATAAAAGCTGCATTTGTATCTGCTCTCACTTGATTGATAAGACATTTGGAATATAAATGGATTTGTTTGGATTTTCCCCATACCCTTCTTACTTAGTCTGTAAGTGAACTGGCTTACAATGGTATCAATGAGTCATTCTTAAGTATTTCAAGAAAATTCTATGAGTTATTATGTGGACCAGTGAATTAAATATTTTTATAAGATGGTCTCTCAATTTCTTCACCTAGTCAGAGATATAAAATAAAATCAGACAGTGAAGGGCTACTTAGAAGAGTCTTAGTAGTGATTTTGCCGACTTTTACCCACCCACTACTAGTGATGAGATCTATACTTAAGTCTTTTAGTTTGTAGATAATACTATAAGAGTTATGTTGAGGGTGAAAGAGATAAAAGTCTTATTTAAAATTAATCTGAAAATGCTTCTTATTTTTTCCTGGCCTACCCATAGATTATTTCTCATATAGCTCATATTCAATGTTCTATTCATAACATAATTTACATACTTCTCAGAGAGCTGTATTATTTACCTCTGGTACTTTTTATTTATATCTTTAGAGTTAATAGCTAAATCAGTTTTACTATTTCAACAACTTTGTTTATTACATTTTAGGATATTCAAATTTAGAAAACTATTTAAAAATCTTTCAGTGTACAACAGCAAGGAAGTTCTAAGATGCTTACAAAATAGTAGGTGAGTTTGTGGCTGAAAGCTTAAGGTGATAGATGATAACCACATAATCCCACATGTGAAGGAATGCTCTGTTCCTTCAGGAAAAGCAAAGGCACCAAGGGCAGACAAGATCTGGCTTTCACAAAGGCTTATGTCTTGAAATTGGAGAGCTACCAAATTCTGGAAACTTTTTTAAGGGATTAAGTCTAAAATCAAGCTGAGGAATAGCCACAATGAGCTGGAAGATGGATTGTGTTCAATTGGTATCAGATGTCTGAAGCTAAACCCTAATCTTTCCATCTCACTTTTCATAAGACTGACAGGCAATCCAGAATCTATTTCTGATGCTCATCTAAGGCAGATGCTGGAGACTCTGTCTTGCCTTTGTATGTTTGGTGTTCATGATGGGTCATATTTTTGAAAGTCTTAGGAACTGATTGTACACTAAGCCAGAAAGTGGTGTAAATGGCCCAATAGAGAAATTTCCAGTCCCTAAATTGTGTCTAAGATTTGAAAATAGGCTGGATGAAGTATTAAAATGTCCTTCTGAACAACTAAATTTTTACTTTAAATAAAATAATTTGACTCATTATAAACATCACAAATATTCATTGTTTAAGAAAAGTCAAAATGAACAAAATTTAAAGAAGTCAAAAAACAACAGCAGTTGACAATCTTTCTCCCAGAGAGTCTCTTTCATGTTTATATCTTACTATCTCAGGATATTTATGGGCACATGTGAAATGGCACAGCTATATTTGTCTGTGGAGGACCATTTTAGGTTATTTCATTCTACAATTTACTGTGAGTATTATCAGTAAATAAAAGTTTATGTGGCTTTCACTTAGTAGTATTGAATGTATGTGCATATGTTAATAAATTTCAATTATTGATTATGCTAATGTTTTTCAACTTTTGCTAGTGTAAATAAAATTTTCATGAACAACCTGAGGAATATATCATTAATTGGATGTAGAATTTCTTAGACAAAAGGCTGTTTACTTTAAAATACTAATTTTTTGTTTAATATGGGTAGGCATTTATGCCCATGTATGTAGTAATGAATGCTTTCTATTTCTACTGTGTGGCTTCTGAAGTTTAAACCCAGGCAGTCAGGATTGGAAGCAAGCAGTTTTTCCACTGAACCATCTTTCAGATCTTTTACTTATTTATTTAAATTCTGATACAGACTCATTAACTGCCCTTTACATGATTTTCATTACTTTTGTCCCAACTAATGGATGATTAACTCAGTTTACTTTCATAACATTATGGAAATCAAGTCTCATTAACTTCTGTTGCAAATATGATTGATGAAAATATTTAATTCTGTGTTTTCATTCATTTATTTTATTAATGGTAGAGTTTGAAATATTAATGAGATTTTAAAATCTTTTCTGAAATATCACATATATCCTTCATGATCTGTTTCTCATTGATTTTCAAACACATTTTTTAAAAAACATATTGGAGTGGATTAACTATATCTGTCATGTTTATCGTATTATCTTCCTGGATTGTTACTTGTTTCTCAGCTTTGTATATAGGATAGTTTAATTGTGTGAAAATTGCAATTAATATGGTCAAGTTCTTAATTTAGTCAATTTTATATATGAGGTTTTTATATCATGCTTAGAAAAATACTCAATTCTAATGTACTGGACAGTTTTATATCAACTTGACACAAGCTCAAATCATCTGAAATGAGGTAACATCTATTGAGAAAATGCCTACATAAGATCAGGTTGTTAGGCATTTTCTTAATTAGTTATTGATAGAGAGGGCGTATTTTATGTAGATTATGATATCCCTGAGCTGGTCATTCTGAGTGCTATAAGAAAACCGGCTGAATAAACCAATAAGCAGCACTATTCCATGACCTCTTAATCAGCAGCTCCTGCCTCCAGGTTCCTGCTCTGCTTGAGTTACTGTCCTGGCTTTCTTTGATGATGAAAAGTTTTGTGGGCATACACCTTTTCCTCTCAACTTGCCTTTTGGTTGTGATCTTTCAATCACAGCAATAAAAATCCTAAGAAAGACACCTAAAATTTTTATTTTCTTTACTTCTGTATTCAAATTTTGTGACTTAAGAATGATTGACTTTTATATAAGAATAGAGACAAAGAATTTTAAAGTTTAAATTGCTAAAAGTTGGTTCCAGTTTACTTTATAAAAATGGCTCTTTTGCACACTATTATTTCTATATACAAAACTGCGGTATTTCCATGGCTAGCTTCATGCTTTTAGTCTGTCTCTGCCTATGAGTGGAGCATTAGCACATATTATTATGCTTTTTAAATTCCTTAATAACTTGTGAAGAAGAAAAATTTTCCTTAACTACAATGAATACATACATGTTATACATATACATATTATATATATATATGATTTTAGATAAAACATTTTGTCAAGTTTGCTTCACTTTTAAGTGACATAGTACTTAAATTTGAATATAAAATTCTACTTGTTGACTTTTCAGTGTGTCGATAGGGACAGAAAATTAACTTTACTTTTCAGAATCCATTTTTTCTTAATGTTTCCATTCAAAATGGTAACAGAGAGAATTTTAGATGATGATGGTGATTTTTATGCAGATTAAGCAGCAGCTGTTTTTAGCTCAAATTCCTTGACACAAATCTGCTGGCTTCTTTTGTTAATATGAGGTGGCAGCTGAGCTTACAAATGTGTTCTTATCTCTTTGATCTTACTTCTGGGTCTGTGACTCCTGGTCAAAATGAAGGTATCTAAACTTGTGTAAGATACCACACATTGAAATGTAAAATAGAGTCAGTACCAGGGTGAGGAAAGCAATGACCTTGATGTAAGAGCATTAAGAGTATTCTCAGATTCATATAAACACTACCTCATTTTTGTGCAAACCTGAAGAGTATAAGCCTGCAGGAGTTTTCACTGGAGGTACTTAGTTTTGGCACTCACCTACAATGAGAATTTAGCCAGCAATTTGTCAGAGTTCCAGCTGACTACATTTTTCTTAAAAGTTCCAGTTTGGTTTTTCTCAATGGCACTTTCTAGTCATCCTTTTGCCCTAAACTCTCTGCTCTCAGAACTTCAAGCTCCAATATAAAATACAAAGAAAACATGTATACAGAAACTGCTTAACTTCACAATTTTCTATAACACATGTCTACACACAAACATATATGCACACAAACACACATACAGTGTCTAGGAAGTTAATATGGCAGAAGAACATGTATATCCTTATACACAAAAAATTCTCTTAAGAATCAGGAAAAGGATCTGCTGCCTGGCTGAAATGACATGTCCTTCTATATGTGTTGTTTGTATTGGTTGCTGAATAAAGCTGTTTTGGCCAATGGCTTTGCAGAGTATAGACATGCTGGAAATCTAGGCAGAGGTAGACAGAGATAGTGGGCAGAGTCAAGGAGAAGCAATGTAGCTGCTGAAGGAGAAAGAAGCAAGAATATTACCAGTAAGCCACAGTCTTGTGGTGATACATAGATTAATAGAAATATGTTAATTTATGATATAAGAGCTTACTAGAAATACACCTAAATCATTGGCCAAACGTTGCTATAACTAATATAGTTTCTGTTTGATTATTCAGGTCTGGGCAGCTAGGAAAAGAAAGTACAACCTCCAGCTACAGATGGCACCCATCATGGTGCAAGAATTTCCACATAAAACCTTAGAGAGCTTTTAAAAAAGATTCTAGACAAAGAAGAACAGAGTCAAGCTCAGCTTCTTGGTAACTGCCTTGACTCCAATATACTCTGTTTGCTGGCAGTGAGCAGAGGCACACTAACCGTTTTGTCTCCAGTTTGCTCTGTTTACTGGTGTTGAGCAGAGGTGCAGCTCTGTTAAGAGAAGCCCCCTGATTCAGCATTAGCAGCAAAAACCTTGTAGTTCTTCTGAGAGGCTCTTCACCAATCACTTAAATGGTGTTTATGAACAGTCAACATTGGGTTTCTTGGTAGTGGACTGGTGTGGGAAGACCTTCTGTATATGTGTTACTTTTATTGGTTAATCAATAAATAAACTGATTTGAGCCTATAACAGGGCAGAACAGAACTAGATGGGGAAAGCTAAACTGAATGCTGGGAGAAAGGATGTGGAATCATGGAGATGCCATGGAAAGACACAAGCCATGAGCTTGAACCTTGCCAGTAAGCCATTAGCCTCATAGTAAAATATAAAACAATTGAAATGAATTAATTTAAGAGATAATAATAAGCTAGAAATATGCATAAGCTAATATGCCAAGCAGTGTTGTAATTAATACAGCTTCTGCGTGATTATTTCAGTTCTGGGCAGCTAGGAACAAATAAGTGGTCTTCAAACAAAAGTGGACCTACAAAACTACCCAAAATTATGGTAATGAATATGTCTCCTGCCAATACTTCCACCATGAAGCTAGGCTCAGAAAACTAAGGAATGGAGCAGACCCATCTCCAAAGATGCAGCTTTCATTTTAGCCATACCTCTTAACAGGTTAAAGATATATGTAGTCAGAAAAAGAGAGAGAGAGAGATCGTAAAGACAGATTCAGACAGAAAAAAAAATCTCTAAATAGTTTACAGTGTGTTTAAAAAGATACATAGGCTTGAGATGGAAAATAAAAAGGATACGGTAAGTTTTTTAAATAGAAATAAAGTAGTTGGGCATGGTAGTACATGCCTTTAATTGCAGCACTTGGGAGACAGAAGCATGTAGATCTCTGTGAGTTTGAGGCCAGTCTGGTCTACAGAGTGAGACTCAGGACAGCCAAGGATACAGGAACAACCATGTCTCAAAAAAAGTAAAAATAGAAATAAAAGAAATAGAGTAAAAAAGGCAGCACAAAAATGGAAAATATGGAGAAAATCTGGATACTGTATGTTATTGTGTTGTTTTTGAATTGTTTGATTGCTGGCGAAGTAGCAACAGTTGCTAAAAGACATTTAATTATAAATGCTATTGGATTAATATAAAATATATATTTTGAAAATGCTTTGACTTTAAAATTGAAGTCAATAGATATATTACTTTGGAGAAGAGGTTTGCTTTTGTTTCCAATGAAATGACAGTCTGTGAATTCATTCTTGTTTAATAAAAATAAAGTTTGATAAAGGAAGACCTCTTGAAAAATCTCTAGTGAGAACAGATGGCTAGATGTTCCAATATTTCAGAGCAACTCTGTTGCAGTTTCCTCTGAATTCTACATCCGGAACAGCTTCAAGGCTGCTGATTGAAATGATCACAGCTCACAGAATACTCCAGTAAGGACTTGACCATAATTGTAAATTTTTCAGGGTTTGCATAAGAGTACTAGCACCTCTAGTCAGCAGGAAGTAGCCTTAAAAACTGAATATGGATGTTTTAAAGTAATTTGACACTAGCTCAGTATTGAATATATAAAGGGATATTTATTTAGGGGTAGACTCACAGATCACAAACATCTGCAAGAACAGAAAACAGAAACTGAATCCAGCAGCTGGGAGAGAGGGAGCACATGCAAGCTTTATGGCTACATTTATAATATAAGATTATGCCCAATGGGGCTGGTATCTTAATAGCTTAATGAGTTATTACAGCATCTCCCCCTTTTGTCTAAATAAGAAAGTTCTAAGTCTAATATAAAACTATATACAATAAGAACAAATACCAAGTACAAAAATTAGAATTAAAATCAGCATAAACAATATCAAGCTAGAAACATATTCTAAATGTTTCCATTATTATTCTATGCTAAGGAGTCTAAGTCTTATATTAGCAATAGCTTGGTCAAGTCATGAGAGGAAAGTAACTACAACTACTTAGTCTTCAATCCCATCAAAAACTTGAGAATGGAAATAATATTACTTGAATAAATAAGAAGTACAATCAATCAACTTCCAAAATGAAATATAAGTGACAGAGACAACTGGCTACGTGAGCAACCACCCAAAGTCTCATTTGTAACATTGGAGCAACCAAATTTGGCTAAGGCCTAGAGTAACTGACAGACTATTTTCAGAGGCAAGAAAATTTTCAGAACCATCATACCTTTTCTTGGCAAGGTTTGAAAATCTTTTTACTTATATCCTGCTTGTGATGTCTGGACACCATTCATTTTGTCACTGGTCGAAGCATGGGCAGTTCCTTGCCAAAAGACTGGTTTTGCCAAAAAGAAAACAAGCTCTAAGTGAAGTGCCTTCAGTGCTCAACATTCTCTCGGGAATAGATAGGTGCTGTGAGGAACAATTGTGTCTCGTATCAACAGAACCCTAAGTTATTTAAATGCCATCTTCTATAGCTCTTTGAATAAGTTGATGATTACCTATCTATACAAAATACAATTTCTATGTGTCTAAAGAACCTGATTAGTCTAACTATAAGTATGACAAACATATATGACTACTGAACTATAATTCTTAATACCTATATAGCTTAAAGCTTAAGACTTCATATTAGAATATTAAACAATCTTTTAACAACTGCACAGCAAATGAGGAGAATGACCTGAAAATGTAAACAATGTATAAGTAGTTTCATCAGAGGTAGAAATGAATAGTGCAATTTGTTAAATATATTATAAATAGTATCACTATACAAAATGTCTTAAGCAGAGGTAGAAGCATGCATGCATACAATATGACAAAATAACTTTGCCTAGAAATACAAATAATGTAAACAGAAATAGGATCATATTCAATATAATTTGCATTTTTATCATTATACAGGAATCTATACCAATGTAAATTGCTTGTGAGTAATAGCTCACAAGTACTCACTCTATTCCTCACTATTATTATTAGTGTCAGTTCGCTCACACTAATCTACTTCTAAATCCATCCAACTTTCCTTTTGTTTCTTTTTTTAAAAGAGATCTTTGGGCCTACATAATTCCCATGCCAACCCCCAACCCCACACTAGTTATAATCAACTACTAATTGATGTTGCTAACCCTGAGGACAAACTTTGTTAGGAGAAGGGACATTGTCTTCTAGAATTACTTCCAGCTGTCATTGGGGCAATATTCTTTCTATAGAATCCAGTAAAAGTAAAATAATGGATAAATTTCAAGATTGATGGAATAGGGTCATCTGTCTATTTGTTATTTTCATTGGTTAATAAAGAAACTGCCTTGGCTTTTGATAGGGCAGAATTTAGATAGGTGGAGTAGACAGAACAGAATTCTGGGAGAAAGAAAGCTGAGTCAAGCGGTCGCTGTAGCTTTCCTCTCCAACGCAGGTTAAGATCCTTCCTGGTAAGCCACTACCTCGTGGTGCTACACAGATTATTGGAAATGGGTTAATCAAGATGTAAGAATTAGCCAGTAAGAGGCTAGAGCTAATGGGCCAAGCAATGTTTAAAAGAATACAGTTTCCGTGTAATTATTTTGGGTAAAGCTAGCCAGTGGCTGGGAGCCGGGCAGCAGGAAACAGCCCGCCACTCCTTCTACACAAGATTATTTTATGGTCTAATTGTAAATAGACTCTCAGTAATCTAAAGGGTTTTTATGAGGTTCCTATTTAAAGTTATGGCCAGAGCATTGAAAGAAGGTATACCATTTCAACTAACCAGGTTGGAAGCAACTTGAGCAGTTGGTACCCAAAGCCAGTTTTAAAGTATCATTACCTATATCATGACATCATATAAACCAGGTAGAATTGTCATTGTGGGGCCCCATCTTCTTTTTGGAAACTTCAAAGATTGATGCAGAAAAATTCATTGCTCACTATGGAAAACTTAAACATTATTTATATAGACATATATTCAACAAAAGGTATGATAGAGACAAAAATAAGTATGGAGAAAAGTAAAATTTTCCTAAATTCTTTCTTCTTTTTGTCCCACACCAGATGGCTCCTGAAATGATACAGAAACTCTGATTTTTTAACAGCATGCTCATATTTAGAGAAGGATAGGTATTGTCCAACTCCAAAGCCTGCTTTGATTTTTTTAAGTATATATATATATATATATATATATATATATATATATATATATATTTTAAGTATATATATAATTTTAAGTATGTATATATATGATTTTTAAGTATATATATACTTAAAAAGAACATATATATTCAGATAATCAAATTTTACTGTACAGATGATATTGCATCATAAGACAGATTTCTCTTTGGAGATTCTTTCTTGATATCTATCTTTTCTTCTATAGAAATCTAGACGTCCAAGGTCTCTCAGATTTTTGAAGATGGGTATTTTTCTGCACACATGAGAACAGAAACCTAGCCCAGCACTAATGAGTTTTCCTTACCAGCTGTATGGTTGTTACCTCTGTGGGTGAGCTGTCATTTCTTTCTCAAGAGATTTTCCTTATTAAATCAAATTTTATTAATTTTGATGGCATCCATAGCTTTTCTTCTCTTGTCGAAGCAAGAACTAAATCCCTTTCCCACCGAAGCATATCTCCCAGTTTCCATTCTGAGGTAAACACATCTTTTATAGAAGTCTGCCAAAATATATGCTCCCTATTTCCTATTGGAATTTTTGATTCATCCTCCATGTTTATTCCATCATCTAATACAGAATAATTTTTTACACAAGGCAATGGATTTTTTTAATTTTGCTGGTGAGATGTATCCTCCACAGTGACTGGGAATGACTGGACCATGTTTGACTAGGGGGCCTGTGATAGGCTCCCTAAGGAGTTTCCCAATAATATCGGGTTGCCTTGTCTGTGTTTTGTTGATCTACATTCATTGGTCCAAAGTAGGCATTTGCCACATTTTCTACATAATTCAGAAGGTTTAGATATTCTATTTTTGCCATTCCCAGAAAAGACATTATTTCTGGGAATTCCTTGTCTATAATCACTTCTCAGATGTCCTATTCTAACACAATTAAAATATTCCATTTTGATGTCTCCTCATACCTTTGGAAATTGCTTCTCCTACCCAAACCTCAGTATTATAGTCAAATGTCTCCATGTTCATTGTTTGCAGGATCCATTCATCCATTGGTGCTGATCTAAACTTTAAAGGCTGAAGTACCTTTTTGCATTCTAAGTTGGCATCTTAAAAATCCAGATATTCAATTACTCATATAAAACGTCTGGGTCTGTTACTCCTATTTTCACAGTCTTAGTTAATCTTTACAAAAAATCACTAAAGGTTTCTCTTTGGGCCTGTTTAACCCTCATATTTGATTCAATTGTTTATTCTGGTTCTTGAATCCTGTCAAAGCATTTAACAAGGCTGTGTGACACAGGGGTAAGATGTGTTCATTGTAAAGAACTTGATCCTGTGGGTAAGCATATGTGTTTTTGACAAGAATTTGATCTTGAGAAGTCTCAAACATTTTTTTGTTTTTCCCTGTTGGTCTAAAATTTTTGCCCATTCTCACTAATAGCATTACCACAGTAACTGTGGCCCATTTCCCAGGACTGCTAAAACTAACTGAAGCCAATTATGTGTGGTAAACTTTTTTTGCTGGAAGCCCATGTCTTTACCTTCTCCCTAACAAACGGTGAATGCAAGCCATAAGATACTATTGTTTGCTTAATTACTTTTAGATCGCTCATACCTATAAATTTCCATCTACACTCTTTGGACCCTTTTGGGCATTTAGAACTTCATGCTTTTTCAGAGGTGGTTACAGGGTAGAAAGTTAAAATCCTGGGTAAGTCATCTTTGACCCTGACATGTACTGGTGATCTTAAATCCTGTCCTTGGTACCTTCTCTCCCTGCTAATCAGCTCTAATAATTTCCTCAATCATTTCACATATTACTAACTTTTATAAATCCTGAATCTCTTGACCTATATGTATTTCTAGTGATCTCATTGATGCACCTAGCTTCTGGTCCTCATTCTGCACATGTGATTCCAAGGTATGAAGTTTTTCCTTTAAAGATAATATCTCATACTTGGACATTATTTGGATAGTATACAGATTGCCTTCCTAGAGAGACACACTATCAGCTATCCTAACATAACTCTTTAATAGATTTTGATTGTCAAATTCAACAGTATGAATTATTTCAGGTAATCTCCCAGTACCCTTTGACCTGGATTGAATTTTATCTGTCAATTAATGTTATATTTTTCAATGGTATTAATTTTCTGCTAACTTTTGATCTTTGATGGTATTATTTCTGTCAGCTGTTCATTTTTATTCTAAAAAGACTATCATTTCTTAAAAGTGCCTGATTCTTGGCTTTGCTATTAAGCCATTTTCTTAAAGATATAAAATGAAAAAACAAAGCTAAACCCCAATATTCAATAAATTGATGTATCAGAAAAATCATAAAAGCCTTGCAGAATACCATCCATAGTATAAGCAAAAAGGTTATTAAATTCCTGTATGGTAACATTGTCTACAATTTATAACTTTCAAGTTTATTGATTTATTTATTAATCAAATAGTTACCTTGGTTATGAGATTTCAGTAAATTATTTTAGGTATAATAATCTTTATTGGCAAGCAGGTGTTATGGTTGCAGCCATGTGGTGGAGAGAAGTAACCAGCAGCACAACAGTTCTGTACCTCTTTGGTTCCTTGCTTGGTGCCTTGTTAAATACTAACAAATATGCATTGCTTGACAAGCTAAGGGCAATGAAGTCAATTCTGTACACAGAGCAAGAAGCCCAGAACTTACAAGCAAGCAACAAAAGCCACAAGTTGCACAAGTCACCATGAACAGTCACTAAAGAGGCTATGGGCAAAGTGTGCATGAGCCCTGGAAATAGC